>NW_022900930.1:16886986-16934962 GCF_012274545.1 Fukomys damarensis
AGGTGGTGCATGCCTGTAATCCCAGCACTGGGGAGGCTGAGGCAGGAGGATCGCTGTGAGTTCGAGACCAGCCTGGGCTACATAGTGAGTTCCAGGTCAGTCTCAACTACATAGTGAGACCCTGTCTCAAAAAACAAAACAAAACAAAAAAACCTCCCCAGGAGTACAGTCAAGATTCCTCTTACACTGTTACTAATTAAAATATCCAACATGCTTAGAATGTTTATGTGGCAGGCAGTGTTATGAAAAATTTAAAAAGAAAAAGAAATTCATACTTTTTTTTAATCTTCCTGATTTATTATATATGGTAAGAGCTGCTATTATTTTGGGATGAAGCACCCAAAGCACAGAGAGGTTGAAAAACTTGTTCAAAGTCATATAGCTAATAATTAGGGAAACCAGGATTTGAATCCTGAATTCTTAACCAAAATAATATAGCACCCCTGGAAAGAAAATAGTCAGGCATCATGACATGCAGCATTAAGAACAGCATTGAATCCGGGCGTGGTGGCACATGCTTGTAATCCCAGCACTCAGGAGGCTGAGGCAGGAGGATTGCTGTGAGTTCAAGGCCAGCCTGGGCTACATAGTGAGTTCCAGGTCAGTCTCAACTACATAGTGAGACCCTGTCTCAAAAAAACAAAAAACAAACAAACAAACAAAAAACCCAGCATTGAAGACCTACCTTTTGATCCTAGTTTTGTTCTCTTACTGTATGCTTTTCTCTGAATCTGTTTGCTCATAATACAAAACACATTAACAGTATTAAAGCTAAAGGGAGTGACAGGGCCGAGGACTGCCTTCCTGGCAAGCGCAAGGTCCTGAGTTCGATCCCCAGTACCAAGAAACAAAAACAAAAAACAAAAAACAAAACAAAGGATGTGAACAAGTATATAATACTATAATACTCCTAGAACTGTTCCTAACACAGAGAAAATTTCAGTGACTATCTTATTAACTATAAGAGAGTGAGAGATCTTTTAAGGAAAAATGCCTCATGATATTGTGAATTCAGAACACATTGTGTACAACTTAAAGCCAATATAACTTTTTAACATAATAATAAAGAACAAAGGATACAGCAATTCTCAGGGCTCTCAATTACAGACATACACAGAATTCTTAGTACAAGTGACATTTATGTATCTCTGTGATTTGTAAAGCTGTTTGATTCCAAAGGGAGACCAAATGTTTGTATACAACCCATGTGTGGTATAAGGCCCAAAATTAATCTTCTGGGTTGCCTTCATATCCAGTAAAACTGAGAGGGCCTTCTCTATCCTGCTTGTGCAGACAAGGCTCACTGTTAAACAATTCTCTTAATCCAGTGGGCCACTTCAGCTCCTGTTCACCCGAGGACGGTGTTCAAACAAGCCTATCACATCCCTCTGCAGAGAACAGGAGTGACTTTATCCTCTTCATTCTACAAGGCCTATGCCCTTTACAGCCCCTAGTTGCCACTCTGCTCCCCAGGGTAATTTCCACGTGGGCTTTCATGCCCTGTAGTATCCTCCTTCCCTAGTGAGTCAGTCTACGTGACTAATAAACTGTTGCGGATCTCCTCTGTTCACAGCCATCACCATACTGCTGAGGTGGGAATCCCAAATCCCCATGAGGTGAATAGAACAAAACTATATACAACTCTGGATTACAGCCGATCCAAAGGGAATCATATACTATCTCCAGGAGCATTGACATCAGAGGACCCTCAACAAGACTTCAGGTTCATACCATGGTGGGTATTTTAAGCTTCTCTTAATCTAACACCAATTCTCACCTCCCAGCATTAGCCAGATCATCTCACCATCAAAATAAAAAATGTCCTTTTAATAAGTGAGACAGTATTTTAATAATAAAATGTGATATTCTCAAGCATAAATTCTATGGGGTAGGAATATATACTAGTAAGCCTAAAATTTCCAAAATTGCCAAATGGCAAAAAGAAATATAAACACATTTATAGAATTTGTATCTAATCATTTTTTATGGAAGCCTGCCTGTTCTACATATGGGTTTTGATAAGAAATGACCACATGTAAAACTACTTTGACATTTTTCTATGTCTTCTATTTAATCACAGAAATTTACCTTCACAGATAATACTAAACACTTCAGGAAAAGCCCTCGTTCAATCAAAAGCATTCATATAATCAAATTTAATATTAAAACCAAAACACTGTTACAAAACACAAATTTGGTCATTATTTTTCCCCTGAAATACAGATTTTAGTGTGTGAGGGTGGGAAAGCAGGAGGCCTATGCATGACATTAAGTATTTCCCTGGGGCAACCAAACCACATCATGCAGTGATACTTGGAGACCCATCTCTCTTTGGTACCATGCAAAAAGAGCTAAATCTTTCAACACAGGCAATCACTTATTTTAAACTGTAACTAGTTGCTGTGTGAGTACATTTTCAAGCCTTAAGGTCAAGGAAAGAAGAACCCTGGAGGGCAGGATTTGAGGTTTGAGGTCAGTGGGGAAGAAGCTGGCCTCTGAGGTGGAACTGCTAAAAATCTGACCATTTTTAGGACATTATACCCTTTTCCTATTACAATACATTGAACAAATAGGTTAATTCAATACATTGAATAGGTTTCCTTTCCTTAAGAATTTTAAAAAAACAGTAAGATATGTATTGTTCCCATTGTTTAAATATCCTGCTCATCCCACCTTTGAAACAACAAAAGAAAAGAGCAAGAGTGGTGAGTGCAACCGAAACAGACTCATATCAGGAAATGAGAATTTTTTCTTATTCTTACTCTAGTAAAGCTGGTAGTGCTCAAATAATTTTTCAAAGCCTCCCTTAGCATCTGACAGCCACTTCCTGCCCATCCCCACCCCGAGCTATAAGCGCATTTGCATTCATACTTATACACACACACACACACACACACACACACACACACACACACCCCTTCTCTCACCAGTTTACATCACTTGGATTTAAATCTAAAATAATGGAAACCTAACTTTTTCATCTGGCTGGAGTTTAGTTGTCAATTCTTATTTTTCCAAATTTGTCTTCTTGTCCTCCACAGAAATGCTAACATTTAGGTGTTTACATGGCTACCCTATAAGACTGTACTTCCTCACCTGCCCTGTGCAGTTCTGGATGAAGAAGATGTAAGCAAAAGTGTCACACACGTCTCTTGGAGACTCTTCAAAAAGCTGGGAGTCCACTATGAGCGCATGGAGGTGACAGTTGGTACTCAAGCTACGTCTTGCTCTATGCCAATGTGGGCCAAGCCCTGGGGATGGCAAAAAGGTGGGGGTGGCTCGGGTCCCTGAAGGCTGGATGGTACACAGCCAGGACACCAGGCCTGTACTACCCAGCTTCAGTGTGATGTGAGAAAATTAAATTCTAGCTTGTTAAAGCCAATGTCACTGAGGGGCTGTCTCTGGTAGTTACTGACAATCCTAATTCTAGTTTTTACAAATAATGTTTTTAATATTTATTAGAAATAAAAAATATTTTACAAATATGTGAAAATAAAACTCCACAAACAAAAATTTCTTGTACTAAGAATACTAAAAACAACATGATTATTTAAGAAAAGAAATAAAAGAAAAAGATGTCAGACTTCAGCGGTTTTCTAAAATAAGCTTGCAAAAGGATGTCTAGCCCTGTTGGAATAGGCAGACAGCCTCCCCAGGACTTAGAAAACAGTGTTTATGTGGACGATTATGTTTGGGTATTGTTGGAATTTATCCTTTTACTTTATTACCAAATAAACATGGAAAGACAGTTCTACAAGACAGAAATATTTAAGCAGATTTGGACTATGTCATTCCCTACACAGGAACACACCCACACATCTTTAAGAATTCAAACCCACAAACATACACAGAACAGAAGCAGCTAGAAAATGTCTATTTGCGATAAAACAGAAAAGTAAAGTGTAAAACAACAGCATGCCTTGAGACTTACGTGGTTATCTTTATGGTAGTAGGAAAGGGCAGGAAATCGCCGTCTACTCCGGAATTTGGAACTTCCCACTATGATGTGTGCTGTAGCTGATTTGGGAACGTACAGTTCAGTAGGGTAAGAGTCACAAACCTATCACCAGAAAATACAAAGGGATTTTCAGGCAATCTAATGTTTTCTAAATTCCATTTTGCCATACTTACAGGTAGCAAGTTTTCTCAACTAAGTTACAAAAGAGGCTATTTCAAGGAAACCCAAAACCACTTGAGAGAAATGAAGTGTTGCTGATTCTTCTTCTTCCCCATTAAGTTTATTGGTACATTTAAAGCAAACAAAACAGTTACAGTTATCATTGGTATCCTATACCTTTCCTTAATATGTCTTGGTTCTTATTTTTCCCCCATACCCCTGCTCTCCCTTTACCCTTCCCTATTTACAAAGACTTTGTTCCATTTTGCAGTTGTTCACCTTTTTTTCTTTCCCTTATTTCCTTTCCCCTACCATTCCCACTTTCCCTTTAGCAATTTTCTTCCTATTTCACACTCTCAATTATACCATTTGAACCTTAGTTATACTTTTAGTTTTTCACACCAGAAAAACTATTCAGTGTTTACTCGTGTGTCCTATTTATTTCACTTGAGTATAGCCTCAATGTATATCCATTTAGCTATAAATGTGTAGTTTCTCATTTTTTATGGCTGAGTGGTACTCCATTTTATAGAAAAACCACATCTTCTTTACCCAGTCTCCAGCTCATGGACAAAGGGACTGTTTCCAAGTTTTAGCTATTTATTACAAACTGTGCCGCTATATAACCATGGGTTCACATATATCACTGTGATATGATTCTTTTAATTCTTTTGGAAACATACCCAGCAGAGGGATGGCTGGGTCAAACAGGACCTCTAATCTTAGTAGTGTGGCTGATTCTACCTATCAGCAAAACACCTCTGAGTGTCCTGTCCTTGTACACTGTCCTCTCTCTCCAAGGGCTGTAACAATTGAGCGTTCCTTTCATCAAAAAGAAACAAACTAATTTTGCACGCTGGCAGCCAAGAAAACTTTAGCTGATTGAAAGATGTTCTGACACAGAGGATGATATCCCTAAAATGTAAGCACAGTCGTTAAGTCGTCAAGTTACCTCTGTGTTCCTGGCATGCATAGTGCACATTCCTTTACCCTGCCTGGACACCCACGTCCTGTCTTCTCAAATCTCATCCATTCTTCCAGCGCCAACCCAAGTTCCCTCCCTCTGGAAACCTCCCTGGTCCTCTCCAAGTTCATGCTGCGGATTTCTAAATCTGATTTCCTAATGTACCACACAATATACTAGAACAGCTTTATCCGTGATTTTTAGGTGTTGATTTTATAAGTGGTAAGAAATGATTTGTTCCCTCTAGCAGCAATCACCACAGTAAAAACTCTGGTGCTTTATAATTTAGAAATCAACAGTTTAGTACCTGGCTGATTGACCTTGGGAAGGCCAAACTACCTGGGGCACTTTGGTTTTCTAATCTCTAAAACTGACACTACAGCAATAATATTTC
Organism: Fukomys damarensis; assembly: GCF_012274545.1. Taxonomy (NCBI): domain Eukaryota; kingdom Metazoa; phylum Chordata; class Mammalia; order Rodentia; family Bathyergidae; genus Fukomys; species Fukomys damarensis. Next base: position 16,892,462 of record NW_022900930.1, read on the forward strand.
AAATGGTTGACATAAGGATCAAATTAGATAATACTCCTGACAAAGCACATTCATTAGAGCCAAAAGAAATGCCAGTGGCAGCGACAATTATAGTTGATATTGCTGTTCGATGCCTATTTTGCTTTCATATCAATCTATCTTTGTGCAACATGAGGATAGCAGTTTCCTGGGTTTTAGGTGTCTGTTTACTTCCTGAATGTCAGGCATCTTCCGAGGAATATCAAGACAGACCTTAGGTAAGTACAGCAATAGGAGAAATACCTGACGTACACATCTTTCCATATCCTCTCACCCTTACCACTCTGGAAGTTGGGAGTGAAGGGAATGAAAGCCCTCAACAAGGGAGATCTCAGTCTCCTAGACCTCATCAATTGCTCTGCGATGACACTCTCCTGCCTCCCCTGTCTTTGTTACCAGGCTAGTAACAAACAAGATGGAGCAGGAGAAAAAGGGCCACAGAAGGGTTTTACAGGCCCAGAGTGCAGTCTGATTTCAAGATTTTACCAAAGACGTGTTTGGAAAGAACATTACCACTGAGTTTCTTGTAGGCTTTGGCACTGACACTCCAGAGGAAAATACTTAGCAGTAACAGATGGCCCAACCACCTCAGACCCAGAGAGCAGGAAGGACTTTGCAAGACACTGCTCTACACTCCCTACACCAACCTGGTATCTGACTCTGTCTGCCATTAGTCAGCTGGAACATTAGTACACAGACCACACCTGCTTGTCTGAGCTTCCAGAGACATGGAGTCATGGCACTAGACAGACACTTTCTCAAAATAGCAGTTTTTAAAGAAAGTAAGATTTTGAGTAAGGGAGGAATTACAAAGTTTTATGACTAAGTGAAGTAAGAGTCATAAGCAAAATTTCTCAACAAACTTGTCACACAGCTTCTGAATATCAAGAGGAGAGTGAGGGACTCTAGAACTCCTGCCAGGCCTTCTGATGGTCTCCCATGGCCAGAAAATGCCCAGCCTAGCTGAGATCATGGCACTAAGTGCAGTGCAGCTGCAATGGGACCGAGGGAGAAGATAAAAATCCAGGGCCCATTCTCTTCTCAGCCTGACTCAGCTATGTGCTGTTATTTGTGTTCCCAAAACCCACTTTCTTCATGTGGTGCCAGAGAGCACAGCCTCCTGCACTCTGAAACTGCTAGTGCTCTTACCCTCCAGAGTAGGAGAGAGTAGACCTTCATGGCTGGGCATGTGCCAGGGCCAAGAGCTCAAAACTGAAGTCATCTACAGCAGTTAGACTTGGACTAACTGGTCTCCCCTCTAGGGACACAACCCCACTTACAAGGATCCCTGAATTCCTGGGCTTAGGGAAAAACTCCATGGGTCAGGGCACTATTTTGAGTGCATACATGGGGAGCACTAGGTCGCAAAAACACCTTTGTAAAAACTCAGATCCATGATGCCAATTACCTCAGTTTCAAAATAAAACCTTTACAGGGCTATAAAAATGAAATTCATCATGCTTTCAATAAAGTAGACAGCACTCTAAAATAGAAATTATAACAAATCACAGTCCTACATTGAAAACTTCAAGAAAAACAGGATACAAATGAAAAAATATCCTATGTTAATAAATTTAGAAGACTTAATATTGTTAAGATATCCATACTACCACCCAGATAGTATGATCCTACAATCATGGCAATGTTTATGAAAATCCCAATAGCATTTTTTGCAGAAATAGAAAGTCCATCCTAAAACTTATATGAATAATCAAGGGATTCCATATAGCCAAAACAATTTAAACAAAAGTCACAGGACTCATGCTTCATAATTCCAAAGCATATTACAAGGCCATGCATATTTTACAGTATTCAAACAATATGATACTGGCATACAGATAGACAAACAGATAATGGGATAGAAAACCCAGCAATAAACACTGTGTATACTGTCAAAACAATCCTCAACAAGGCTGCCAAGACCAATCTAGGAAAAAGACAGTTGCTTCAATAAATGATACTGGGAAAAATGGATATCCACATACAAAAAATGAAAGTAGACCCTTATGCAAAATTAACTCAAAATGGAGGATTAAAGCCTTAAACGTAAAACCCCAAATGATATAGCTCCTATAAGGGAAAAAGCTTTATGACATTGATTTCCTACGTATATAAGAGAACAAATGCCTCACAATAAAAGAAAAAATAAGATGCACGAGGCTATGTTAAACTTGAAATATTTTGTGCACAGGACATAATCAAAAGAATGTAAAGACAACTTACAGAATGGGAAGAAATATTTGCAGATCAGATATTTCCCATGGAAGTTATTATCTAGAATATATGATGAATGACTACAACTCAAAAATAACCAAAAAAAGTTAAATGGCCTGACTAAAAATGGGCAAAGGACTTGAATAGAAACTTCTCCAAAGAAGATATACAAATAATCAACATGCACAACATCTCTAGTCGTCAGGGAAATGAAACCCCAAGCTATGATGAGGTATCAATTAATAAGCTGCTCACCACTAAATTAAACACAAAACAATAAGTATTGGTTATATGCAGAGAAACCCTTTTGCACTGTTGGTGGGACAGTAAAATAATGTAACCACTACTGAAAACAATATGAAATTTCCTTAAAATTTTTTAGAAAATACCATATAATCCAGCAATGCCATTTCTGGGTAAATAATCAAAAGACTTAAAGCACAGTGTGACAACAGTATTATTCATAACAGCCAAGAGCTGAAAGCAATACAAATGTCCCCTGACAAGGAATGCATAAACAAAATGTGGCATACCAACACACTGGACTTTATTCTTCCTTAAAAGGAAAGGGAATTCTGTCACAAGCTATAACACAGAGGAACCTTGAGGACACTATGTTAAATGACATAAGCCAGACAGAGAAAAAAATACTGCATGATGACACTTAAACAAGGTATGTGAAATAGTTAAATTCATACAGGAAATAGAAAGGTGGCAGCCAGGGATTGGGGGTAGGGAGGATGAGGAATTGCAGATTTGTAGATAAGAGACTTCTAGAGATCAGCTGTATAAAAAATGTGGACATACTGAACATTAATAAAGTATACATTTAAAAATGGTTAAGATGGGAAATTTCAAATTATGCATTTTTATCCCAATAAAAACAATCTTGGGCTGGGGATTTAGCTCAGTGGTTCTGGCACCTGCCTCGCAAGTACAATGACCTGAGTTTGATCCCCAGTACAAAAAAAAAAAAAAAAAGCAAAAAAACAATCTTAGCATAGACTGTTTTTTCAACAAACTCACAGAACTGTGGTTAAAATTCTGATAATGAATAATGCGCCAAACAGTGCAATTTATGCCACTAAACGTTAAAACTCTTTGATATGCCTCCCAAGATTTTGTCTGGTTTTGAAAATCAAAAAAGAAAATTCAGAGAGAATAGGAAAAGTTTATAAAAGTAAAAAATTATTTCTTTCTGAATTTTGTGCTTTTCTTCAAATTTTTGTTTCTTCTGATTCTGCATTTAGTTATATATGAAAATAGATTTGTATGTTAATGATGTTCGCTCTTTTGTGAATAAGGAAATCGATTTTCTTTGCCTTTCACTCAATAACAGCCTGCTACAAGTGCCTGCATCTTGTTATAGTCCTGCCCAAAGGAATCTTTCACTCATTTAATAAGCTTTTACTGACTCTTACTATATCTCAGACATTATTTTTATGCACTGGGGCAGAAAATAACAACATATTTTTTTGGCTTTGAAAACTTTATATTCCCAGAACAACTGATCGTTGTTAGCCTAGTAATAACCCTCCAGTAAACACATTTACTGTGGCAGGTCACCATCTGCCAGAGATGCCATCCCAGGACTTAGCCAGAGTTCTGCACTTAGTGAAGACCAATCACTAAGTTGAGCACACTGGAGTAAGTTTGATATCAGAAGCATTTACTCAAATGTATGTACATAAATAAAAAGATATAAAATATAGCTGTAGGAAAATGTAATACATGACTTTTAATAAAAAATCACTCTTTTGGGTTAAATTTTAAATATTTTGAGTTTAATAATTTAACTTAGTAATGAATATCAATTCTTTTATTTAAATAAAGATAATTTTAGGGTTAGATATTATATTGATCAGCTTTCTTGTTGATGGGGCAAAATGACATTCAAAATGTAAAGGAGAAGTTGATTCTGGCTCATAGTTTCAAAGGTTTCAGGCTGTGGTCATCTGGCTCCAAGGCAGAAAGGGCTTGACAGAAGGAAAATTTGGAAGAAAGCTGCCCACCCACAAGCAGTCAGGAAGCAGAGAGAGAGAGACATGCAGGGTCCAGGGGCAAGAATACATTCAGCCTTCCAGGTCACATGTCCAGTGGCCTGCCGCCTTCAACCAGGCCCCGACTCTTAACAGCACACGAAGCTAGGAGCTATCAATGGACAACACAATGATGAGCACAGCGCCCCCAGGACCTAATCACCTTCTGAAAGCCCCACCTCCAAATGCATGAGCCTTTTGGTGGACATTCTTGATCTAAACTGTAACAGATTTAAAATGAAATCCTAGATTAGAAAGTTAGATCATCATAAGTAAGTTCATAAATAACAACACAATGACAGAAATTAAAAACTCTTGTGGACTAAGACCACACAATAGAAAAATGGCGTAATTCTGGAATGTAAATTTTTATATTCAACATCAAGTGTCACTTTCCAACATTAGCAATGGTTTTGTTCTCCATCACATAACACCACTTGCCCCAATTACTTCAAATACTTTGTGAAACTTATAAAATTACTTGTAATGGAAAGGAAGACAAAGTACACATTTTCTCAACCATGAGACTAAAAAATCACAAGGAATGGATTATGATGAAACCTTACCAATGGACTACTACTCAGAAATTTTCAAGAACACAATTTTTATTCTATTTCTAAACTGGTAACAAATTAGAATACATCATCCTCTATTTCAGTGATACTTTCAAAATCAGAAAATCAGCTAGGTTTTTATGTTTTGTGTCTCAAAAGTCTGTTAATGGTTAGCTTTGTTTTGCTGTGCGTTACTATAGAAAAGAAATGCTGCATAACATATGTTTTACAATCTGTATGACAAAGACTTAAGTGACTATATGTGAGTCATGACTGTGGACTTTAGTACTAATACTAAAAGGAAATCTCATTTCCAAGAAAATATTCTTCCACTAGATTTGGCTCAGCTTCATTTTCTTCTTTGCCCAAGGATGTCATTTTTAATTAATATTCAATTTCTTTTATTAAACTTGAATTTCTCTTCCAAGACAAAAAATTCAATGTAAAGGTTGGTATTAGCAGGAGAACAAACTATTATGATTATATTAGCCAGATACCTTACAATGTTGAAGGCAATGGTTGTTAAATTTAAGTGTAATTACAAAGAATTAGTATCATGAGAATCTATTCTACTCCAAAAATATCTATAAATTTAAGATATTCAGAAGAATGAGGCAGAAGGACCTTGTGAGATATTAAGATTTATTATAAAGATACACTAATCATAATTAGTAAAAACATAATTACAGAATTGGGACAGTGTCAAATTTGGACAAGTCAGGTATGGTGGTGTATGCCTATACTCCCAGGTACTCAGGAGGCTGAGGCAGAAGGATCACAAATTCAAGGCCACACTGTGCAACTTAAGATCCTGTTTCAAATTTTAAAAGAGCTGCTATAAACATGGGTATGCATACATCACTGTGGTATGATTCTTTTAATTCTTTTGGAAAGATACCCAGCAGAGGGATAGCTGTGTCAAATGGAACCTCTAATCCTAGTTCTTTGATGTATCTCCATATTGATTTCTATAGCAGCACAGTTTGAAATAGCTAAACTTGGAAACAGTCCAGTTGCCCATCAGTTGGAGACTGGATAAAGAAGATGTGGTTTTTCTATAAAATGGAGTACTATTCAGCTGTAAAGAATGAAAACCTAGAGTCATTCATAGGAAAATGGATGCACATTGAGGCCATACTCTCAAGTGAAATAAATAAGACATACATGTGTAAACACCAAATAGTTTCTATGGTATGAAAAACTAAAAGTGTAAATAAGATCCAAACTGTATAACTGATAAAGTGAAATAGGAAGAAAAGGGCTAAAGGTGTAGGGGAAGTAGGAAGAGTAGAGGAAAGGAAATAAGGGACAAGAAAAAATATGTGAAAAGGAAAAAATGGAAACAAAGTCTTTGTAAATAGGGGAGGGTGGAGGGGGCGAAGGGAGGACAAGGGTGTGGGGAAAAAATGAGAACCAAGATCTGTCATATAACGGTACAAGATCCCAATGGTGAATGCAACTGTACTGAAGGACCAATACCACCTGCGTTCGATCCCTGGTACCAAAACAAAGACAAAAACAAATAAAAGTACCAATAAACTCAATAAAAAGATAATAAAAATAAATAAATTTTAAAAGAGGGCTGTGGATATAGCTCAATGGCAGAATGCTCTGGGTTCAATCCCCATTATGAAAAAAAGAAAAAAAGGATAAGACAAATGTTAGTAAACAGATTAGCAGCTTTCTCCTCAACAATATGCTAACACACAAAATATGATTTTTTAAAAAAGACTCACTCAAAATTTCTGAGGATCAAGACACTTTAGGTCTTAATCAATACCTTACAACAGCTATGTGCATGATTACAGGATTATCTACAATAAAGAGTTTCTACAATAAGAAAATGGCAAACAATCTTGAAAAAAAAAAAAGAGCAAGTATGTGAACAGGCAATTCAAAGAAGAGCCAAAGCGAATGGCCAACAAGCATTACTTAGATAAGAAAAATTATTCAAAGTATGCAGATGGAGAAAAATAAAGGAAAATTCTAAGACAGAAGAGTCGGCTAGAAATGTAGTTTAGTGGCAGAGCACTAGCCAATATACACAAGGGCCTGGGTTCAATTCCCAGCACTGCATAGAAAAATAAAACCTAGAAGAGTATTAAGCTAATGGGACGGTGGGTATTGTTTCTCTCCTTCTTTTATAAATTCTCCAGAAGATTCTTATTTAAACATCTTAAGAACAGCGAACCCAACACTGATGAGTGAGCCCTCAATGGGGACAGCATGGGGTTCACCGCTCACTCCTCTCTGTATTCCTTCTTCTAAGTGCAGACACATTTCTCCAAATCTCTCTTGGGAGCTCTTGGTGACCCTATGTACCAATCAAGAGTCCAGTGAGCACATCAAGGAGCTGGCGCCAAACTTCTATCAGTCTCTCTGACTTCCCCACTGATCGCTCTGTGCTATAAAAAGACGTGATGGGAGAATGAGGTCCCAGCCAGCTCTTCCATCAACAGCCTGGCCATTAGGGCTCCACTAGGCCTCCCTGAGTCTCCAATTCCTCAACCTTAGAGGAGTATAGTGGAGATGATCTCCAAAGTTTCCTTGTTCAAACTTTCTGATTGTAGGTATAGCTAGAAAATTAAGCCAGCAATAACTATGGGAGTCTTGGAAACCCTTACATCTACAAAGACTGACAAAATTTATAGCAGATAAAAGTCATGCTAAGGTATTTGAAATTTTGATTTCACGTGGATTAAGAATTTGGATTTCACCAAATGCCTCCACTCACTCTGTAGTCTCGATTCACATCACTGAGCTGCCAATAATTATTAGGGAGGCCCATTCGCTTGTATTCTTCACTGAGATCGATCAGCATCCAGCCTTGTTCTCTTTCTTCTTTATCCAGCTTGGGATTGAACGAAAAGCAGTATAACTCCTCATATTTCACTGCAAGAAAGGGAAACATAAAGGCAAATCAAGCTGTCAAACCAGAACCAAACTTTCCCAAACACACTCTGTAGCAACTCAGGTTTCCCCTCTTCCTTCCCATCCCTGGTGCTCCCAGGAGCACCCTGTCACTGGGACAGGATCACTCACTTTCTCCTAGCAACGATGGACTTCCCTGTAAGAGCTGTCTTCCTTTTAGAAACAGGACCTTCTCCTTCTGCTTTTTTTTCAGGTTACTTTAAAAGTGAATGTATTTTACAAACCACTTGAGATACCAAGAATTGAATTGTTTAATATATATACCAACTTCAGATTTGGGGTAGCCTCTTAGAGGTAGAAAAGGCACAGGTCAGTTTTACATTTTGATGTTCAAAATACTAAAAAAGAAATAAAATGTTTGGGAGAGCTATGGATTATATGTTTCCATTCAAAATATGAGCTTTTAACAATTATATAAATACCATAATTGGGGCTAGGGATTTAGCTCAGTGGTTCTGCTGCCTGCCTTGCAAGTTACCCAAGTTCGATCCCCGGTACCAAAATGAATAAATAAATACATACGTACATACAGTAATTGTGTTGCTCATAAAGTATTAACAGGATTCATGAAAAATTATCCATTGAAGTACACAGCAGCCTGGTCATGGAGTATGAGTTGAAAGATCTATCGTGAAAGTCTTCTTTCAATTTTGTTGTGTGTTTCTGTCTTTGTATATATCATCTTTCATGCTTCTGAAGTCAAACCAAACAGCCCTATTTTTTTTTTTTTTGAGACAGGGTGTCACTACATAGTTGAGACTGACCTGGAACTCACTATGTAGCCCAACAGTCCTATACTTTTCATCTCAGTGAAAATAAGGATTTGGTTTTCTTGTTCTGGTCATACCATATAAGAAAAGTAACTACGCCAGCTCTGTCCAACAGAAATATAATGTGAGCCACATATGTCAATTAAAATATCCTTGTAGCCACATTTAAAAAGTAGAAAATAGTGGAATGAATTTAATTATATTTTTACTTAACCCAATATATCCAAATTTTTGCCATTTCAACATGTATATAGTGTATTTAATATTTTATACATTTTAGTACTGTCTTTGAAATTCCATGTGGACTTTCCATGACATTAATGACACCTGAGTTCAGATGTAGGCACATTTCAAGTGCTGAGAAGCCATCTGTGTCCGGTGGCAACTATAATGGACAGTGCAGACCTAAGCATTACTGAAGATGATAAACAAAGTCCCTATTTTGTGCTAGACTTAGTTCTAGTAAATGTATTAATCTAGTTAAGTGGACACTGTAGCAGTGCTCATTTTACAAATAATAAATATGAGGCAAGAGAAGGTTGAAGATCATTCTTCCTTCACACAAGTTACACAGTTAATAAGCGAGGAATCAAGACTGAAAAGAGGTGATGTGGCTGTAGGCCTCTACACTTGTTGCTCTCCCAAAGCAGAACCTTTCTTCTTCCTTTAGTTTCCTTGTTCCATCCCCCAGTCAGCCTGCCTCTCTCCAATAGATTCTATTACTTCATGAATTGCCTAGATCCTCCCATTTACTCCTTAGCTTGCTGACAGAACTCAGTATAGAGAATTTAATATTCCTAGGTATGTCTATCTCGAGGCCCTGTAATAGATCTCACCACCAGCAAAAGACTAACACACAGGCAGCCTGAGATCAAAATTCAGTTTCAAACTTGTTCTGATTGCTATTGAGATGACTAATAAACAAAGAAGAATAAAGATATGGGTCATATTATAAATACCAGATTTTCTTCATTAGATACGTACCCCTTCTTGTGAATAAGAAGGGACATGGCTTGATAAATTATGCTCTATTGCAATCTCTCCTTTTGTCATCTTTGTAAGCTTCAAAATTTAGAATGCTATCTGAGCCAGTAAGATAACAGACCCAAGTGCATGGACACACAAACACAGAGCAGATATTTTCAGTAAAAAGAGCTTCTTTGTCATCTTAGTTAATTAAGAGACAGCAGAGAAAATTGAGATCCTGTTCTGAGAAGAGCTGGCTCAACACTCAATCTCTAAGTACCATTTTCATGACTCAGGCTTCTGCTAGCATAATGTTAATCACAACTGCCAATTTATTTATGATGTCAGAAGAATCTCCTGAAAAAGCTTCAGTTCCCTCAGAGAAAGAACAGTTGATGAACATGGGGTAACAATGACAGTTAAACTCCTCTGTTAAATATTTACAAATAGTTTTAAAGGTAGAAGAAGAAAAATATTCCGTGACTACCAACATTTCTCTGGGTGTGGGCTGACGCCTGCTTCTGCTGGGAAGAAGCAATGAAACTGCATGTAATCAAAGCAAGAGTAATGTGTAACAGACATTAAGAGCACTGCTGTTGAACTAGAAGACATTAGAGTGGATTGAAACTGGTAATAAAATTTCCTCTTTTGGAGATTTTTTTAGGAAAAGAGTGACCAACCCTCAGGCCTAATTTAAGTAAAATTCTACACAAGGGCAAAAAACTCCTTCCTTTTTGTTACCTTTTGTTATTCCTGTTAATGTGGGCAGGCATCATACCCAGTGGCCAGCCCCAAAGAATCTTGGGAATTATCTACTCTGAGAAATTGACAAGTACCAACAGCACAGATGCAAATTTCACTGAATATTTCCCATCTCATAATGTTTTTATTCCTTTCACTCCCAATTGCTACAAAATTCATACTAGAAATTTTAGCAGTCATCTGGGAGGTAAGAAAAGAATATCTATGGCTAGGGAAATTTCTTCTGTCATTGTAGACTTTTAAAGAATTGACAAGTGATAGGAGTATATATTTTAGGAGGTAGCATGTTAAGATTTACAATGTGAAATAATTAAAGCTAATTAACACATACATCTTCAATATTTAACATTACAACATGTGAAATTTACTCTCTTAGGGATAGTGAAATGTACAATACTTAATTAACTAGCTATATCCATCATGCTGTACAATCAATCTAAACAAGCAAAAAACAAATCAGACTCATTCCATTTAACTGAGGCTTTGTACCCTTTTGGCTAACAACTGTCTATTCCCCCACCCACAAGGCTCTGCTAACCTACCATTCTCTGCTTCTACAAGTTCAACTGTTTTAGATTTCATACATGTCTTTCTCCTTGCTTTATTTCACTTAGAAAATAGTCTATAACTCTAGCCATGCTAAAAAAAAAATGACAGAATTTTTGCCTTTAAAAAAGCTGAATGGTAACCTCGGAATACAGCTCAGCAGTACAGAACTCACCTAGCATATGCAATGCTCTGGGTTCGATACCCAGACTGTCCAATTTTTTTTTTTTTAAATGACTGAATTTCACATTTGTTCATTATGTGCTGATGGACATTTGGGTTGATAACTGGGCTACTGTGAATAATACTGCAATGAATACGGAAGTAGAGACCCTCTTCAACAGACTGATTTCAAATCTTTTAGGTAAATACTTATAAACAGGACAGCTGGATCATACGGTAGTTTGTTTCCTTGTTTGCTTTCTCTCTCTCTCTTTCTCCCTCCCTCCCTTGCTTTCCTTCCTGGGACTGAACCCAGGACTTTCTCACTGAGCTACACCTCCAGCTCATTTATACTTATTTATTTTTATATTGAGAAAGGATCTCACTAAATCACTAAGTTGCCCAGGCTGGGCTTGAACTTGCAATTCTCCTGCCTCAGCCTCCTACAGTGCTGAAAGTATAAGTATGTGCAATCACAAATAATTAGCTTCCTGAAAAACCACTGTACCGTTTCCAGTAATGGCCACACTAATTTACATTCCCATCAATAGTGTACAAGGTTTCTTTTCTTTATGCTTTTAATGTATTAATTTACTTGAATGAATGTACAGAGTCACCAAGGATTTGAACAAGCACACATTTTTACTTTTTAAGTTAGAGACACGAGATCATGTAGCAAGCATCAGAAGTTCTAGGGGAGGCTCTGACTGTTGGAAGAAGATCAAGGACAGAGAAGGCAGAGGAAGTGGTAGGGGAGCGGGATGCTTCATGGAGAAGCAGGATCCTGACTGGGACTTGAATGGGGGAGTCGGAAAGGGTTGAGGAATCTAGACTACACTGAACAGTGTACAAAGTTTCCTTTCCTCCATATCCTTGCTACCACAAGAAATTATATTTTTTATATTATCACAAATGACAGATATTTCAATGTGGCTTTAATTTGCATCTCACTAATGATGAGTGATGTTTAGCATTTTTGTCATGTATCTGATGGCTTTTTTTTTTTTTTTTTTGGTTCCAGGTATCAAACTCAGGACCTTGGGCTTGCAAGGCAGGCGTGACACCACTGAGCTAAATCCCTGGCCCTCTGTTAGCTGTTTTGTTTTTGTTTTGGTATCAGGCATTGAACTCAGGACCTTGCACTTGTGAGGCAGGTGCAGTGCCACTGAGCTAAATCCCCAGCCCCTCTCATCCGTTAGCTTTTGATAGGTTTTCTTTTGAGAAATGTCTATATATAGTCCTTTGTTCATTTCTTAGTTATGTTTTTCTTATAGAGTTAACATATTTTGTATATTAATCCATGATATGAATGGCTTACAAATATTATCTCCTGATGCATATGTTTTTTTCTCAACTCTTCAACTGTTTCTTTGTTGTTAAACTTTTTAAGAGGAATTTTTAACCTTCACAAAATCTGAACTGTCAGAAACTTATTTGCCTCCTCTAGAAAAGCCACATCCTTTAAGCTGATTCACCCACTCCTAAGACAGATATGCTAAATGCTCCCAGGCTTTTCAGATCACAAAGTCTGAGCCGTCACACTAACACACAACATCTTTGTTGTGAGTGACCACAGGTTTCAACAGGACATGCATGTAGGGTCTCACATTCAAGGGCCTTGTTACTTTGAGGGCAAAGGAGCTCTTCCTACAAGAAGCAAATAAATATTCCTTTGGATTGTGGGAGCAAACTAGTTGAATGGACACATTTCATTTAAAATTTTTTTCAAAAATATTTCAAAACATTATGTGAAAATCATCTCAGCACTTACTTTACCATATACTGTTTAAATTACATAGCTACTTAACAAAGGAAGAATGGAATATTTTTCTACCTATTCAGGAAGCAAAATGATAATTTCTAAAATATTACATGAAATTACGAATGAACATCATTTTGGCTAAATTTCTAGGAAAGCCTAATTGATGGTTCAGTAAGCTCAACCAAAGCATAGAAATGTGTGTTCTAATTTTTTTGTTTTTTGTTTGACAGGGTCTCACTGTGCAATTGAGTCTGACCTAGAACTCACTATGAAGTCCAGGCTGGTCTTGAACTCACAGCGATCCTCCTGCCTCAGCCTCCCCTCTGGAGTGCTGGAATTACAGGCATGCACCACCACACTCCAGCAAATTTATTTTATTTTAGCACTACTGTTCATGGTCTCCTTAACCTAGGGAATCACATGTCACTACAATCCAGTTTAATTTCTGTTCTCACAAATTCCTTCATGATCAGCTAATTCCACTTCCTGCTTCCCAGAGAAAATGCAAGCCATCCAGTGGCAATGAAAGATCATCTGATCAACTTAGAACCACTAAGCCCTCAACTGGACCTGTATCTATACCATAGGTTGGCTCCTTCTGTCACATATACAGGAAAGAATAATCGTTCTGTCAAAGGAGAGAGACAGACAAGCATGCATAAAACAAAACATTAGGGAAGGAAGGCAAATATCAAATTGAAATTTGATATCAAATTAAAGGTTATTAAACAATATATGGAGTATTTAGAAAATAACATGCAGGAATTGTCTCTCATTATAGACTCAGTGGGAAAAATGAAAGGTAATTTAATATTAAAATCAAAAGTATTTAAAGATTTAGATAAAAAACAAAAAGTAACCATGACAGAAACGTGGAATTTTTAGGATGAAGGTACCTACTGAAAGCCAAATTGCTCCAGACATTGTGCTAAATTCAGGCAACTTAAAAATAAATGTAGTTGAAAGCCCTTCTAGGCAGAGGTGAGAAGACAACACAGCTATTAACAGATTTTACATATTTAAAATAAAACCAATTAGTGTGCCTCATCTTTGATGTCTAGTTTAAACAAGTATTTGAATTCAACATTAGGACTGTTGAAGTTAACACTGTAGAAAAGAACTGCTAGACTTCGTATCATCAATAAAAAGAACTTACCACTAAATTGCTTAAACATCATTGACTTAGATAAGAAATATAAAAAGTTATACTAAGCAAATGAAACTACTTCAGACATGAGATTAAAAAAAAATTATAATAAAGGGCCAGGGATTTAGCTCAGTGCCTCACAAGCACAAGGTCCTGAGTTCGATCTCCAGTATCAAAAACAAAATCATAATAAATATGAAGGACTGTGGATGTGGCTCAGGGCAGAGCACTTACCTAGCTTGGTTTGATCCCCAGCATCTCTCTCTCTCTCTCTCTCTCTCTCTCACACAAAAAAAAAAATCAGAAAAATTGGGAACTAAGACAAGCTTAAAAAAATCTGTAATTTAGTAAAAGTATGAAAATAAACAGAAGAAATTACTTAAATGTTCAAGGGGCCACAAACACTAAAGAAGGAAAGATAATTGATACAAAAATAAACAGCAGGAGGGAAATTAGAGGGAAGAGTAAAGAAAGGAGAACATGGGAAAAATAGAAGCCCTCTGAGAAATGGGGATCTTTTAATCAGAAAATTTTATAGCCTTATTAGTACACTGGATCTATGGGTTAACTCATTTTCTCCTTTGAGCCATAACCTTTATTTTAAGATACTGCTTTTCTGAGAATTAAAGAGCTTGGTGAATTTAGCCACATTATTTTGTTCTGGTATCTTTTAAAGTCCGTTATGTATGTTTACCATTCTTTATTCATACAAAACCCCCCAAAAAAAATCCCTCCTAATTTTTCAGTGATTTGATTTACCCAACTATAAAAATCCTAAGGCTCTCAAGAGCTTCAAAATTACCTCCTTCATGCTGTGGCTTAAATGAACTCACAGACATTTCTTCTTTAGCAAGAACAATTAAAGTTGGTTCTCCCTTGCAGTTAGCTGTGTCCATGAGGGGGACCGAAATTTGTGATTCACTCTGGTGGCTAACCAGAATAAGTACACAGAGCTATGCTGTACTAACCTAGAATTCAAAGCATAATTCCTTCACACACACCCTCTCACACACACGCATAGATTCATGCACATTCTCTTAGCTGATGTACTTCGGAGGATAAAGGTGTATTTTGTCAACTATTCTTGCATGGTTCCAATAAATGTTCCCTGACCCTAAGTGAAAGCCACTGTTTCAAATCTGACCTACCTTTCCTCATCTCCTCCCAGACTCAGAACCCTGTTTCAAAGACAAGTGCCTGTAATAGGTCCTAACTTTAGCACTACGTTTAACATTAAATTGTGGATCTGCCTAGGTTTTATTTCATCTTCCCACAGTTACTAAAGCATTGTGTGGTTATATAAATTGGCATTTGTAATGCTCATATTCCAAAATGTTACGACTCTTTAAATCCTTTCAGGTGATGGCTTTAATTCAATTAATTACTATGGTTTCCTTTTGTGGAAGCCTTCTAGAAGCCAGGCAGGTTTCTGGGTTCATCTGATACTTAACTCCCAAAGTGTCACCTTTTAATAAAAGTGCACATTCTTAAAAGCAGAGGGACACAACGGCTTCTTCCCAGAGGATCCTTATAGTGAGTCCTGGCACTTGCTGTCTCTGGATCATATCCCTCAGCACTGTGTGAACTACTCTTCCAGTTGCTCAGCCCTTTTCCAGTTCCCTGGGTTATTCCTAAATCCCATTAATCCAGGCAGAGCACATTTATTACCCAGAACATCCATTAATCAGTGACACAGAAGTTACTGGCACACAATTCTCACATTCTCTGTTGCGTGCAACCTATCGTACATATTCCCAGAATTTCTGTTCCAATTATAGTGCACCCTCCAAAAAGTTCAAGTGCTTTTCTGACACTTTTCTCACATTCTCTGTTGCGTGCAACCTATCGTACATATTCCCAGAATTTCTGTTCCAATTATAGTGCACCCTCCAAAAAGTTCAAGTGCTTTTCTGACTTACTCTGCAGTTCTCTTCAACACAGAGAGAGGAAAAAAAAAAGCCCCAACCAACTCCCTTTAAAAGGGAACAAACTCAAAATTATCAGATGTTGACAGCTTCCAGACTGACTTCTCATAAATACTTTGGCTCTTAGTTACCTATAAATGATATGGTTACATCATAAGGAACTTAACACCTAGCCAAATGCCTTGAGAGGTTAATGTTAAAACTTTCTTGTCCTGAATCAAAACGCAAAACAACTATAAGCACATAACCCCTTATTGATGACTGCTATGTAACACTTCTTTTATATAAAGGACCTCTTTTCACTGTATTCTCCTACATAATCTGGAAGAATGCTTTTAAGCAAAAAAATACTACAGCTCACAAAAGCTAGAGACAAGAAATATTTCTGCATAAGTGAACAGTAAACTATAAATCTGAAGACCTCAATACTAGGACAAGATAGTAACAGTACATATTTTTTCAAATCAAAACATTCTTACCACTACACTTAAGGAGATTTTGTTTGAAAAATGTATCTATATCCTAAATATTCATAATGCTAATGAAAATCCATTTAGTTGCATCAATTTTGGAAAACATATATTACCATCAAAAACAAATGGAGACCAAACCATAAAAGTCCTCAGAAGGAGAGGAACGTACCAAAAATGCTGAATAACAACGTTTTCTACACAAAACAATTCATCAGTTATGCTGGGCATGGTGGCACATGCCCATAATCCCAGGACTCAGGAGGCTGAGGCAGGAGGATTTATCTCAAGTTCAAGGCCAGCCTGGGCTAGTGAGTTTAAATTCAGCCTGAACTGCATTGTGAGACCCTGCCTCCAAAAAAAATCAGTTCTGTCATGGCCTCATTCAGAGTAGCTCAATTACCACAGTATCAGAAGGGCATAATTTTAAAGTGATTACATCCTGAAAGGAAAATTCATTACTCCCACCAAGAAAATGTGAATATTAAGATTAATGAAAAAAGTCCACCTCACAGAAAAGGACTTATGTATCAGATGATATTTCAAACTTCTTGGCTTCATCTGAGGATGAATGTAATGACATAGAATTCCCAAAATAGTCATTCCTAAGTGCTACACAAATTCTAAACAAGATCTGTCACTTTCTAAGAGTGATTCATATCAAACACCAAGTCCCTTGTTTACCTGGCTTCGCAAGGCGTATCAGAGAGATGTACACGTCATGACAATCTCTTTCCTGCGGTATGATGAGTTGTATAATCTGAAAGTTCTTACAGTGAATAAGCAGAGGACAGCCAGTAGCAGTTGTTGCCTGTTTTTCGATGGTGGAAATCTGACTGTGGAGAATCTAGAACCCAAAGTTAATTGGGAAATAACTAAGCACAAATAACAAATATGACAACAACTACTGCAGATCTCTGAGCTACACAGGTAGTCAAGAAACACATCCCAACCTTCAGCTAGTTCAACACCTGCTCTCAGATCATAAGGGTTGAGGTGTCCGAAGTGACTAAATTAATAATTTTACTCTTTAATACCAAGCCTTTTCCTATCCAGAATAATTATTTTGAAACAAACTATTCAGCATGTAAATTTGCCAATTTCAGGTAAGGGAACATTTTGTTAGTCAAATGTTGAATGCAATTACATCTAAATTTAAGTAAGGTCATGGGAAGTTAGCAAAGTAAATTTTGCATTTAGTAGAAGTTAGAGATGGTTCTGCTGGGAGAGGCCACCTTAATTCCACATGGAATGCTCAGATTAAATAGTTAAATGGGATCATTGTTTTCCAAGCTGTTGGTGGTCAGGCAGCTTCAGAAGCAAATATTTATTTTAAGTTTATTAATTGATTTTCAATTAGCAAATCATCATTGTACACATTTAGAAGGTACAATGTTCCATTGTATGTATACAGTGAGTACATCAACGTAATATATCCATCACCTTATCTATTTATGGTAAAACATCTGAAATTTATTCTCAGTTATATTTAACTGAGATATACAATTATTTCTCAGATATACAATTACTCTTTTGGCTATAATACCTTGCTATGCAACAGAGCTCAAGGTCTATTCCTCCTATCTGAAACTTTGTATGACGGGATCAACAAGCACTCATTTCCTGCCGTTCCCATTCCCTTCCCCCCTCTAGTCTTTGATCCCATCCTTCTACTCTTTAATGAAGAGATCTGAAATGAAACCATGAGGACACCCATCTCTCCGGCATTTCCAGAAACTCTATACTCAGCCCGCAAAGGCAGCAAGCACTTCATTCTCTAAATTCCTTTCCACTAAGTAGTGCCTACCATTTTCTGCTAAAAGCATAACTCTGTCCACAAAATATGGAAAGAAGAAAAACTCTCCATTTCAGGGATTGTGGTTCTGATCATAACATCACGATAGGGTTACTACATAAAGTCAGAAATACTGAATGGTTTTATTACTAAGTAGCAGAAATACCTACTAATAATACTCTTCTCCAGTTTTTCTTTTTTAAACTATCCGAAAAGTGGAAACAACAAAACAACTGAATTAATGCATTATGGGATCTTTCAAATAATGTGTATAGCAAATCAAGTGTTGTGGAAATACTGCATCTGGCATACTACTATTACTGACTGTCTACTCGATAGCTATGTCGTGAAGCTCACATATCTTAAGGCTTTTTCTTGGTCTATCTTTGATGATGCCCAAATGAGTGTTTAAATGAATCAGTAGACCAGATCAATACTACTGCATATAAGAAGGCAAGGTACCATTCCACAAACAGTCCCCTGAACACCCAAACTGAAGCCCACTGGCCTCACTCTGAGGACAGACAAAAGAAAGGAGGATAAAAATTTTTACTTCAGATAATGGAAAATAGGTAAAGTAGAAATAAGAAAAGCATACCCATGTTTCTTTTCTTGTATCAGGTGCATTTTCCACAAATATGACATGAGTAGCCGTCAAATACAAAGTACCCAGGGCTGCTTTTTTGGAAGATACTCGGTCTACCAACCGGACATTTTCAACCTAGAGAAATCAGTTTGATGGAAACAGTTTTGGTAAAGCAACAACAAGAACAACAACAAAAAGCTACTTACAAAGAAGTTCATATTTACACTAAAATATAACTTTGAAAATTCCTCCAATAATAGAAATCAAAATGCATCCCCTTAAAATAGATCTCAGAATATGATTATGTATATCAAAAGATAAAATTTCACAAATTACTAAATTTAAAATGTAGCACAAAAGATATGGAGATCCTATTCTTTCCTTGAGTTTTAAATAGGTCAGTATTTTTATTTATTGTAATTATATAAAATCTCTAATTTAAGGCAGAAAATATATTGAAGTTCTGAATTTGCACAATGACTACGTATGAGCTATATTTTCGGCAAAAGAAAACAATACGCTTTACCACATGTTTCTAAAGTTGGAGAAATGGCCTTATGGTTGTTTGCTTTCATAGAAACTAGTAAGAAATACAAATATGCATAAGGGAGGAAAAGTCAGAGAAATGTATAAAAATAAACTACCAATTTAAGATCCTTACATTCATTTATGATGAAACCCTTGTGATGAATGCAATTCTCATCAGTGAGGTAAAATTCAAACTGCTAACAGAGATGCCTCGAGATGATGTTTATCAAGCACTCATGTTTCATGCACTGAAGGGAATGCGCACCGGACATGAAATGCAATGGAAATGACAAGACACTTCTACAAGGCACAGGGAACTGAAACACAATGACTGAAACAGCAGCAGCTGAATCAATCACGGCTGCGAATACATCAATTAATCAGGAAGCTTTCAAAGTACAAACTAGTTATTATTTAAAACGAAGATAACTCTCTTACAGAGTATTTCTTTACTAATGCATCCAGATCTACCTGTTCAATATTTCCAATTTTTTAATATCATTTTGATGTCTATTTATAAATTATTTTCAAGTTCTCACAATTTTACAATTATTCTTTTTAGGTAAAACTCTCCCTCTTTGTATCTTCTCTTATTCATAATATTGTGAATTATGTTTCTGTCCTTTTGGGATTAGATAAAGTAAAAGTTTTTCTTCAAAGTAACAGGTCTTGGAATTAAGGCATATGTGCGTGCATGTATTCTATACTTGATCTTAGCCAAAGGCTGAGAAGCTATTTTTTTTTTTTTGAGACAGGGTCTCATTATCCCTGAGTGCTGGGATTACAGGTGTGCACCACCATGTCAGGTAATTTTTCTCTTTTCTAATGGTTAATTTTTGCTCATTAATAAATGTTGTAAAAATGCAAGCCTCCATGGGAGGTGGCAGAAACTCTCAGGAGAGCTTTGGACTTCCGAAGGGAAAATAATTGAACTATTCAAAGTAAGTCTGCCCACTTCTCATAGATCAGGCCAATACCAGGTGCTCTCTGGTTTATGTCAAAATTACAAAAATAACCAATAATAAATATTTTTAGGTATATGCTCAATCTATGCCATGCACTTGCCATCACTTCACCTACCCGACCTCAGTTAATTTCCACAACAACCCTATGCCTTAGATTCCTACATTAATCTCCACTCAAAGTTGTGTTTAGAGACTGCAATTTCCTCAGGTCAAGCACAGAACAGGTAGCAAGACAGCCTGGAGCTAAATGAATGTTTTGGGTAATCAGTTAACAGTTATTTTAAGCAATTTTTCACATGAAATTCAATTTTGAAAACAGAATGCTTTGAGATAAAATTATACTGTAAAAACTATATTTATAAGCCACCCACTCTAAAGGGAAGTGGAAGTAGGAGGAGTGGGGAAAGGAAAAATATGAGAAAAAGGAAAAAACGGAAACAAAGTCTTTGTAAATAGGGGTGGAGGGGTTGAAAGGAGGGCAGGGGAATGGGGAAAAAAATAAAACCAAGTTGTAAAGGTACAAATTCAATATTATCCTTTGAGATAAAACCAAAGACAGAAGCTTGGAAACAAGATATGAAAGACAAAACATTGGCGCAAACAGACTTTCACAATTTCAAAACTGAAAAAAGAGAGAACACTAAATATCTAATTCCATACAACAAAATGCCTATGTATAGCACCCTGTTAGGTTCTGAAAAGAAAACAAAGGGGTAAATGAGAGTCTGAACCCTCAAGATTCATATGGATTCAACGGAAAAGACTGTCCAGTTTAACGCTCCTTTTTATCCCACCCCTCCTGTTTGGGTTAGATGGAGAGGAAAAAAGGTTTTATCAGCTTTTCTAGGCCAAGGCTGAAAACTTCAGTCAAAACACAGGGCTCAGGGTGGCACTGCCAAGGCTGAAATGAGACACCCTGGCAGAAGAACACAAGTCCCTTTTCACCCTTCCCTTCCTGCCTGAGAGTCAGGAGGATCTTGTAAATCAGAGGCAGGGCCTCTCTTCAGCACGTCTCACCATGCTCCCTTCTCATTCCAACTTCAATAGCAGGTAGGCCTTTGCTTTCCATCCTTGAGGTCAAAGATTACACTGCTAAATATTTGGGTCCCATGATCATCTCACACTCTCTAGGTAGATGAAGTTGCTCTGCAGGAAAGGAATTCATAGAGCAGGGTAGAGTTAGCATTCACTGAAAAGGACAGAAGAAAAACCAATGGTACCAGCCCTAAGCTTTTCTTGGGCCAAAGACCAAGTCCTCAGCACCATATAAATTAGGCTAGAGGTCACTGTTAATCATTTGGGGGAAGAGATCCAGAGACTGTGGAACAGGGAGAAATCAAAATGTATGCAGCAGCCAAAACCTAAGACAAGTTTATGTTCTAATCTAAGAAAAGCAGCTAGATAAATAGTTTGTCATGCTAAATTTGGTATCATGACATTTTCTAACTCTACCAGCATGAAAAGAAAAGTATTTTCTAGTCAGGAGACCTGGGCTCTAGTTCTGGTCTTGAAACTGAAATGCTGGCCATAGGCCCTTGAGTCACTCTCTGGGTTTTGACTTCCATAATAAACCTGAGGGTCTCTAACATCTCTCTCATTCTATCTAGTAGGTTACAGCTCTGACTCAGTCTCTTAAGAGACAACCTAAAATACAACTGTGAAAATACATCCAGCAATTCCGACACTCAACCTCTTGTGATTTACAACAAAAGGTAGTTCCAACAAGGATACTACAACATTCTTTGAATTTAGAGGCTGCACTGCTATCCAGAGTTCTAGACTCAAAGAGGAGAACAAGTGTCTCAAGCCCAAGCCTGAGTCAGAATTTGAGCACACCAGCTCACCAACCTAGGAGAAAAGCTGAAGAAACTAAAGTTGAGATCACTGCAGTAATAAATATCTGGCAGTGCAGGCAAAGTCCATTTTCCCTAAAGTATTCTTCAGTTGTGAACAGAACAAGTCATATAAGCCAGAAAATGTGAAAGTAGCCTGGCTGGCTATTGTAACTCCGTCTTGCTCTCTCGGCCTTGTCTGGAAGGACAAATTAGCCTTAAAAACATGCGTCTCCTGATGTTCCCAAGATCAGGTGCGCAGGGCCTCGAGGTATGCACTGGCATTAATTCACATCAATAGGTGGAAGGACCTCCTGCAGCTTCTAACTAGCCAAGCATTAGTTACAGAAATGCCCACCTGAATGGAAATTCCAAAGCAGTTTTGTTTATGGCAGCTGTCTGTGTAATGGCTGCTATAAGGTGTTTCCAGTTAAGACTCCAAAGCTCCTCAGACTATGAATGATAATCACTTATGAGTAATGGCACAGGTGTAAGGGGGAAATACACACCTCAGTAGTTCTTAACAAAGTATAACTATTACTAAATAAACCTATATCAGGAACTTCAGAGTTTATTTCTGGCTCACAGTGAATGCTCACCTCATATCTATGGCTTCATTCCCCTCTCTTCAAGTAGTAGCAAGAACACAGTATGCCACAAAGATGAACTAACTACCCCTTTAAAGTGGGCAACACATTTTGACAGGCAAGAAGAAAAATACAGCAATACCAAAGTCTTCAGACCACTCAGAATTGCTGTAGTTTCTTATAATTACAGAAAAAAACACTTAATTTTCCAATTAAAAAAAAAACTTTTCCCCCTACTTAACATGAAATAGCTAAAATAAATAAGAGAGGGTAGACGTGAAACTTAAGGAGTTTTCTAACCCAGTCTTTCGGTAGAGAAATTAGGAACATGAATCCTTTCCCCAAAAGGCAAATTTAATCATTTAAAACTATAAAACCAATGGAAGTCTTTTCCCAGGACCATTTTATTCAAAGGTCAGAGATTGGAGAAGAGCTAAGGAAAGGGCAAAAAATCACAGAGCACACTCCAAGAAAATATAAGACATATAACTGGGAGAAACAGATTCTTCTCTTAATAAAATCCATAAAAGACCTTCAGTGTAGTACATAAAATCTTAGTAGGCTATACATAGGATATATGAAAAGGAGCCTATTTTCAAGCTGCCTAAAAATTTAACTTTTAAAAATACATCATGTTGTGACACTGTTATTTCAAAAATTTAGAATGTACTCAGATATGAAATAACCCTACTAAAATCAGCTACTTCCCATAGGTTTAGGTCCCTTTAACTTAGTATGTTAATTTGTGAAGTGCCAACTCTATGTCAGACACCCAAATTATTTATCAAAAGGCTTTTAACTAGTAATACTGTCCACAGATTATTTGAAGCCATCTTTATCTCTCAGGGCTCTTCTAGGAGAAAGAGGCAGAAATCTCACATGGCTTAAGCCAGAATAAATTTTATTGGATCATATGACTAGGCCATCAGTTGGGCTAGTTTGAGACTGACCAGGGACTCAACATACCCAGCTCCTTGCCCTCCATCTCCTGATCACACCCTCTCTGCTGGCTCTCAGCTCTCTTCTCTGGAAGCCTCATTTCTTGCCACATCCATGGCCAGTGGAGGAAAGGATCAGCAGCTCCTTGAGCACCCAAGCAAAATTTCACTGCCTATCATTGGATCACCTGCCTAGCTGAAACCAGTCAACATGATCACATAATGGCATGACTTGGGGAGACAGGCTGGCAGTACATGACACACCCCAAACATGCAGGCTTAGCAAGCATCCTCAGAAGAGGAGAATGGATGATGAAACCAAAGCCCAGCAAATGTCTATCACAAAATCTACTCCACAGGTTGTTTCCCCATTAGGTATCTGTAGCACACCTCGATCACTTCACTGTGTTCAGTGCCTCAGTGGCTCCCTCTGCTGCTGATTAGGTACTTTTATACCCTGGTCCTACCTTACCTGCTCAGAAGTTTCCTATTTTTCATTGACAAAACAAATACCAATATCATATGATAGATGTCACTGAGTACTTTCCAAAGACATATTGATTGCCAGAATACACGCATGTAAAGATACACAGTGCTTTTTTTCTCTTCTTTCTCCAATAGTAATTTTGCCTGAACAGCCCACATCCTCCTCCTTTGCAACACCAAGCACAAACTTTCCTCTGGATATTGGCAAACTCAGGTTAACTGAAGTAGGAGAGTTTGATTTGGAAAGACCAAGATGTAGTTTGAAACAGATTCATAATCCATTAGGTTTAGAGAGATCTGAGATTGATATTGGTAGAAAAATTTATCCCAATAATCTTGATTAGTTTTCACAATGAAGGGGAAAATAATAGGTATATCCAACTATTTTGTTATGCTGGTTGATCAAAACTAAAACAGAAAAGCAAATTAAAATTGTGGATTTGTATGCACATTAGAAGAATTTTTAGTGTACTAGTTTTCCAAAATGAAGTATCTTTATATTTCCCAATTTGCTAGAAAAGTTCTCTCCTCCAGATAGGAAATAGGGTGGGTACTTCATATACATATTTCTAAAGATTTCTGAGAGACAAATCTCCACTATAGTGATACTCTAATAATACAGGCTTTGAGAAATTTGCTTTTACAAAACTTCTAAATAGATAAAGGATTCTTTTACCCAGCTTAAGTCAAGGCAAGGAAAATACAGTATCTTGATTTTTAAATAGGCTTGTGTGTCTATAAATGGGCAGGTTGTTTCATCTACCTATGCAATCGCTGAAACAGATTTGACTGACATTTATCTA
Organism: Fukomys damarensis; assembly: GCF_012274545.1. Classification (NCBI taxonomy): domain Eukaryota; kingdom Metazoa; phylum Chordata; class Mammalia; order Rodentia; family Bathyergidae; genus Fukomys; species Fukomys damarensis. Next base: position 16,917,248 of record NW_022900930.1, read on the forward strand.
AATTTTTAACATTTCTGAAGGGGTAAGGAAGCTATAATAGTGACACAGAGCTATAGCTGCTTAAGAAATAAAAGAGTGCTGGGAATTCTTGGAAAAGGCAGTGAGAAGAGGCAGCTCATTTTGGCTCTGGGGAAACTACAAACATTATGCCAGAAACCAACACTCATAAACAAAGACAAGCACTTGAGAGTTTTGCATAAGGCTCACACAATTTATTTTGGTAAGATGACCCTGGATGTGTAGACTTAAAAGAACATGTGCTGCTGAACAAAAGGACAGTCCCAGGATTTATTTCGACTCTACCTTAAAATAACTTCAACCAAAAATACCATTTTCAACAAGCACAAATAAAAAGAAAAGAGGAAAAAAGACACTGAAAGGAAACCAAATTAATAACAGATGTTGGGCTAACTCAAAGAATAAATGTATAGAGTAACCTATTAAAGATACCTGGGTTAAAAACAATAAAGTCATCTTAATAATAACACTGGGAGAAAAAGACCTTGTATTGAAGCAACATAAAAAGTCAAAGGTTTATTTTATGACGATTATTTCCCTCTAAAATTCTAAAATGTTTCTAACTTTGATATATTTTTGACAAAGGCATAATAGCAAAGGACTAAATTGTCTATTTGTATAGCTCTTTGGGAACTACTAGAAAACATTTTTCCAAGGGCAAGTTGTGCCAAAGGGAACTCACTACTAATTCAAAGATAGGAGACAACCAGGCATAGAGAGAAGCAAGTCTTAAACCCTCTCCCACCAACTGCTAGCAAATTTCAGGGCCAGAAGACAAAGAGGTACAGTACATCCACCCCTGGGAAGGCAGGTTCCAGCCCATCCACCCATTCCAATGCCTCTCTCCCAGCTCCAATGCCCTCAAGGATAGATTGCATCGTCAACATATTTTTCTCTCTCCTCTTACAGTGCAGCCCTCCTGAGTCCATCATTCCCTTTCTAGGAAAGGAGTATACAGCAAAAGGTCCGGCAGAGACAAAGATTTGCGGTCGGTCTCCTCTGAGATCCAGCAAGCAGCAGCTGTACAACTGGCCTAACACAATGAGCTCCAAGGTGACCAAAAGCAGTATGGATTCCAAGGCCAACACAGCATGTCTCCCTCTAGCTTAATACCTAAGATACACTTCCTAACACTTTACCTCAACCATCCCATTCCCTACCATCACACTGTCCTCTGAACTGCCTTGACACTTTGGGTCATTACTACTGACTCCCACTTACCTTACACTGTCTTACTACAAGCTATTCTTACGTACCACTCCAACTGCTACCAGGAACATACATTCTAGAGGAAAGCGCTAGCTATTTTATGTCTAATATTCCCTGCATCCTCATGAATAATTATGCTAAAATTTTGGGAAGAAATAAAAAGGAGAGGCAGCCCTTGGCCCTGTGGCCTCCAGGCACAACTGCAGGGAATCACAGCTACCCTCGACTGTAGGATCCTTTGGGAAGACATCACTGTTTTTCCCCCACTATATCCTAATATATTTCCCCACTATATCCTAAAATATTTGTCCAGTGAATGAACAGTAACAATTTTTTGGTAAAAAAGGAAGCATGTGACTGTCTGTAAGGAGAAGTAGGTATGACTAACCAGGAAGGCCTTACAATTGAATTTAAATTTTCAGACAAAGTAAATATTTGATTATAGAATATGCCATAAGAGTAGAAAAAAAAGAAAAGAGACAAAAAGAATAAAGCAGAACTTTATCTGCAAAACCCATAATTAGTTGGGTACATGCCTGTAATTCCACCAATGTGGGAGGCTGAGACAAGAAGATTACAAGTTCAAGCCCAGCCTGGGCAACTTAGTAAGTGAGTAATGAAATAAAGTGGGCTGGGAATGCAGCTCAATGCAAAGGCCCTGGATTCTATCACCACCACAAAAACAAAACAAGTGCCATTTAACTCACCAAAGAAGATCATGAAAAATAGTCACTGAAAAGACATGGAAACCTGTAGTACATAAAGTCTCCTTTATTCATTTGTTCAACAAATATTCACTGGGCTCTTCTCTCCTGCAGCAGAGAGTTCTGGATGCTGGGCACACATGAGTGGACAAAAGTAAAGTCACTGTTCACAAGGAGTGAGCATTTGGTTTGGGGACAGGTGAGCAGGAAATAGGCAATACACAGAGAAGTAAAACATAAAATGTGTGTGTGTGTGTGTGTGTATGTGCAGACACGTGTTTGACAGAAGGTACAGGGAAGAAATTAAAAAAGATAAGAACTTGGATGGGGTGAGACCAAAGGGTGTCCAGGAAAATCTTCTATAATAAAATGATTAGATACTTCAGTAGAGAAGCAAAGTATGTAAGAGAGCCAGCCGTGCAGAAAACTGGGGAGAGCATTCCAGGCAGAAGGAACAACAACAAAATGCCAGGCCCTTGGCAGAAGCAGCTTGGTATGTTCAAGGGTGTTCAAGGGTGAAGACGCCCAACCAGAGACAGAGATGCATGGAGGAGGAGGGAAAGTGGCACAAGTAGAAAAGACAAATCACAGAAAGCTCTCTAGGACATATGACAACGGCTTTTTTGCTGTGCCGGTGTATATGAAGCAATTAGAAGATTCACACGGAGAGGGGTAGCAGGAATTGGGAAATAAATTTCATAAAAATGGAAGATATTCTAAGGTCTGGTTATAGTGTTGATACACACACCGCTTTAAAGAATTACAATATTATTTCTAATTATTTACATTAATTTAAGTTTCATGAAACTAAAGTCCCTGCCTTTCTTATTTACCACTGGATCTCCAGGACTTTAAACAGCCTGGCATAAAGGAAGCACCCATGAAATATTTTTTAAATGTACATGTGAATGAAGAAATACACGAACTCTGTCTTTCTTTGAATCAATCTGCTTAGCTCCAAAGGCAAAATCACTTTCTCAAGCTACCATTACACAAACTGGCTGAACCGTGCTTTAAACATTCTAAATAACTTTGGCTTTGCTACATGCCTGAAGGGATATAACTTTCTTTCATAGCTTGGCAATAAACTTACTTGTCCGGGAATCTGTCATAAGCAGTGTTTTAGTAAGTAAAAAAGAGGAGAAAAGTAAATATACAATTTTTATAAAGTTGTCACAGCCTGCCACAAAACTCAAGTGGAAGTTATTTTTAAACTACTTTAAATGGCTGTGGGAGGAAGGGTTGGGTCTATGTCCTGGGAAGTACTTTTACTCCCAAAGGCTTCAACTAGCTGTCCACAAGGGGAAAGGGCACTAGAAAAAATAGTTTCAACTGCTGCTGGCCTAAGAAATATGGTACAAAGTAAGCTTTCTGGACTCCTTCTGAATGCAGTATAAGAATACAAAACTGAACCATGGCACGGAGAAAGTCATGGAATCTTGGGTGTTCGGTCAAGAAGTTTAATTTCATACATACTTCACAGCTTGTCCTGTTTGGAATGGAAAAAACAACAAAACTAAGCTTTTAAAAAGGATGAGAAAATATCTGTACATCTGTTCTGTGAAAACAAGCATTCCAGACAGTTTTGCCTTTAGAGACATGACAGAAGTGATAACCAAATAATAAGGTGTTATTATAACCAAATTAATAAGGAGTTCACTGGAAAAATGTCGAAATTTACTAAAAACGAAATAACAGTTTATGTGGACAAAAAGGGTTTCATATCTTCATTACCCCTCCCAAGCATTCAAATGTTTCAAGGTGTGTGATAGTTCAGCTACAACACTTTTATAAGCTTTAATGGCAGTACAAATGTTGCAATGTTACTTTCCTCCACTAAAAAGTCAAGTGTGTTTCCCAGTTTCTCCACATGTGATTCCAAAGAGACCCTCCTCCAGTAATGTGGGGCAATGTTCCTTAGGTTTTGCCTTATAGGCACTGCAGAGGCTTCCTCAACAAAACTAATACATTATGGAAACCCATGCACTTTCAGAGATTTATATTTTTATTAAAGAAAACTGCACTGAAGCATGGGTGTGAACTGGAGTTGGGTTATACAGAGCCACTCCTTGTGGACTGTCTCCAGAGGGGGCAAAATATTTAAACCCATTGTGCAGTAGGGAAGTGAGTAAGTAGGTCAAATGAAATGAATTTCATGGAAATTTGAAATTAAAACATGGGTCCATCTCCTTTAGCAGTGATAATAATAAAATAATCAAAACAGGTAAAAGTCACTACATGGCACATCATTAAATATTTAGGTTGTATTCTGTATTCAGTCTCTAGAAAGTTACAGATTAGGAAACGAAGGCTCTCAGAGACCTCAAGTAACTCATTCAAGATTATACATCGAACTGTGGTAATCAAGACTGTGCTACTGGCGAGGGATAGATACAGAAATTAAACAAAAAAACAAAAACAAACTGAGTTCATAAAGAAATCTGTGCATGTATAGTGAGCTGACTTTCTACATAAATGCTAAAATAATTAAAGGGGCTAAGCAAAGTATTTTTGCCCAGCATGGTGGTATAATCCCAGCACTCTGGAGGCTGACGCAAAAGAATCTCAGTGAGTAGCCCAGCCTGGGCTACACAGTGAGTTGGGGGCCAATTAGGCTCTACCAAGACCCTGTCTCAAACAAACAAAAAACAAAAGAAACCCACAGAAAAGTGTTTTCAATAAATATGGCTCAAAACTGAAATTCCACCTGCTAAAGAGTGAATATGGACCTCTATCTCATACCATACATAAAAATTAATTCTAAATGGATGAAAAATCGAACATACAAGTTTCTGGGACCTTGTACTAGATAATGGTTTGTCAGATATGATAGAGCAGAAGCAACCTAAAGAAAAACAGATGAACAAAAATAAAAACTTTGTTTCAAAGAACAATAATGAAAGTGAAAAGATATTACACAGAATGAAAGAAAATATTTGTGTAAGTCATATATCTAAGGATGTAGCAGCCAAAATCTATCAAGAACTTATAACTCAACAGTAAAAGATAATCCAATTATAGAAAACAGTTTTAATAAATTCTTTAGTTGCATTCTCTGTTTAGTCTCTAACAAATTACAGATTAGGAAACTAGAACTCTCAGAGACCTCAAGTAACTCATTCAAGATATTTATGTCTAGCTGGACTATATACCAAGAAAGACCACTCCTCAAAGCAGACATCAAAATAAACAATATCCACATAAACAGATGTTCAAGATAATAGTCATCAGAGAAATGCAAATCAAACTATAATGAGTACCACTTCACACACACAAGGATAGCTATAATCTAAAAGAAATGTTGGTGAGTACATGATGAAATTGGAACCTTTCTACATCTCTGGTGGGAATACAAAATAGTGAAGCACCTCTGGAAAAATGTTAGTTTCTCAACAGATTAAGAATAAGGTTTCCATACCAACCAACACTTCCATTCTTGGGTATATGCCCAAGAGAACTGAAAACATATGTTCACTAAAAAAAGCATATAAAGTTTCACAGCAGCACTATTCATAATAAACAAAAGTGGAAAAAAATCCAAATATCTATCAACTGATGAATGAATAAATGTGAGTGTGTCATATGCGAGGAATATTATTAATTAAAAGAAATGAAGTACTCATATATGCTACAACATGGATGTACCCTGAAAAAATTAGGCAATCTGATAGAAGCCAGTCACAATAGGACACATGCTGCATGATTCCATTTATGTAAATATCCAAAGGAGGCAACTTTGTAGAGATAGAAAGTAGATTAGTGGTTGGTCAGAGTATGGGGAGCAATAAAGGGGAAATGACTACTAAAGGACACAGAATTTCTTTTTAAGTTGGTAAAACTGTATTTCTGTTCAAATGTCATTTTATTCTGAAGACTGTATTACCATCATATATAAAATAACAATCCTAACCCATCCCAGACAAATCCTTCCTTTTCCTCATATTTCTCTATTTTTCTTCACATTTTCTCAATCACACACACACACACACACACACACACACACACACAGAGTCTAATTAGCACTCACCCTAATTAGTAAGATACCTGGCAGCTAGCTATATTTTTATATTGACAGTGAATTAATGAACATTGATTCTTAAATTCTATAACAGACTAGGGAGATAGTCTATATACACTAATCTCACTTGGGACACTGGATTTCACCCAAGTTTGTTAGACCTAGTACAAGCGAAGACGTGTGGGTGGAAAGCTTAAACACAGCTTTTAAAATTGGCTCAGACAATGCTTTTTTACCTGGAAAAATACAAAAAATTTAATTGCCACAGCTGTACTTTTTAGTGGATTGGTTCATTACAACAAACCCACCAACTTTGTCTTTTTGTTTGTTTTAGTTTTTTGAGAGAGGGTTCTGCTATGCAGCCCAGGCCAGGGTTGAATTTGCAAACCTTCTGCCTCTGGAGTGCTAGGATTATAGGTTTGTATCTCCACACCCAAGTTCAACTCATCTTTGAAATAAGAGAGAATATTTGATTACAGATGTTCCTCCCTCCACAGTTGTAAAAAGAGAGTCTAAAAACTGGGCAATAATCTGCCTTTAGACAGATCTAAGTCAAAACACAATGCTGCTTGATTGTTGGTAAAATCAAACTGCAATATCAAAAAGCATGAGAAGAATGTTTGATGATATAGAGGCAGCCCATTATCCTAGACTAGGATACAACCAGGCTATAGAAGGCCTGGAACTAGGTCTGTAAACATTGAGAACCCAAACCCCAATGTCTCTTTCATTCTTAAAATCAAAACACAAAGTAGTGTAGTTATTAAGGAACACAAGTTTTGGGACCACCCTGATTGATTGTGAATCTTCATTTTGGTTCTTACATCTGATTAACTTGCTTATTAACCTTAGTTTTATTTGTGAAATGGATTAAACACTAGTACTCACCTCATAGGATGAAAATAAAGACTATGTGGATTAATACATGTAAAGCTACAGAACACAGCCAAGTACAATAGCTATAGAGTTCTTTAAAATTTTTCCTTCATCAGAACTAGTGTTGTACTGGTATTGATAAATAACCATATAAAATAAACTCAATATTACCAGTAAGCAGAGAAATATAATGAAAAACTATACTTTACATACTATTCTAAAGAACTTTTAAAAAGTTCCTCTACTATACTAGAAGACACAATGCTAGAAGGAAAATATAGCAAAAGGGATCAAAAATCTTTAAAACATACACAAAAATAAAACAAAAACATACTCAGAAATTTAATATGCAACTACATAGAGATCTACACAATGACTTAAATTACTTTTTTATTTAACAATTATTTATTACAGTGACAAAATGGAGATAAATTAAATATCATATACTAGAGGATAAACTGTCAAGAACTATGAGGTAGCGGACGGAGATTTTATCCTAATTACTATCTAACAAAGAGCCTCTCACAGTTTCACAGATGCTGCAGAAAATACAAGATTTCTAGGATAGAAACAAACATTTTTCTTGAAACCAGTTCATATTAGCTCCCCTGGCTGCCTCTCTACCAAATCTAAGGAAGAATATGTAACAGCCCATATGGATTCTGTGCAGACTGGATCTGTGAGACAGACTGGAGCTTTTAAATTCAGAATTTAAGGATCATGCAAGTAGGCGGTTAGAAAACCTGATCCACCTTTGCCCTTGAGGAAAACATTATGCTGGACAGCAATCAAATCAGCCCTCTGCTACTAAAGGAGAAACCATTTCTTTCTTCCCAAGCTGTTCACGGTAAAATCACCCTTTAAAAGACTGTTTAGAAAAAAAGGTACAAAAATGCAAATGACCAATGCAGAATTGCCTTCTGACATTAAAAACTTACAGTTTAGCCACAGAACGTGTCTATATGATAAGGAGGGAAAAAAAAATCACTTTTCAGAAGAATGTTTAATGAGAAAAAAATGTGATATACTATATGTAAAAAATGGGTTTCAGTTCCCCAAATTAAACACATAAGCAGAGAAGAGAGAAAATGGGAACAACTTTGTTCTAAATTGTATTTTTATTTATACGTGAAGAAAAAGGCTGATAATATATACACAGCAGCAGGTTTTCTGGGTATTACTAGGATTTTTGTTTTATTTATGTGTTTTGAAATAAATTTTCTGTAATGTGTTACTTTTATAGTCAGAAAGCGATTTTCTAAAAAATATACTAGATATCACACAAAAAGACCAAGTGCCAAAAAAAAAAAAAATTCAATAAGCTAGAATTCCTCAAAATTAACAACTTTCATGCATTCAAGAACATCAAAGCAGTGAAAGAACCTACGGAGTCAGAGAAAACATTTGCAAACAATATATCTGATTAGAGATTTATATCCAGAATACATAAAGAATTTTTGCTACTTGGTATTTCAAAGATAAATAACTCTACTGAACAAAGGATTTGAATCAAGATTTCTCCAACGAAGATATATATTATCAGTCGCAAGGGATATACAAATGAAAGCCAAGGCTGAGGTACCACTTCACATCCAACAAGCTGGACTATAACAAGTTTGGACACCGAAAACTTGTGAGATATTTTATGAATTTTTGGTGGTTTTAAACAGATGCAGCCACTACAGAAAACAATCTGGCAGTTTCTTAAAATGTTAAACATAACATTTCTCTATGATTCAGCAATTCCATTCTTAGAGAAATGAAATTCTACCAAGAGAATAAAAATAGGTCAACACAGAAACAGGAAGATATACAGAATTCACAGCAGCAATAGACAATTGGGAAAAACTTGGAAAACACTATGGTAAATAAAAAAGAAAGCCACAAATTATGTCATCCTATCTCTATGAAACGTAGAATCTACAAAAGCAAATATGGTAGTGACAGAAGGCACACTGGTGGTTGCCAGAGGTGAGGAAAGGGGAAATGGGGAGTGACTGCTAATGAGTATGGGATTTCTTTTATGAGGTGATAAAATGCTCTGGAATTAATAATTATGGGATGTACAATCCCATAAACATACAAAAATGCAAAGTTGTGTATTTTAAGAGGCTGACTTGTATAGTATATGAATTATATTTCAATAAAGCTGTTATTGAAGACATATACATAAACACTATACAAATATGAAATAAAATTGCCAGTTAATGATGGAAAAATATAATTGGAACAGTAACAATGCAGTCAATAAATATGCTTCAAATAGCTTCAATTTCACTCATAATAACAAAATACAAGATACCAGGGAGCAGTGGTGCGGTCCAGAGTGGCACTGCTATAGGCAGATCCCAGCCAAGGCTCCAATCCAAGCCCAGAGGCTCAGGCACACTGGCCCAAGCCAGAAAAGAGCTGCACAGGCACACAAGCAACAGCCAGAGGCCCACCCCATAGCATCGGTAAGTGCAAGCAGATCCTGCGGAGCATTGGCGTGATCCAGAGGAGCAGAGAGGCAGGCAGATCCCAGCCAGGGCTCTGCCCCAACCCCAGAGGCTCAGACACACCCACCCAAGCCAAAGTCAGCCCAGAAAAGAGCTACATAATACACACGCAACAGCCAGAGGCTTGCCCCAATAGCACTTATAAGTGCACAGAGACCCTAGCCAGAAGCCTGCTCAGCCAACAGGAACTGGGATGTACAGCCTCCAGCCAAAGGCCCTCCCAGACAACAGTACACAGAGGCACCAGCAAGAGGCACACCTAGATACCAATCAAAGTGCGCACAGGCCCCAATCAGAACCCCGCCCAGAAAAGAGGTCAACTCAGGATCCAGAAGGCCACCATTCTAAACCCAGGAATTGGCGTACTGGTGAGCAGCAGAGAAAAGGACACTTGGTGGCTTGCTGAGAATTGAAGATACACAGTGAGCAAAAAGTTGCCTCAACAAAGGTACAACAGGCTGTGTCTGCTGAAATGAGAAGACATGTAAACAAGTCTCAAAACCAGACTTCCAGAATACCTAAGGCAACCTGCAAGGGAAACAAGATGAAACCATCTGAAATTCAATCATCTGGACTCCCTGTACTGGCAAGGAAAGAGGATCTGGAAAAAATGAAATCAGAAATAATTTCTCAGATAACAGTAGAGGTTGTGCCCATAGTGCAAGACATGATTAATAAATCTAGAGCAAGACAAACCCAAAGCTCATACAAGGGAGGAAATTATAAAGATCAGAGCAGACATCAATGCAATGGAGACTAAGAGAATGATACAAAAAAAAAAAAAAAATCAGTGAAGCCAAGAGTCAGTTCCTCTAAAGAATATAAACAAAATTGACCTTAGACAACCTTACCAAAAATAGGAAAGAAAAGACCCAAATCCATGCAATTAGGAATGAAAAGGGTGAAATTACAACAGACCCAGCAGAAATGCAGAGGATCGTCTATACCTACTTCTAGAACCTATACGCCAATAAGATGGTAAATACAGAAGAAATGCAGATTCCTAGATACGTATGAATTACCAAAGTTGAATGAAGATGACCTAAAAATTCTAAACAGTATCAATGAAATTGAAAACATAATTAAAAATTTACTAAGGAAAGTCCAGGCCCTGATGGATTCACTGCTGAATTCTATAAGACATTTAGAGAGGAACTACTGCCACTACTTTCTAAACTCTTCAATGAAATTTAAAGGGAAACAATACTTCCAAATTCATTCCTGGAAGCAAGTGTTACCTTGATTCCAAAACCAGGGACAGACCCAACCAAAGAAGAGAACTACAGGCCACTCCCTAATGAACATAGATGCAAAAATCCTTAACAAGATACCGGCAAATAGAATGTAGATCATCAAAAAGATCATATACTCTGACCAAGTGGGATTCATCCTAGGGATGCAGGGATGGTTCAACATACATAAATCAACAGAAGGACAAAAACCATATGATCATCATCTCAACAGATGCAGAAAAAGCATTTGACAAAATCCAACTTGCGTTTATGATGAAAACCCTACAAAAAAATTGGAATAGATGGTCTCTGCCTCAATCTGACAAAAGCCATCTATGAAAAACCAACAGCCAATATCATACTAAATGGTCAAAAACAGAAATCCTTCACAATAAAATCAGGAACAAGACAAGGATGCCCATTATCACCACTCCTGTTCAATATAGTTTTGGAAACATTAGCCACAGTAATTAGATAAAAGAAAGAAATAAAAGGAGTAAAGATAGGAAAAGAAGTCAAATTGTCATTATTTTCAGATGACATGATACTCTCTGTATAGAAGACCCCAAGAACTCCACCAAAAGTGTTCTAGACAAAATAACCAAATTCAGTACAGTAGCTGGATTACAAGGTCAACACACAAAAATCAATAGCTTTCCTTTACATAAACAACAGACTCACTGAGAGAAATGAGGCAAACAATTCCTTTCACAAAAGCATCCAAGAATTGAAATACCTACGAATCAACCAAATGAAAGAAATCAAAGATCTTTTCTCTGAAAACTATAGCGCTCTGAAAAAAAAAGAGACTGACGAGGATATCAGAAAATGGAAATACATCCCTTGCTCCTGGGTAGAAAGAATCAACATAGTGAAAACGGCCATACTTCCAAAACTGCTACATAGATTCAATGCAATCCCAATTGAAATTCCAGCAACATATTTTACACACCTTGAGAAAACAATCCAAAAATTCATTTGGAACAAGAGACCTAAAATAGCAAAAGCAATTCTGGGCAATAAAGACAAGGTAGGGGGTTATCACAATCCCTGACTTGAAACTATACTACAAAGCTACAGTGATAAAAACAGCATGGTACAGACAAAGAAAGAGACCTGAGGACCAGTGGAACAGATTATAAGCTACAGAAACAACTCCAGATACACTCAGCTACCTCATCTTTGACAAAGGAGCCAAACACCCTCACTGGAGGGAAGATAGCCTCTTTAATAAATGGTGCTGGAAAAACTGGGTTTCAACTTGCCAAAGATTAAAACTACACCTATATCTCTCACATGTACTAAACTAAAATTGAAATGGATAAAAGATCTAAATATTAAAACAGAAACACAAAACCGGCTGGAAGAGAGGTTAGGTAGAACTCTTGAAGACCTCGGTGTAGGAAAAGATTTTATGAACAAAACCTCAGTTGCTCATGAACTAGCACCAATAATCAATAAGTGGGAATCTCTTCTTATTAAAAAGCTTCTGCACTGCAAGAGAAACCACTAAGTGTGAAGAGACAAGCCACAATGTGGGGAAAATTTTTCACCAGCTCTTCGTCAGGAAAAGGTCTACTGTGTAGAATATATAACGAACTTAAAAAAATCAGATCTCCCAAATTTAAAGACCCAATCCAAAAATGGGCATCTGAAATGAACAGACATTTCTCAAAGAAGTACAAATAGCAAATAAATATATGAAAAAAAGTTCAGCATCACTGGTTATTTGAAAGATGCAAATGAAAACAATGCTGAGATTCCACCTCACTGCAGAATGAATGGCGGCTATTATGAAATCAACCAATAACAAATGCTGGTGGGGCGGAAGGAAAAGAGGAACCCTGCTACACTGGTGATGGAAGTGTAGACTGGTGCAACCACTGTGGAAATCAGTATAGAGCTATCTCAAAGAACTACGATTAGAAATTCCATTTGACCCAGTTGTTCCCCTGCTGGGTATCTTCCCAAAAGAATTAAAGGTATCATAACACAGTTTGATATATGTGCACCCATGTTCACAGCAGCACAATTTGTAATAGCTAAAACTTGGAAGTAGCCCAACTGCCCATCAACTGGAGACTGGATGAAGAAAAGGTGTTTCTATTTTTTTTTAATAAAATGGGAGTACTACTCACCCATAAAAAATGAGAAGTTACAGACATTTATAGCTACATGGATGCACACTGAGGCGATACTCTTAAGTGAAATAAATAGGACACACATGTAAATAATGAATAGTTTCTCTAGTGTGAGACACTGAAAGTGTAAATAAGGACTAAAAGATAATGTATAACAGATAATGTGAAATAGGAAGAAAAGGGGCAAAGCGGAAGGGGAAATGGGAGGGATAGGGGAAAGGGAAGAAGGGAGTGGAATTAATATCAGAAAATGAAAAAATGGAAAGTCTTTGTAGATAGGGAGGGGTGGAGGGGGTGAAGGGAGGGCATGGGAATGGGGAAAAAAGAACCAAGATAAATTATGTAAAGGTGCACATTTCCAATGATAAATGTCATACACCTGAAATATACCAATAAAATTAATTTTATTAATTGTATTTTTAAAAATACAATGAAAAAACAAAATCTTATTTTTCTCTAAATAGGGTTTTTCAATAACAAAACAAAGGCATAAGAAAGATACTCAATACCCTGTTTGTGAAAATTTCAAATGATATAAAATTTTTGGAAAACACAATAACAGAGCTTTCAACAATACAAACAGGGTTTTTGTCTTTTGTTTTTTTGATACTGGAGATCAAACTCGGGACCTCGCGCTTGTGAGGTAGGCGGTGGAACCACTGAGCTAAATCCCCAGCCCCAAACAAGTTTTTATTGAAAGGGAAAATTTTGTATTTGGCATGCTTTTGCACAATTAATGTGATCTTTTCTGTTGTATGCACACTGATAATTTTTCAAATCTTGGCTGGGGCAATTTGGCTCTCACCAACAGAGAGAACTTTGTGCAATGGCGGCGACACATGTCATAGGTTTGCCACCACTGCCCTAGTTTCTTTCTCAGGTAAAATAAGGGATGAGGTCATAGTAGGCAAGCTCAATAAATAGTGGAAGGTACCAAACTTAGTGAAATAGCAGAAGTGTATGTATCAGGACCCAAGACTAAAGGACTAAGCAACAGTTTAAATTCAATAAACTAATATCCAAAACATATAATTAAGATATTATAATTTAAAGCTACTAGTTTGGGGTTATGGAAGAATTCTGTAACTAGACAATGATGACGTGACTACAACACTGTAAATGTGCTAAAACCACTGCTACACATTTTAATGTTATTTTAATTTTATCTCAGTATATATAATTACAAAATATGAATTTCAATATGTATAAGTCATTTTGATATCCACAAATATTCAATACTGATACTATTGAGGTTTGACAGTACTGTCAAGTTCTGGGTACACATAAGGAGTGGACTAACACACATTCAAAGAAGTGAAGTACTGTAATTAGGAATTATTCATTCTTTCAATCATAAATTTATTTACTACACACATAATTATTTGGTACCAGCACTGGGTTAGCTGCAGTGGATACACAGGTGAATACAAAATAACCCTCGCAAGGCTTCCAGTTAAGAAGGGGAGCTTGACATCAAACAAGTGTCACTCAGATAAATATAATTATAATCAGAGGAATAAAAGAAAAATACAAGGTCACAGGATAAACCACAACAGGCAGGTCTAATTTAGATAAGTGAGTTTGATATAGCCTCTCGGAGGAAATAACATTAACTCTGAAACTAGCAAGATGAGAAATTTAGTCAGGAAAGGGGGAGACTTAACGTTGCCACAGATGCAACAACAGTACAAATGTCGTGCTGTAGGAGAAACTCACTAAAGACAGCTGTGATTAGAGGGTAATGAGTAACAAGAAAATGTCACAGAATGAGGCTAGAGGAGTAGGACAGGGTCAGGACACAAGGCCTAATGGGCCTCTGGGGATTCTCACTTTAGATCTTGGGTACAAAGATAAGCCACTCAAGAATTTTAGTAGAGAAATAAGAGGATCAATTTGTGTCATAAAACATCATTTGGGCTTCTCAGTGGAAAGGGGATTAAAGAGCAAAACAACAAATTAGGAGACCGGTAAGGAGGCTCTTAGAATAATGGCTCAGACTAGGGAGTGAAGGTAGCAGGGAAGAGAAGACCTTGTCAAGGTCTATTTTTGAAATTGCCAAAAGTTCTGATTTAAATTTACATGTGTGGGGGAAAATGCTTTCCATGAAAAATAAGCGATTACTTGGCCAGGATCTCAGACATGATAACATCAACTCAGTAACAAACTAAATGCTACAAAAACTTCAAGCTACTTTTAGGCATTCTGAAGTCTTTCCGTATAATAGTTCTTTAACTCTGATTAGTCCTGGGCCTCTGGCAGAACAATTTCTCACTACCAAGTTTTTACAGTGATAAATCCACACAGTGAAACAGAAACCTCACAGTTCACTGTGACGACAGCGTCTCGTCCTCACTCCAGCCTACCACAAACTAGCCTGCCCCGAAATAGGTTTTCCTCTAGAACCATTCCAGGAGAGAAGCAACCTGCTTAGTATATGTTCTATTAAGGTGTCAGTTACTTACACACACACACACACACACACACACACACACACACGGAAAGAGACAAGTGGAAAAAACATGCCAAATTATGCATGTGCATGTGTCTCCTTACACTGTACCCCAGAGACTGAAGCAGGCACAGACGCTGTTATGGTTATTCCATAGTTTTCCAAGTGTAAATCAGTAACCTGAATTGTAATAGCAAAGCAAATATACATTATACACCCATTTATTTCTTTTCCTCCTAAAATTAAATCATGCCACCCCCATATTTACCGTGGGTCAGATAAAAAACCCTGCATATTCCTTACAAATCCAAGACATGAAACTTACAAAGATCAAGGAAATCTGTCTACTCTGTTCCCCCACAATATAAAGCAAGCAAATAATAAAGATGCATAATCCCCACTTAAAACTATACCTTTACGTAATATGCTCTGAAAATAGTCTGATTCTTTGTATTTAGATAATGAAAATTAATGTTTGACTTAAGAATTTAAAACAAAAGGAGAGCATTTTTAACTTCAAAGAATCACTGATTTTTATCACTGTTATCAATTTCAGCTTCTCTGCAGTTGTAATCATTTCTTACAATATGTATTTACACAACTACATGAGGGCTGTCTTAAATGTTCCTGGCCCTCTGATTCACATTAATTCTCAGCTCTTTTATAAGAGCTCCCTTACCTCCTTATGCTCTATACATTCTTCCTCTACACCCACTGTACCTTGTTCCTATCTCTTATCATACAATAACTTACTTATAACCTTTCCTGGTTATATGAGCTCCTGCTAATTGGTGTTTTCAGCATTTAACAGAGCCTAGCACATGAAAGACTGTCAAATATTGGTGGAAGGGAATGAACAAATGAGTCTCATCCAACCTGCGGAGTTGTTTTCTCTACTCTATCCTAAATTTTAAATCCCCCTCAGTTCAGTGAAATGTCCATCCCCACCCTCCCCCACCATGTTTTTCCTTGTCTGGATAGAAAGGATTTGTGATTTCAAACACTACACTGCCAATAAATTGTTTATGGAAACCAATTTTAAGAATAAATGAGAACACTGTTTGTTGCTAAGATTTACACATACAGCTTAGCCCAGGGTGAGATGGAATATGGGCTAATCTACTCCCTAAATCCATGCACCAAAAGACAATGACATTCAGTGCTATTTCACCCATCATTCCTGTTATTAATATTCATATCAGATAATCTCTATAAAGGGCCTTCTTTATTATGAAAGGATGCTTTTGACAAGGGCAGAGGGTGACCATGAGATAAACTCATTATTTCGGGTAAATTATTCAGTACACTTAAATCCTGAAAGCATTGAGCCACCTACCTTGTGGTTTATGGCTCTGCCTTCTAAGTTTACAATTTCCTGACTCTGAAGCAACTATTTTAATTCCACAGTGAAAAATCAATATAATTTAAATTTACTGTTGGAACAGACGTTTTTCAGCAAACTAAAAGATTTATTCCTCTACTAATATGA
Source organism: Fukomys damarensis (assembly GCF_012274545.1). Taxonomy (NCBI): domain Eukaryota; kingdom Metazoa; phylum Chordata; class Mammalia; order Rodentia; family Bathyergidae; genus Fukomys; species Fukomys damarensis. Next base: position 16,933,882 of record NW_022900930.1, read on the forward strand.
TATAATTTTAGAGGGGCTTTGATAAAGTGGTACTCAGGAACTATTCCAGAATTTAGGAATAAATTCTTCTTGCTGGGTAGGAAGCAGAATTGGTTTTTTTCCTCCATGAAGTTAGTGGTATTCCTAAATTCACCTGAGCTCTGTCCACTTAGATACAGCTGACCTAACTTGGTTAGGAGCCTAGATTTTGAATACACGATCCTGGAAATGAATACAGCTGTGGGGGTAGTAATAAGAGAGTGAACAGGATTTTAAAATGCATTCTTTTGCTAGTTTAGGGTCTTAATCAGACAAGTATGGTGCTCACTGGTTTCAGTCTAAATTATATTCCCGGTACAACTAGGAGTAGGAAGGTTTGGTAGTAACGGCCAATGTTTCTGGTGCTGTTTTATTGGATGATCAGAAATAAGTCCCTTTTACCGAGCAGCAAAAGCTGATGTTTAAAACACACCAGCTGATGAGTGTATAAGCTGCACCCTTCTCCCCAAAGAACTAAACACACTGGAAAAGATCAGAAACACACACACCATCATCAAACCTCCAGCAAATATTGATCATGGGCTCTGTGGAAGGTCGCTTGTGGCTACAAGCCTGAGAACGGAGAAAGGTAAGGACAAGTTAGTCAGTCTGAGCCTGGATTCAGTAAGCTTCCAAGTGCATTCAATCCTGTGTATAACTCGCATCGAGGGCCCGTCTCCCTGAACTGCTCAGAGATGACAACATCTTAAAAAAAAAAAAATTCAAAAAGCCTAATGCCAGAACAGAAGGAAACGTTTATCAGCAGCTTGTTACTCAGTAGACAACTAGAATTCCCTTTCCCCACTCCTGGGTCCACTGCGCACCTCCAAGGACAGCAGGCTGGAAAGCCGGGCCTAGGAGACGCAAGAAAACCGGCGTCCCTGCGCGCAGAGAGATGCTCGGGCGCAGCCCGCTCCTCCCTCGCTCCCGGTCCAGCCTCCGCCGGCTCCCAGCGGGGAAGTCGCGTCTCGCCTTCAGTGCTTTCAGCATCCTCCCCTTCTCCTCCATCTCTACTTCCTCCGCCCGCGCCAGTGCCACCAACCTTGGGCGTGCGGATGTGTTC
>NW_022900930.1:16935118-17010726 GCF_012274545.1 Fukomys damarensis
GCAGCCCAGAGCGGGCCGGCGCTTCCTCCCACCTGCCCCGCCTGCGGCGGCCCCACCTGGCCTCTGGTTGGGGTCGTCCAGACAAGCCTCGCCAGCTTTCTTTCAAGAAAAGGACCCGAGAGCCCCATGCCAGCATACCCAGCTATTCAGGAAGCTAAGACAGGAGGCTCACTTGAATCTTGGGTAACCTAGAAGGACCCTGTCAAAAACAAAAAACAAAAAAAGTATAAAACAGGGTTAAGGCCAGGCAGAGTAATACTGTGAAGCTACGGTTTCCCAAGACACAACGAGGCCCTTGTGGTGTGGCCTCTTGGAGAAGAGATAGGAATGAGACCCTCCACAACCTCACTGGCGTCCTGCGGGACCTCCGAGGTCCAGTGGGGTCCAGATGGGGCAGAGAACACAACAGCTCACACTCCGGGTGCAACATGGCTCGTCGGCTCTGACTGTATTTTGGCATAAGCTCAGCTAACATGGCATTTGAGATAAAAGTGGACATAATAACAGCAGTGTTCGCAGCCTACTGGTGAGTTATGAAATCAAGCATCTCACGTCAACCTGTGATTCACTGGTAAAAGTGTTGCATTGCAAGAGCTGCTTTTCCCTTGGCACTGTTTGCCATCTTTCCCTCACCCTGACTGAACTGGAAGCTAAGGATGGAGCACATCCCTTATGAGGCACCATTAAACCGGTGGGAAAAACCAAAGGGAAGAAATGTCCTTCACCTTTTTTCCCCCCTTGCATCCCTGAGTCTAGTGTGTTATACCATTTCTAAAATTTCGCTGATGTAGGCATAATTCTTGGAATACTATCTGGTCAGTTTTTTCTTGGCTCTTATTCCTCTTTCTGATGGGACTGTAGATTCTTTCACTATAGGTTAAGTTTTTTTTTTTTTAACCCTCTTTGTTCAATACCTGATAGGCAGGCACATTTCATCCTCCAAAAATTACTCTAAATTCAAAAAATTTCCATTTCCTCACCACGCATATCATTTCATCCTCATACTCTGGGAGGCAATTAGAACAAATACAGTAAAAGGCCATTTTCAGATGACAAGATTGACCCAATGTATAATTTATTCCTTGCTAAAGAACACTAATTTTATACTTTTTTAAAAAAATGAGGTCACTATGTTGCCCAGGCTGTCCCATCTCACACATCCACAGTCTCTTCACTTATAAAATGAGAAAGTCACCTTTTCAGATGATCTCAAAGATAGTTTCCATCTCCAAATTCCATCTTACATGATATAAAAATCTTATATCTGTTTTGGGAGAGGCCATTCTGAGTGGGATGAGCTTAGAACTATGTGCTTTCAGGGTTTTCCAATGCTTCTCCTCAGAAACTAATTAAGAGTCTACTTGAGCAATTATTGCATACAAATATTAGCAGTTTAGGTTAAAAAGAAAAAAACAGTGAGAGAAAATAAGAAATGTAAATGAACGATTTAAGTAGCGTAACACTAAGAAAAAATTCTTAGATTAATTAAAATTACATTTTATGTTAATCGTAGTTATAAAATCAGCAAGAATTATAATCAGACAAATTAACGAGTCATAATGGAAATAAGGGAAAGAAATTTCTATAAACTTTTCATTTGGTCTAACAGTTTTCTGAGCAATCATTCTCAACTCATTCCACAGCCACTACACAATAGAGGTTATGGATAGCAAATTATTTGACCCTCAATGGTTGGTCACTTTGAGCTGTTACATTCACTGCCATATGTCTCCCAAGTTTCCCTACTTCTTGTAGCCACCACCTAAGAGGGCAGAAGAGATTGAAAAATAAGCAGCAAGAAGCAAAGGGATGTAAGTTGAGGGAATATATTATCTATAACTACACAATGGTATTATGTATAGCTATACATAATTACATATGATGCATTGCAATTAACTTAAAATATATTATTAAAATAAATTGTTGGGGAAAAGCAAAATAACCTTTTATTCACTCAAGAAATATTGTCATTAATTAACTATTGGTCGTACTTAGGTGTAATGGCAAATGCTAATAGACAAAAGGGAGACTTGGGCTACACTTGTCATCCCCTGCTGGGTGGAGCCTCATGTCTGGGTATAGCCAATGGACTATGGAAAGTGGCTTGTGTCATTTCTAGGCCAGACTCCTGCATAGACCCTGCATGGCTCTTCGGTCTTCACTTCCTCCAGCTTGATGGTCTGGAATTCACATGTTGAAACTAAAAAGAAAATAATGATAATGAGTTGACTCTGAAGAGAGAAAGTCACTGTGACCCAACCACACAGCACTGAGACAAAATAAGATGAAAAACAGACTGCATCCCTGAGTCATTATTAGAAGAGCCTCAGCAGACTCTGGGAATAGCAAATTGTTGCTGCTGTTGTTGCTTGACTCACTGAGGTTTCGAGTTTACTTCATTATTCCTACCTTGTCTAGCCTATACTGACCTTATAAAAAAAGGAATTTGACAGTCAAAATAATATATTTTCTGTACCTTTTGTGTTTCAGTTTTTTTAGAGAGGTTGATGCCTCTAAAGAGTTCTGAGGACACTTGCCGTATGCAACTTCTAAACTGCTTTATGTACATTACTGTACACTTTCTAGAGAAATTTCATCACATAGATATTCCACTTGCAAATAATATTGCTAGAGGAATTTTTAAATAAAAACTTGGTGCTAACTGGGAACTTTCCCAAAATATGGTGATCTTTAGTGGCTTGAAGAGTTTTGGAAACTTATCAAACATTTGCAAAACTTTTTCCAGAATACTTACATTTCTCTAGAGGCAACTCAAACTTGTCATCTAGCAGTGAAGCCAAGAAATGTTTCCTCAGGGGCTAGTATTGCTAATGATTACAAACTCAATAAAATCCTACTCAGCACTATTTGAACCCTATATTACGTGAGGAGGAGGGCACAAGTTTCCAACCAAGCCCAGCCTCAGCCCAGAATGTCTTAGGTATCAGTATGACAGGATCAGAGATGCATTTGAGGTTCTGTTCGGTTTTTTTTAAAAAAAAAAAAAAGCACACCCTCACCTTCAGGATTTTAATTTACTCAATGCTGCAAAAAATAGTGAAGTCTTCTTTGGCTTTCCCTATACCAAATATTTAGAGAAAACACACTCAATAGATTATAGACAGCTCTGTCTTTTTCCAGAAAAACAAACAAACAAACAAAAAAGAAACAATGGGGCAGCCAAAAAGACCACTTACTCTATGAACAGGCAGGGTTTTTAAAGTCTCTTTTATTTTGTTCTCCATCCAGGAAGACTCGCTGCTCAAACCAAGTCTAAATCCTCAAGAGACACTTACTGTGGCTTATTCTGTTTCTCCTTCTTCCATCCCTTCTAGCATGACTTTGATGCAGGTACTTCCCGTAGTGATATTTCCAGTCTTAAATTCTTTTCCATCTACCTGCTAAGTACTTCCACTTTGAGGTCCCATAAATCATATGCATCACAAACCAGGTATAGCTGAGAACACAGGGCTCTGAGGCAGACAAGCTTATATTCAAATCACAAGTCTGGGATGTATTAGCTGTGGTGTTAACAAGGTTCTCTAACCTCGCTCTCAGCCTTCTCACCTGTAAAATGGGATCATGACAATGCTATGGTCTTAATGTCTGTATTTCCCTAAAATACACGTATTGAAATCCTACCCACTCTCTATGGCAATGATATGGGAGGTGAGCCCTTTGTGAAGAGAGACAATATTCTTACTCTCCCCCTCATGAGTAGAATTAGGGGCCATGAGAGAACCCCTATTCCTCCCAGCATGGGGTTATAGTGACAAGATAGCAGTTTTGAACCAGGAAATGGGACTTCACAGACAGTGAATTAGCCAGTGCCTTGTCCTTGAACTTCCTGGCCTCCAAAACAGAGAGAAATAAATTTATGTTGTTTGTAAACCACTCAGTGACCAAATATATGATTACTGAAGCCTGAAAAGATGAAGACAGATAATATTGTAATGTTTTGTTTCTCCTACTGAATGGTACACATGTGTGTTCATTATAATATTCTCTATTTTTGTGTACCTGAAGCAGTTCAAAAAATTTTTAAAAATCAATAGCAACATAAGATAATGATACCTCCTTAGGGTAGATGTGACAACTTAATGAGATCAAGTATATAATGTATTTTTCTGAGTGTATTTTTCTGAGATATTATGCCAAGCACTGTGGATTAAAGTACAAACAAAAACAACCAGTCCCCACTGTCAAGATGTTTCAGTCTAATAATTTCAGCCCTTATTACCATTTTCTACTTCATACCAAATCTCATCTTGGCTTCAGTGATTCTTTTGCTGAGTTTGATAATTCAAGCTGACAGGCTTAGACATGTTTTGAGCTCCCATATCAGGACAAATGTAGATTCCTCCTCCGTGACATTTTTTCATCACATCATTTTCCTTTTTCACCATCATTACTCCATTTTAGATCCTCATTACCTCTCTCTCTCTGGGTGGGATCTTAGCTTCTGCTGCCAGATTAATCTTGATAAAAAAACTCTAGCCATATTAATACTCACTAGCTTAAAAATCTTTAAGTGATATACAATTGCTTTCTAAATTATTTCCTTATCATGTCATTTAAGTTTCAGCCACATCCTGTTGCTGTCTTTTATAAACTCATTTCCAGGCCAGTCACTGGCATTTGTTGGATAATCAATAAATATTTTTTAATGTATCAGTTAGTCAATCAGTCACTTTTTATAGCCCACATTTGCTCTCTGCCTTTGCTTCTACTGCTTTCTTCCACCAAATCCTTTGAGGTTCATTTCAAAATTCACTTCAGTATTCCCACCAGAATACAGTTCTTCCAAAATAGCTCATCTCTATTCATTCCAATAAGCAGAGATCATCCCAGGCAATTTGTCCTCATCTGGAAGTGTAATTTTATGACTGTCACAACTTATTATCTATGGGGACCTTGATTAGTACACTATGTCAATGACAACAAACTGGTCTACAACATTGATAACAATGGTCAACCATAGCTGGTTATATCTGGTGAACAGAAAGCAACAGATGCTCAAGTAAGGCACACTTATCTCAGAAAGTAGGAGATATATTCCAGAAAACTCTGGGGTCCTGACATCTCTGTGAATAATCCAGGGATCTGCAGTAATCTGGGACATGAAAGGCAAGCCCCTAACTCTCTGTTACAGCCCATTCCTGACTATCCACAGGTGCTTCCAGCTCTGCAGCAGGCCCAGCACAAGAAAATCCTCTTCATCTGGTTTGTATCAGAGTGAATACTGTTCTGCCAAAGTGGCCCTTTGACCCCAGCAGATTCCAATATACTCAGGGTATCTACAGAAGATAGGGGTTGTGGTACAGAACCTCTGGCAAGCCCCATCTAGTTATGGGCGTGACCCACCATCTGCCCTAAGAGCCTTTTCACTAATTTCTAAATTTTTCACTTTTAATTGTGATAAAATATATATAACAAAATTTATCATCTTAACTATTTTAAGGGTTCAACTCAGTGATATTAAGTACAGTCTCATTGTTGTGTAGTCATCATCACTATCCATCTCCAGAACTTTTCTTGTAAACTGAAACTCTGTCCCCATGAAACAGTAACTCTGGATTTTTTTCCTATCCCCAACCTCTGGTTGGGATTATGTTGCATTTGTCCTTTTGTGACTGGCTTGTTTCATTCAGCATGATGTCCTCAGGGTTCCTCTATGTTGTAGCATGCGTCAGAATTACTTTCCTTTTTATGGAAGATTAATATTCTGTTGTATGTATATATCATGTTTTATTCATCCATCCATCAGTGAATGTACCTTAGAAGTTCAAAATGTCTAGCCCTTAATTTTTAGTGTGATTTTCCTCTGAGCATCCCTAAGTATAATGACACATGTAATGTGTACATCACATACGTTTTTAAGAAAACTATTATTTGATTGGTTGTCTCATGTTGGCTTGATATGTACCTCATCACAAGTAGCTGGAGTGCAAGAGAAAGGCAGATGATACCTGAGTTAAAAGATCATTACCATAAATATCCTAGAAGATGTGTACACCCAGAAGGCATGAATATATACACCATGAAATAACAATGAGTATCAGTTACATGAAACATTTTGCCCTTTAATTTTGTTCTGTAGAAAGACCATCTTAAATAAAACCTTGCTTTTCCATGGAAAACTTAGCTATTTGACCATGACCAATGTATATATACCACAATAATATGTTTAGCAATGTATTTCCCACAAGGCTATGGAAATTATTGGGGTCCCCTTTGTGAACAAAGGCTGGAATAAAATTTTCCAGGCAACCACTCCTTTATTTACCAATGGGAGTCCTGTCCAGTAGTTTTCCTAAGCTCAAGAGTCTTTAATGATCTTAAATTTTTTTTCTTTTCATTGAGTTTATTGGTACATTTTAGGTATACAGTACAGTTACATTCATTATTGGTATCTTGTACCTTTACATGACAGGTCTTGGTTCTCATTTTTTCCCCTTGTCCCTGCCTCTTAACAAATTTTTAGATGACCTATAAGAGCCAGATCATAACAATTAGCACATTATTTTCTAACACATTATTTTTGACCAATGAAAGTTTCCTGAATTATTATATATAGACAACAATATGTACTGTACTTGTAAAACCAGTTGACATTATTTGGATCATCTGGCAACCTGGAGGAAGCATGTCTTTAGTGATATTCATATACAAGCCAACCTGAGCTACAGGCAAACATCTTAAAAAATCCAAAATGTCAAAAGAAAAAAAAACCTCAAACAAAACATCTGTAACATGTTGTAACAAATTAAACAGACAGACACACACATAAGAAAATTTGTTTATAAACCAGAGTATACGCAGATGTATTTGGCCAAGTTGAATTATAACTTTTATAATTTTTATGTTTATAACTATAAATAAGACTAGTCAGAACTTTGTAGATCATTTAACAGAGATCTCTTATAATAAGAATCATAAGGAATAAAAGCCTTTTACACCTGTGAAAGCTAAAGCAGTTTTAAGATGGGCCATAAGCTAGCAGTTTATCTGGCTGGAACACCCAGCTACACAGGCTTCTCATGGTTGCTGATAGCTGCATATGACTGTTCTCTCTAGAGGGACAGACTGTTCCAAGTAGTTTTAACTATCTCTAGTGGGGGTCCACTCAGGCAAGCTTTGCATGTAGAAGAAACCAGGGGACGCTCTTTGGAGCTGAGTATGAATTCTACACAGTGAGAGAAGAAGACTTGCCAAGGCTCCAACCTGCTGTGCTGCACATGTCTACCTATGACCATTTTCCCATTTTGAAAAGAAACAAAAGGAAAGAAGGTACCCCTGTCTATCCCTCTTGTTCTGTGCCCAATCTAAGGTGTCCCTTAGACTTTATCTCACCCAATGTCAGTGGTGGCAGACTAGAGAGAGGTACAAGGAAGTGGCCAGAGCTGGGTTAGTTGTTCTTATCAATCTCTAATTTTGTCTGAGGACTGAAAGACAGATAAATCTGGACTAAAACTTACATTTAGTCTTCAAGTGTTTCAGGATTATGCCTAGACGAGTTTTCTATATGGCCCAGAAATAAGTGAAGGTCAGCTTTACTCTGGAAGGGTTGGGACTCACCATTCTGGAAACTTTATCTTGAAATTCAGCAGCCACAGAGGAGGGAAGTGCCTTGAATTAAATACTGTTGAGAACTGTTATTTCTCAGGTGCATGACAGTGGAGAAGGGGCAGAAGAGTGCCTCTAGGTATGGCACAAGAACTAAATCTTGGCCAGGGATTTAGCTCAGGGGCACCGTGCCTGCCTCGCAAATGCAAGGTCCTGAGTTTGAGTTCCATCCCCAGTACAAAACAAAACAAAACAAAACAAAAACCCAAAATTTTAACCGTCTCAGGTATAGAAGGACAAATAAGATCAGGAGTTTTTCCAGAATGGATCTGCGATCCTTAGCAAAACATATCTCTGGAGACAAAGGCTATGATTGACTCTAATTGCATTGCCAAGCAGAAAATTAAACATCAAGAACCTGAATGGCTGCTTCTTGCCTCTTGAAAGAGAATTAAAGTGTTTTAACTATATTGTTTAGGACTTACCCTTTTAATGAATTACTCTGAATCTGTAATATCTAACTTATGATTTAAATACCCTATTGGCTGTTGAGCAGGTCCCTGATTTTGTAGAAACATTCCCAAAGCCATGTCTCACCTTTTATTAGCACACAAACTGAAAACAGTGTCCTGTAGGGAGACACTTATAAGCGTTTGTTTTGAGCTTCTGAAATGCAGTCTGTCTGAGAAAAAGGTTCTCAGGTTGAAATATGGCTGTCTTTTGGGCAGAATCTCACTATATCCTGCTATCTAAAGGCATCAAAAGCCTGTAATTTCTAGAAATCTCCTTAGCTATTTTAGGGTCATGGACTGTGGAGAGGAAATACTTCTTTTTAATTCTTTCTTTCCCCAGTGTTTGGGTTCCCTCAGATATAAAAAAGTCTAAATATTTTACCTCAAGGCTGCAAAGTTGTGCCTTAGATTTAGGAACATTATAACCTCTGTCACAAAATTCAGCAGAACACAGGTGTCTTGCCTAGAAAGCTCTTCTGAGGGGACACATAACACTATACCATCTACATACTGCAAGACTAACTTGGGAAAAACCATAGTATTTCCTTTTTTCAAATCATGATCTAGGGATGTCCTCATCTGTTTCTGATAAATAGTTGGTAATTTAAAATAACTAAAGGGCTTACCTCTCATGTTTCTTAGGCCTTTTATAATACTTGCTTGTGGGGGTAGGGATTTAACTCAGTGGTTCTGCACCCTGCCTCACAAGCACAAGTTCCTGAGTTTGATCCCCAGTACCAAAGCCAAAACCAAAACAAAGAATATATGCCTGAAAATGTCTTCTATTTTAATCTCCTGATTGGCAGGCCAGTAGGTAGGGGTCTTGTATAGGAATTGCTCCAGTAGAAACCAGTTTTTCCCCTGGCTGCCTGTCTTTTGAGCTTCCAAAATTAAGATAATATTTGCCGCTAAATGTAATATTACTTGTCTTTCATTAAAAACCAATAATTGATTTAATAGCAACATTATATCTTTCTAATCTAGTCCATAGGTCTGAGTAAGTTCTCTAAAGACCTCAAAGTATATATCAGGGTCATCCAAAAACTTCCATAGGTCTCATTTAATCTGCCTTAGATCACTGAGAAAAGGACACATAAACACATGTAGTCCTATATTTGCCATTTACTTCCTGCAAGGGATATTGTCTTTGAGGGACCTGAACAACTTAGCTAGGGGTGGATGTAGCCTCATTGAGGTTTTAATTATGGCCGGCCTAGATACTCCATCCTCAGCACCTGTGGTCAAGGTTTAACGTTGTCTTGGAAACTTTGTTCTCAGGTTCTAATGGGAGAGAAGTAGCCTCAGGCTTTGAGGTACTGAATGTCTTAAGGATGAAGTGTCTCTCATTACATTTACACTCTAACACGAGCAAGAATTACTTCTTAATGTAAAGGAAATCTCAACATAAGATGATTTTGAGTGTTTTCTCTCTTTTTCAGTACAATTCTAATTGTGGGATAGCATCATAGCACTCTCCTTTATGTACTTGGCTTTAGGAGGTAGGCACACCACGTAAACCAGGTGCATAGAAATACTAAATTTCTCCTTAATACATTCCAAAGGAGTGTGAGGTTCATATATGGAGTTCCTAAACTGAAACAAGAGAATCAAATATGGTGTCCCATGTCTCTGCTTGATTTATGTGTTTTTAGGGTGTCCCCCAAGGTTTATTTTACTCCAGGGTTGGTAGCTACCATCTGGAGAGAGACCCAGAAAATAAAACTTGACTGGACCATCTAACCTTTATCAGCACTCAATCTTATCTTCCTCAGGTAACTCATATCCTTACTCCATCCAGTAAGTACTCTCAGAGCACAAGTTACAATTGACTTCAGCTATAACAATCATGTTTAGAGAAGGAAGTATTGCTAGAAAAATAAGAGAATCAAACAACTACTTTCTAGCTCCTTGAAAGAGAGAGAGGAAAATAGTTCAACAGTCAAATTCAGGGACTTTTCCTACAAAAGAGATCACCTCCAGAGGTGGCAAGTCAGAAATTCTGCCCTGGGCCCTAGGGTAGAGAAAGCTCTGAGAAATTTCTGTTGCCTTCCCAGTCATTTAAGCAACTTTTGTTAGCAGCAAGATAAGGCTACTCCTTTAAGGTCCATTTTAAATTCACTAAGTATTTGAAACTCATAGGTCTTCCTAGCAGCCACAATCCACATTAGTAAGGGCACCTTTATCAACTTTTTATATGAACACATGAAGGAAGAGAAATGCTGTCCAAAATAGTCCCATATTCTAATTAGCATATTAAAAACAAATGCAAGTTACTGATTGTTATTTTTCTTAGTATAAGACAAAGCAGTTGTTGTGAATTATCCTAGTCTGACTTTCTGGAAGGAGCAGTCTGACTACAAGGGATTTTCAAATGAACTCCCAACCTGTTGGAGAAAAGTTTAAGAGGAGTTTTTAACTCACTAACAGAAAAAGTCCCAATAAAGCCCTTCTTATTTTTTATTTTTAGACAGAGTCTCACTAAGTTGCTAAATTGTCCAGGATGGGCTTGAACTTGCAATCCCCCTGCAGGGATGGCTTCTTTTAAGGACCAGTAATGACTCTTTCCTCTTTATGTTGTTAGGATAAAGAACCTGGAAGGCATAAAGCTCATTAGATTCTATAGTCTTTGCAACTATGAAACAGTATTCTTCCAGAATATAGGATTACATATATATTACATACACATTTCAATACAATAATGTGTCAGTGGATGACCCACTTCATCAGCTAGCTGCTTTTGAATTTTATGGTTATATTTGTTAGCATTTGTTTATTCATTTTGGTCTGGGATACAGCAAACAAATTTCAAGAAAATTTACAGGAAAACATTTAGAGATAATTTTATTATCTTTTTCTGAAAATTGAGAAAAAATTATCTTATTCTATTGATTAGTCATTTACTTTTCTGAGACCAAACACAAAGCTGAAGATAGTATTTCCAGATAATGTGGAGACCATAGACATGCTCATGTTTGTCAATTAGAAGTCATTTTGTAACAAAATTGATTTGCATTCCCTGCAGTGCGGGGCCTCTGCTAACACAATACCAAATCTCCAGAGTCTCCCTCTGGCTCTGCACACCTTCATCCCCATCTCCTCCTCATCTCTGACATCCACGCACACTGCTCAGGCAGAGCTAGGCAATTGCTCCAGCTTGCACTTGCCTTCAGTGCAGTCTGTAGGCCCCACTAGAAAGCAGAGTCTTACTGGGGAGGGAGATGTGCTTTCTCGTCTATCCTCAGGCAATGCCAAGGTGCTTTACAAGCAAAAGTCCCTGGAGTAAGGCTGAGGATGATCTTATTCTATTTAAAGGACAGTATTCTGGTCCAACTTTGGAAGCATTGCTTTAAACTCTAAGTTTCAAACTGCAGAATAAAGGAGTGGAGAATGGAAATCACTCCCCATAGCCCAATATTTAGGGACCCACTTTTTTGTTATTGTTGTTCTGGGGTTTTATTTTTTTAAGTTTGACAGGTTTTATTTAAGACAGAGAAGCTTTCTTAATTTAGATTTTAATTCTTTTTTTTATTAATTGAGTTTATTGGTACATTTTAGGGATACAGTACAGTTACATTCATTGTTGCGATCTTCAGGATCTTGCTACGTAGCTCAGGCTGGCCTTAAACTCACTGGATAGCCCAGTCTGGGTTGCAATTCATGGTGACCCTTCTGTCTCAGCCTCGCAAGTGCTGGGATTATGAGGTGTACCAGTAGGGACCCACTTTTATATGTGCATAACCCCTGAAAACCAATATAAAAGAGAACAGACTAAAAATAAACTGTAAAAGCAAGCTTCTATTAATAGAAAATTGAATACCACAAAGTCCTTAGTAGCGGTATAAGTGGATATTATTTTCCTCTGTCTAGGATATACACTAATCACAAAAAAAGTACATGAAATGCATAGAGGCAAAAATAATTTTCTGAAGAAATTTGTCACCTCAATTCCAGTTTTCTGAGGTTGGTTTGTTGGCACTGACATGAAACATAAGCAACTTGTTTTAATTTTAGGAGTAGATAATTTGCTAGGAAAAATATTCTCCTGAGATTGCACAGAAAACCGCGAGGATGCTCAATAACTATACTGATATATTTTTCAAGTGAAAACTGTACAACGGGCTACTTTGTGCTTTGAAAAAGGGAGCCACTGCCAGCTGTGTTGCTGTCACTGGTTCTATGGCTTCCAATTTCTGAAATGCAGTTTCCCATTCTAAATTTTCGGGGTTTTTAAAAATCTTTTTTTTTTAGTACAAACTATAGTGCATAATTATTACATTCCTCATGGGGAGTTGGTACGTGTACATAACACATCTTAAAATGTTTTTCATCCCCTTCCCTTCCGCTTCAAGCCATCGCTTGGTCCACTTCCCTTTTGCAAAAGAGCTATTTTCCCTTTCCATTCTTAGGACACTTAAACTCTCATTCATAAGACTCGCTAATCTATTTCTAGCATATTTGTGCATTCTATTTTTCTCTTCCTCGCAATTTAATACATACAAAACAGACTTAAATTCAAAAAGTACTCTATTGAAAATAAAGCTGAACATTTTTGCATAATTATTTATACTACCTACAAATATATCAGTAGTATCATCTATTTCTAATTTTAAAATAATTACAAAATGCATCAAAATATTCCATAGTCAAATATGTACGAACATATGAAAACCCCAACTGGAAGAAGATATTTCATTTTTGCCATTGCTACTAGGGTCTTCAATGGCAAAGTGAATAACTAGGTCAAGAGAGATGTTTTCCTGATATTTTCCACACCAACTATTTTAAAGGGCCAAAGCTATGCTGTATTTCCCACTGAAATGAGGAGGCTGCCTTTCTTCCTAACCTTGGGTCACATTTTTCTTTCTCAGCCTTAACACAACTCTGTTTGAGCTCAGCCACAGAATTTCTCATAAAGCTCCTTAAGCTTTGGGGTCACTCATGTTTCTATGGATACTGAAGCCTATCTGAGTAACCACTGAGCAGATACTGTCAGGCTACCCACTGTCCTGGTGTTGCTGATCTTCCCTATTCAGATGCTCCTGCTCTAAAACAAAACAAAAATCTTCATTGTAGTGGCACATTTTTATGTGTCAGCGTGGCTAGGCTATGGCACCCAGTTAATTGGATTAAACACCAGTCTGGATGCTGCTATGAAGATATCTTTTATTTTTTGACTTAAATTGATAGACTTTAGGTAAGACAAGAGTACTCTCTGTAGGGGTGGGCCTTATCCAGTCAGCTAAAGGCCTTAAGGGAAAAGATTGAGCTCCCTCGCACAGGAAGGAATTTTGCCTGCAGATTGCCTTTGTACTGAAAAATGAAACATCAGCTCTTGCCAGAACTCCAGCAGGAGGCCTGCCTTCCAGATATTGTGTTTGCAGTTCCCACAATCTTGTGAGCCAACAACTCTAATCAGTCTGCTTCTCTGGAGAATTCCATTACATTTATCCTATCTTTTTTTCAGACAATTTAGAAGTATTTCATCATAGCAACTTATCTAAACAGATATGCACAAATATCCTCTACCTGCTAGGTAAACAAACCAGACAATGGTTGATTACCACTTACAGTGCCTCTGGAGCACCACTGTCTATTGTGGGTAATGAGTTACATGAGGTATTAAGTGGTATTAGGTTACGTGAGGTGTTAGGTATCAGTCTCAGTTTCTTTCACCCAGAACCCTAAACCAGCATTGCTGAAGGGCTAGCTCCCTCCTGTGTTGGTTGTTCTTTCCCAGCGGGCAGCACTAGAATATAAATTTCCTCAAAAACATGTCTACCACCCTAATTTCTACATTTCTATTTCTGCTATTTCAATTAGCTAACATTTTTTTCACCATTTCCTATTTAATCTAGATGTCAGCAGGGATGTCTTCACTCTGTGATACAAAATTAGCTTCAATCCACAGTCTATTCCAATGAAAGTTTGAATTTCTGCAGATTTTTAGATGGGTGTGGGGAGTTTATACAATATTCTTAAGGTCAATGGAGAGTCTAGGTTTCTGTTGCCTCTCTTCCACAATGCCATTTCACACATACAACTAAGTTTTTCGTTTGTTTGTTTTTTTGTCTATCTTCACATAAAGCAACTCAAACAAAATACTTGTGAAAATATAAACTATAGTGATGGTTATTAGGTTCCATGGAAGATTCGCTTCACGTGACACAGATCAATCCAAAAACATATTAGCGCAGTGAAGTTAGAGTAATCAGTTCAAATACTAATTACAATTACAATAGAATTACAATTACTGAGTTACATTTTGTTTTACATTACCTTTCCTCCTAATCCTGGGATAGCAGTGACATGTTTGATCTACAATGAAGAGGAAGTTAGAAACTAGAACAAAAAAGCCTTGGAACAGCAAGGGATCTGAGCTAAGCACCCCAAACCCTGAAAGGGAACAGATTTTCTGAATTCCAAGAACATAGCTGTGATTATCTAGTGCCATAGTCTGAAGGAAAGAGACATAAAGTTTACCAGTAAACAACATATAGAAAGGAAAAAATGCAAAGCCCACTTTTAGCCACACAAGAAGATGCAAAACTTTTCTTGGCTGGGGAGAAAAACGTCAAAGGGAAAGGATAACTAACAAAACTCACAGTGTAACTGGATGCTCCCTCCTGCCTGTGTCCAGCTGGGGAAAGCAAGTGGAAAATTCAAGATGGCTTTAGAGGACCCAAGACAATAAAGGATTTAGCCTTCCTTCTCAGGGCATAAAACTGAGAATAATGCAAGTTTCTTAGAGAAACTCAGCATCCATTCTGGCTAGAAAATTCTGACAGAAACAGACAGCAGGACCAAGGGCCCTCAGGATAAAACAAGGACAGTGGTAAAAAGTTACTACAGACCTAGAAAGGAAAGGAGAATGGAGTTGGCATCCCAGTCAGTGAAAGTGAGTAAATCTGAGACTGTCCCCCAGTGAGGAGGATCCAGAGTAGCTTCCGCTGAATGAATAATCAGAGTCCTCGAGAGGACACTGACCATCTCAGCACACAAAGTAGTTCATGTGTCTAGAGGCCTGAGGCAGTAAGTTGCAACTCAGTAGCCGCCAGAGATGAATAAAGGGTAAATGATCACTTACTATCATCTTCCCCTAACCTGGATAATAGTTAAATCCCCTTCAGTGTGGAACTTGTATCACTTCCTAGGAAGAAGAAGGAAAAATACTAAGGAAGAAAGTGAAATTGCTTGAGATGATAGTCATTATCCAGTGATTTTTAAGCCCTTAGTGCCTGAACTAACCTTGATTCTGAACATTGCTTTTGGCACTACAAGTAGAAAGAGGGCCTCAAAATCTAGTTCACTTACAGGAAATGTAGAAAGTTTTAATATTACATACCTGTGAGAAAGTTCTAAAAACTGCCACCTGTCACCCTGGCTGTGACTCTCAGGTGTTTGTCACTGGCCTCATCCAGCCTTCTTTCTTCTCATCTGCTTTCTCCATTCACGTCCATTTTTCTGCTCCTTTTCCACCAACACTGCAACAGAAACTCCACATTCTGCTTCTACAAAGCATGGAAAAATCAACACTCCCCAACTCCTACAGTGACCACATATGAGCATGTTAAGCCTTCAGTAGCATGAGGCACCCTTCCATTGAACAAGAAAAAATCCTTTCTGAGAAATCAGTTAAAGTTATACATGGCGTCTTTCTCCTTTTATAATTATGTTTGAGCAATGTACTAGTTGTTTTACTTCCATCACCTCATAATAGCACAAATAAGAAAACTGGAAAGAGATTCACAACAAAAATTAAAGGAGACCTACGTAATTTCCTTTGCATCCAAATCCTACACTACTAGCTATCTGACTGTAAAAATTACTAGTCTTTGCTTATACATTGTCTTACAACCCTGAGGACTGTCTTGATTATTCATTTCTTCCAAAGGCTTAAATTATTTCCAATCTATTTTCCTGGATTCACTGGTAATGAATCCACTGATGGCTGATAGGCTGCCTCTTCAATTTGAGAGTTCATGATCTACACTCTCACTTTGGCAACTTTCTTATTAGTACAATCTGCTCCATTGCCTTCTGAGGCCCTGGGAAATCTTGTAGTTCCCCTTTGGTGATAATCATTTCCTGGTCTGAGTTTAGACTGAAATTTGATCTTGAACACATATTCCTGCACCTCTCTCTCTCTGGGGCAAGTATCAGATGGGTGGTATTATTGTTTAATCATTTTTGTCCACTCCCTTTTTTGGTGTTTTCTTTTGTTTTGTTTTTGTTTTTGATTTTTGTTTCCAGGAATTGAACTCAAGACCTTGTACTTGCCAGGCAGGTGACAGCACCACGGAGGTAAATCCCCAATTTGTCCATTCCTTTGTAGACTACCCGGGTCACACAAAAGAAGTGATTTTGCAACCTCCTTTGAGGGAATGCTTCAAAAAGGGAGCTTAATCTAGATTCCAATGAGTGTTCTCAACCAAAAGAAAAGAGAGAAAAAAGAATTGTATAAACAGGTGGAATCACATAAAATACGTTACCCTAAATTACTATTTGGGTATTTGCATACGCCTACCAGCTTATGAAATGTAGAAACTTATATTTTCTCATTTCTAAAAGGACTGAATTAAACACATCCATTTAATCTTGGCAAATTAATTCTCATCATAACTTTTATTTATTTTATATTTTTCACTCAAAATTAAACAATTTTTGAGATTTCCTATAAAAATCATAGCTAAAATAATCTTTCATGAGTTAATAAACTGATAAAATCAGTCACATAAATTAAATGCAACTACAACTTGATGACTTTCTCTACTTTAAAAAATTTTTATTTATTCCAGGAGCACACATTGACTTAAGTTGTTTTATTTTTTTTAATCAATGCAATTCACCATATTGTCAGACTGAAAGATACCATGTTGTCATCTCAATAGGTGTAGAAAAATCCTTTGACAAACATCAACATCCATTTCTACTTTTAAAAAATTCAGCAAGTTAAAAACAGGCAATAATTTACCCCACCTGACAAAGAACATCTATAAAAAACTATAACTAACATGCTATAGCTATAACTGAAAGCTCTCCTCCTAAGGTTAGAAAGTCAAGCATGAGTCAAGGATATCAGCTCTCTCCACTGCTATTCAACATTTTCTTGGAGTTCAAGCCAGTACAAGACCAATATAAGATTCCATCGATGTCCAGATGGAAAATTAAAAAGTAAACCCATCTTTATTTGCCACATAGATGATTCCATCCACAGAAAATCCTATGAAATATATAAAATAGGCCATGAGAACGAACAAGTAATCTAAGCAAGTGTGTAGAATACAAGATTAATATAACCGTCAATTATATTTACACATGCGAATAACTGAAAATTGAAACTCTCCAGAATACCATTTACAGTTAGCATTAACAATATGAAGTAAAGATAAATCTACCAAAAAATGATGCCCACTGCCAACTGAGATAAATTTAAAAAGACAAAAATTAAGAGTTATACTCTCTTTGTGATTTTAAGGACTCAATATTGTGGCATTACTCCCCAAATTGCTTTGTACATTCCGTGCAAACCTTGTCAAAATTCTAGCAGACTGATTTTTGTAGAATTTAAAAACTGATTTTAGCTCTTGCTACCATTGCTGCTTTGTGCACACCATGTTTTTTCTCCCCTGCGATGCTTGTTTGTAATTGCAGCCTTCGGATCCAGTTGATTATGTACTGAAACCTTTACGAACTGTAAGCCCAATAAACCCCTTCCCCTCAAAAAAAAAAGGGAAAAATTTATTTTATAATATTTATGGAGATGCAGGGGGCCTAAAATAACCAAAACTATTTTTTAAAAATAAGAATTAGCCCACACTATCTAGCCTCAACTTGTGAAGTTCCAAAATCAAGAGAATGTGGTATTGTCCTATGCACAGACAGAGCAAACAAACTAGAGTCCAGGACTGGGAATTTAGCTCAGTGGTTCCACCACTTGCCTTGCAAGTGTAAGGATCCAAGTTCAATCCCTGGTACCAACAAACAAACAACCTAGAGCCCATAAGCCAACCCATACACGTACAGTCATTGATTTTCAATGAAAGTACACAACAATGCAGGACAGATGATTTTTCCACATTTGATGCTAGAAAAAGTGAATATCCGTATACAAAAATACTCTGATCTGAACTGCACACCATTCAAAAATTAGCTCAAAATCTCCTAGGGAAAAACATGAAGAAGAGGAAAACCTCGGCCCTCACCCCAAGTCTCCCTGAAATCAGCCCCTGCAGGTTCCCCAGAATCAGCTTGCATTGTGTCCCACCACTGCTACTTCAGAGGTTTTGCTACACCATGGGGAGATCTGGAAAAACTCATAGTCATATTTTCCCTGCCTTTTAAGAGCAGCAGGTATGCCACTGCTGGTAAGGGACATGCTAGCTTATCACAAGCCCAGTGCAATAGCAGTTGGGGTCAGAGGGCCCTTCTGGTTGGGTGACACCTCTTTCCGTGATGCTTCCAACCTCCCAACACTGCGAGCTCAAGGACTGGGGCCGCCCTCCCAGTCATACTTGCCTCTAGGTAAAGAGAAATAAATAGCAGAATGAACTCTAAGAAGGCTCAATCAGCCCTTGTATATAATTTAACTCCACCTAAATACGTTCGGGTTAATAGTCTGACACTGTATGGGACTTTGTGAATTAGAATAAACATAGTTTTCTTACATATGACACCCAAATCACAATCCATTAAACACCATGAATTGGGCTTCATTGTAATCAAGAGTTTCTACTCTTTCAAAAACGTCTTGAGTGTAAAAGAAATGACTGACTGGAAGAAAATATTTACAAGTCATATAACTTATAAAGGACTCATATCCATAACTTGTAAAGTATACTCAGAACTCAAAAAAAAAACAAAACTCAAAACACACATCCAATATTTTAAATGGTCAAGCAATTTGATTAAATGTGTCACCAAAGAAGTTATATGCATGGCAAATAAGAACATGAAAATATACCTAATATGATTAGCCAGTGGGTAAATGAAAACTAAAATCACAATGAGTTAGCACATCATACCTGTATAAGAATGGCCAAAAATTAAAAGATTAACCACAATACACATTGGCAAAGATGTTGAGCAACTGAGATTCTCATACACTGTTGTTTGCAATGTAAAATGCAATAGTTTGGTAATTGCTTAAATAGTTAAATATACACCTGACATTTAACACAGCCACTCCCTTGCGTTTATCCAAGAGAAAGAAAAACAGATGCCCATACAAATATTTATAAATGATTGCTCATAGCACATTTACTTTCAATAGCCTCAAACTTGGAACAACTCATATGTCCTTTACCAGGAAAATGGATATACAAATGGTAGAATATTTGTTCAATTGAATACTATTCTGCAATAAAAAAGAAATGAGCTATTTATACAGGAAGCATGGATGAATGTCTAAATCCTTAGCTGAATGAAAGAACTCTTGCCGACCTCACACACCAAAAAACAAAAATATGTACTATACAATACTTTTAATACAAAATTCTAGAAAATATATATTTTATAATGAAATAAAGCAGATCACTGGTTACCTAGGAACATTGTTACCTGGTAGCAGGAAGTTGTGGTGAGGAGAAAAGACAAGGGAAAATAACAAGGGAGCAAAAGGAAACTTTCAGTGATGATTCACCAATTTGTGGTGTTTTCATTTATGTCAAAACTTATTAAACTGTACCCTTTGACAGGCTCTATTGCATGTCAACTGTACTTCAGGAAGGCTGTTGAACAAAAACTTTTAATTATTTTAATTTACTTAGTACAGGAAAATCTGATCAATTTCTATATTCTGTACTTTAAAATAAAAGTTCAATTTACTTTCAGGAAATGCTTCTACTGTCATTTATAAGAACATTTACGCAATGTAATGTATGATTGCCAAAGTGAACCAGGAGAGTGAGATCTCTAAAAAACAAATTAGTGTCAGCAAAGGTCTGCTATAATTCCGTATAACCAGCGCACTGTAGAATTCTGCAGGGACACACACAGAGTCAGGAGGGCTGTTCATTCCAGAGAGTCTTAAGGAAAAGCCCAGATAGAAAGCATGACAGGTAACCTGGATTTTTGGGATGGGGAACTTGTAGGCAGAAGGGTGATAGAAATGTGCCCGGATGGTTTTTGCTCCAAGTCTTCCTGAAGTTGACCAAATTCCTCACTCCACCCCACACACAGAGCAAGGGGCACCATCTTTCCATGGTTATATCTACTTGGCTCATCTTTCTAACCTGTGGGAAGACAACCACAAAGTCCTGTCCTGGAAAATGAAAAAGCCGTAACATGGAGATCTCTGGTGTTTTCTGTCCAGTGAGAAAAGCAAAGGGAACCAAGGTCAACCAAATGTATGTTCTGGAACTGATTTTTGTGTTTCTGCCAGTTTCAATAAAAGATTCAATGTGACAGTTGTGCTGCCAGTGGTGGCATGGAAAGGGCCACTGTGTTTCTGTGAAAATTGCTTTGGCCCCAACCAGCAATACGAAATAGGGTTCTGTGTGCAGTGATCAAAGCCAAGTAAGTGATCAAAATGAGGTTGTGAAGGAACCTGTTGACTGTGCTACAGTTACATGTACAAAAACTTCATACATTAGAGCCTTAGCTTCTCTGTGGAGCCGCGCTGGGGATTGTGTTCCAGTGGGTGGTGTTTGGGACATAGGAGTGGAGCCCTCATCAGTGCAGTCGCGCTCCCCTGTGGAGCAAGTTCTTGCTCTTGCAGGATTGGATTGGTCACTGAAAGTAGACTGTTGTAAAGTAAGCCTGGACATTCTATGGGTTTTGTCTCTTCCATATGTGATTTTTTACCTTTCTGTTCTTCTCCAGGGTTTAAAGTACACACAAGCTGTCACCAAATTCTTAGACATGTTAATTGCCAGTCATCTGTGACCTCTGGACATATGCAGTGCAGCTGATACAACCATGTAACTGAATTCTAAATTGTATTTAATTTTAACTAATTTTACTTAACTTTGTATACAAAGGTCACGAACAGTTTTAACCTGTCCTGAAATAATCTGTATTTTAGTTGGTGGTGTATAATATTGCCTTGGCTGAGTGCAATTTTAAAGCTAACTAAATCGCTACAAAGAAAAAAAATCACCAATACTTTGGCATTCTGTATTCGAGAGCATCTCAAAAATAGTACATTTTTTTCTTGTTCCTGTTTTTTTCCCCTGATGCATACAAAGAAAAAAATTCAGAAAATATAGCATAGGTATTTTTAAAAGGAAAATCATGAATTTCATGATGTTAAAAAATGTTTTCTATCAAGCTCTATACAGTGTGCAAGGAAATTATTCTGTATGTGGTATTTTGCTATTCAACATTCACTCACAGTTTTCTTGGTACTAGAACAATCTTTGTCTGTTTGTTCTGAATAATAATCAACACCTCCCAAACCCATTCCCTTTTCCCACCACTGGCCTAGCACACAAACATGGGAAGTGTTTGGTGTAGGAACTCTCTCATCATGCAAGCCAAACCAATACAATAGTTTTATAGGACTGCAGCAATGTTGCTGGAGAGCTGGAAGGTGAGTAGGATTTGAGTAAAGAGTGTCCCTGTGAAGCTGAAGGAGTACCAACAGAAAGGAAGTAGAACAGTGAAAGTGAGAAAGAGCGACTCTAATCATGATGCTTGAACACCAACATCCTGTCACAGATAAAGCCTGCCCTGGGAAAACTATTTTCAAGTAGCAGCTTTATTGAGGTATATAATTTATATATCACAAATACATCTGTTTAAAGTATAACATTTGTTTTTAGTATATTCCCAGATTTGGGTAAGTTTTTCACCACTTTCCAAAAACCCTGTACCCATTAGCAGTTATTCTCCTTCCTCCGTTTTCTCAGCCCTGGGTGACCACTACTATATTTACTGTCTACAGGTTTGCTGATTCAAGATGTTTCATAGAAATGCAATCATATGGTGTGTGGCTTTTTGTAACTGGCTTTTAGAACTTAATATAATTTTGTCAAAGTTCAACAGAGCAATAGTATATATAATGTTTTTAGTATTCAAAGTGAAAAAAATACTAGTGAACCTTTTTTTTTGGAATATGTTTTTTGGGTTTATGAAAAGTTGCAAAGATAGCGCCCTTATCTTCACCTAGTCTCTTCTAATGTTAACATCGTATATGACCATGGTACATTTGACAAAACTAAGGAATAATGATAACTAAACCATAGCTGTCTTGGGATTTTACTTTTTTTTTTAAACAAAATATCTTTTTTCTATTTTAGCCTCTAATTTAGAAATCCACATTGTATTTAGTAGTCATGTTTCTCAGGCCATCTAGAACATTTTTTTCAGTGTTTTTTTTTTCTTGTTATTCATGACCATGACATTTTGAAGGGTGTAGGTCAGATATTTTCATTTCCCACAATTTAACTTAGTCCCATGTTTTTTTCCATCATGGTTATCCTAGGGTTGTTTGTTTTATAAGAATAGCATGGAGGAGAGGGACTGTCCTCTTCACAGAAAATTGGGGGAGCAACTGATAGCCACAGGATTTATAACTGGTAAGTTAATCTTGATCACTTGGTTAAAGATAGTCTTATTCCAAGTTTCTTTTCTATAATGCCATTAGTTTCTCTTTTATTCCATTCTCTATTTTTTGGAGGGAGTCATTAAGTCTATCCTACAATCAAGAATAATGTAATGAATTAATTTTTCCCTGTGGAGGGGGAGAATCTACATGAATTACTGGGCACTCTTCTGTAAGAAAGATATGCCCCTATCTTTTTCACTTATTCATTTTTTCCATTATTTACTTTTACCAATATGAACTTACCCATACTCATATTTTATTCTTTTTGTTAGAATCCAATACTGTCATTGTTTATGTTGGTGTCTGTGTCCTTTTGATACAGCTCTTCCCATTCCTCCTTCTTATTAGCTCTTCCTTACTTTCTAGAACATGACATTTCAATCTTGTTTTGCATTTTCTTTGCTCCAGGCCAGGCATCAATCAT
This sequence comes from Fukomys damarensis, assembly GCF_012274545.1. NCBI lineage: Eukaryota > Metazoa > Chordata > Mammalia > Rodentia > Bathyergidae > Fukomys > Fukomys damarensis. Next base: position 16,958,166 of record NW_022900930.1, read on the forward strand.
TTATGCGAGGATCCCTACTTTCTGTTATTGGAGAACGATATTGAAAGGCCCAAATAAAGGCACTGAGTATGTTCATTGCTACTGGTTACTGCTGCTGAGCCAATGTACGCATGAATACTAACTCATACACGAACACATGTGTTAGTCAGCTTTCCCTTCACTGGGACCAAACACCAGATATACAAAGCTTAAAAGAAGACAGGCTTAATTGGGTTCATGGTTTCAGTGTATGGTAGGCTGGTTTTAAGGCAGAAACATCATGGCAGAAGGACGTGGTAGAGCAAAGTTGTTTACTTCATGGCAACCAGAAAGCAGAACACAGGGGAAAAGCACAGCAAGAGACTTGTCCTCCAATGGCCTGACCCCAGTGACTCACCACAAATGGGCCCCGCCTCCTAATAACACATTCATCTCTACCAATCTTGTGAAGACCGCTGTATCATAATGATCACTGTAAGAATCCCCAGCTTTCAAGTAGAAATAAAGCTAAGTAACTCAAAGCAATACAACCAGATTAAAAAAATCAGGCTGTCTGACTCAAATTCTCATGCCCTGTCCTTTCCCTTAGGTTATTGATAAGGCTGTGATGTTACTGCTGATGCTGAACATTGATATTACACGGAACATTGGACTTTTTTCAGACAGAGGTTCTGATATGGTCCAAAAGAGCTATGGGAGGTCCCTGAATTCTGAGCTCAGAGTGACAACCTATATCCGTTTTGTCATGGCACCATTACCCACACACCTATAACATAAATACTAATGTTGTTAAATAAATACAAAATAATATAAATGATTTTTTAAAATCTTATAAACATTTCAGTTTGTTATTTTACTCCTTCTCTTTCTTCTCTTCCTCCTTCACCTTCTTCCTCCTTTTCCTTCCTATTTTTGCCAACTAAAGTTTTTTCAAACTGTTCACACAGAAATAACTCATTTATAAAGTTTGAAGATTTTAAAATCTAAATTATTTCAGGTTTGCTGGCAGTTTTTATGATAAACCTGGAAAAAGACACAGAGTCTATGTTAGTTCATTTCACATGGTAGCTGCCTGGTAAATGTTTGTTGAATTAACCAATTACTCGAGTCAACAAATACTTGCCAAACAAGACTCTGGAAGTGCAAGAAGAAAAGGTTTCTGTCCTTACAGAACAGATCAGTGCCCTTGTTGAAAAGACTAAGAATAAACACCTGAACAAGCTCAGGGTTAACAGTACAAGTTCGGGATAACTGTAGAAAGAGCCAGCATTAGATTAATCGCCAGTTAAGTGATGGGTAATAGAGAATGCAGAATCTCACAGCAGCCAGCGGCTAGGCCAGCAGAGTGAAGCAAGTACATGGCTTACAGAGAAGATGACCTCAGTCTAGTCCTAAATGGTCCTAAGCTTTGGGAAGATGAAGAATGGATGGAGGTGGCCTGTGGCCGAGGCTGGGCCCGAGAACGGGGAAACGCAAATATTCTCTGTCTGAGAGGGCTGCTGTTAAAGATACCGTGAAAGAATCCTTAAGATAAAGTTGCTTATGTTCAAGCAGTGCATGATCTTTAGTTATAAATCTAAATGAAGCAAAATGTTGGGCTGGGGTGCTCCTTAGCAGGAGAGCACCTGCCTAGCACGTGCAGTTCCCTGAGTTTCATTCCCAGCACTGAAGAAACACAAAAATCCGCAAATGACTCAAGTACATTTTAGGGCTTCAGAGACTGAAAGGGAAATTAGCTAAATCTCAAGTTTTTAAAAATCGGATGATTTAGGGGGATTTTCTTTACTTTGTAAAACTGAATTCTAAAGAAATGTCATTTGGAAAAGTAATTTTCTTTTCCCAAAGTTTTGTCTATGAATTAAATCTCTATGATCCATAATCTCTGTGTTTATGAATCAAAGTACAGCTATTTAAGTAATCAACAAGTTAATTATTCCTTATGCATATGAGGACTGAGCAATTTTCAACAGGATGCATTGGAAAAATACTTTCCGATTTTTTTTGTCTTTTGTGAGCCCACCTTACTTCTTTCAACTTTTGTGTTTTCAGCTCATATTGCGTACTATGTAGGAGATGGTTGTTTTCTGTGTATTTCTTCTGCATTCCTTAGGAGTGTGTCCATTGTATAGGTTTGACCTCTCATCCCAGTAACTGGAGGGCCAGTGTGTCTTCTGAAGTCAGTACTTCCTGTTATCATGCAGTTCTACCTGGACTGAAGATGTCAAGTTTTCTATGTATGCTCATTTTCTGTAGCTAAATGAAACAAATAGGAATTCTTTTTGTTCTAAGAAGTATTTGCCTGATTTTTAAACTAGAGTTTTTGATCTAAGATTGAGACTAAAACAAAAACTTTCCATTTGTGGGTAAAGTCTAATATAAGAAAATTTAAAGAAATGGATATGCTATTCGAGAGAAATTGTCATCTTCCTTCCAAATAGTGCTACAGACACATGTCAAGGAGGCATCTAAGAATAGGAAAAGAAAGTATTTTTTTGTTTGTTTTTACTGTTTAATGTAGCTGTATGAGGGAGCTGCAAATCCTTACTTCCATGGAAAAAAATCCCACACCCTTGTTCACCCCAGAGTTCTTTTCTTCCAACTAAAAACAGACCCCAACATTTCAGAGAATCATAGAATTTTGAATCTTAGTCTAATTTTACAAACAAAATAAAGGCACAAGAATAACAAATAGTGAGAGCATCTACTCAGACCTTGCAGTCTGTACTCACCTTCACTCAAAGAACAGCCAGCAACCTTCAACTTTTTCTAAAATCTCTGTTGATTCTAGGAGTCCACATTTTCGCACAGACAATTCCCCTTGCCTGGAATGACCAGCTCCTTCTGTGCTAGAAACATGCTTGCACACCCTTCAGGACCCAACTCAAAGATCTCTTCACCCATGGAGCCTTCCCTTGTTCTCTGTTTTCCTGGAGTACTACTCAGTTGATACTTATACCACGGGAGCCATTATGGTGTATTACAGTAACATGTTACATGTCTGTAAAGGCCACATCATTTATTTTTACATATCCATTGCCTAGCACAGTTCTTGCCACATAAATAGATAATTTATAACTGATGATGATTGAATGTTTGGCCAGAACATGTCTCCAACAGATTGGTCATATACTTTCAGATCTGTTTCATATCTAAATTGAAATAATTAATTTCACCCACACCTTCTGGAAAATAAACTAAATTAAGATGGTTGCTTTTTTTCAAACTTCTTTAATATGTTTGTTGAATACATTATTAACCACAACCTACTATTCATTCAGTTCAAGGCATACAGCGTCATTCGGACTTTACCTTAGAAAAATTAATCATCTGACTCAGACAAACTAAAGAAAAATAAAACTAGAGTTTTATTACTTTTGCCTTTTTGTAAGAAGTTTCTTTGTTTATTAACTAAATATGATTGGGCTTAATAATTGAGTCTTCACATTTTGTGATTCTCTTATCCCCAGGTAGGATCTTTCATCAAGATTTTAGGGACTAAGAAGTACAGAGTCAAACATTATAAGCTACACACACACACACACACACACACACACCCTCTGATATTATCAAATACAAGATGTCAAAATTTTAAGACTCAACTTAAAAAAATGTTGGCTCTATCCTTATCTTCCAGTCTGGTGATAAAAAGGAAATTACTTACTCTGGGAACTCTGGTAGAGTTACTGATGAATCTCTTGCTCCAGCACTAGGCCCCATTACCATCATTAGCTTTATATGTTTATGTAAAATGAGCCAAAGTGGTGCAAATGTTCATCTTCCGTGAAAAGGCCACTAACGTGTCAGAGAGGAGAGCTCAGTAGGAGTTTTAGATGTTTTTTGTATAGAAATCAAAACCTGCATAAAACTTGGGATGAGCAAACTGTAAACATCCATGGGAGAAAAAAATAAATTCAAAAAATTGGCAAAGGCTTATAGGTCTTTGACTCTTCTGGTATAAGTTTTATGTTTTCCTCTAAATCAAAATACTATTATTATTATTATTAAAAATTAATATTAATATTATAAAATACTATTATTGTTACAATTCTGCATACTAAGTAGGTGCTAACCACATTCTCTACCATGGAGCCACACACCAGCCTCAAAATAATGTATGGGTGCAAATACACATCTATACACACACACACACACACACACACGTGTGTGTGTGTGTGTGTGTGTGTGTGTGTGTGAAAACGTATTTGTAGAGAGAAAGCTCTGCTAAAATTACATTTAAAACATGTTACCAGACAAATCTCATTAACTACCAGAGGCCTATAAAAATAATAATAATCTAATAATAGTATATAAAGCTATGCTTTCTCATTACACATCTCAATTAAATGCCTTTTCATTTGGAAATGCAAGTAGATGCATACCAGGAAAAGATATTCGAATATGTATGTCCCAAGTAGAGCAGAAAGGGACTGAAAAATATTGAAAGCCTGTCTTGCAAGCAAGTCAGGCCAGTCTGATGTATTCCAGATGTTTATGAGCTTCTTGCAAACTTTGAACTGTTATCTGAACTCTGAGCATTGGTTCACCATTATATCATTCTCTACATCTCCTAAATTTTGAGTAGATGTCTTTGTACTTGAGAGTTGAAGAGTAAAACAAAAACCCAAGCCCACCCATTAGATTGTCAAAAGCCTTGATCAAGACACTCTCAATCTCTATCCTAACTTATTCCTTAAAATAACAATGAAATTCTTTAGGTTAGTTCTCTAAAGCTTTCAAAATGTAAATCCTAATTTTCAAAGATTAGTTGCTCCGAATCTTGCTTTTTGGAAAATTGTTTCTAGGCACTGATTTATTTTCTGTCCCAACAAGACACTATGTGAGTGAAATGCTTAGCACTGGAAGCCATGGTCTATCCAGTCTACCTGGTTCCCCAGCTTCCAGCAGCTCCCACAGCATTTAAATGTCTTCACCACCATATGACTAAGAAAAGGGCTTTTTTTCTGTATCGCAGAAAAGAATCAAAGTTCCTTTCTGTGGTGTGTTCTGTGGCTAACTTTAAATGCAATGAAAGACAGAGAGACAGGTAACGAAAACAACCCTGAGAGTCAGAGAACATTGGGCAATTCACACAAATCAGTTCCTTTTCTCTGATGACAATGACTCACTGTGACTGCATATAGCCTAACCTTTCCTTCCTTTGTGAAGTTACCCCCTAGAAGTCCCGTGTCACTGCTATTATGGGAGGTAGTCATTGAACTAGGCGTAGAAACATGTCTAGTGTCCCATGATTCTGTTCCAAGCGGAACGACCCTGTAAATCTAACAGTGTGTTTTCATTCATTGACTTCCATACTCAAGGTCACCAAAAGGGCATCAGAATTAGCAAAGCTCTTCAGGACACTGTTAAGTACAATCATGAGAGATAACTCAAGTCCAGCTGAGTTATGTGGAAACCCAGCACTGTTACCCATCCATAACAGTGTTTTCTGTGGAGAAATTACTGAGGAAAAAGAATTGTTTTACAAGACTGAAAACTTACTTTTTATTACAGAAAAATGGTGCATCTAATTAATAACACCTACTAGATGGTATGTATCCTTTGCTTTCAGAAATAATCATTTTCTAGCTAACACATGCTAAGAATTCTTTGTTCCATCCAACCTTTGTAATGTGACTGAGTCATGTTCTTTGTCCCCTAACCAATGATTTCCCACAAACTAAGGTTCTTTTCCCCCTTGGAAAGCTATTTTAAGCTACCAAAGAATTATTTTTAATCTCCTACTATGTTGTTTATGATTCTAGTTAAAAGGGGCCAAATACAAATATATTAAAGACTATATACCCTTCAGTAAGTTAAATATCTACTTCTTGGACACATGTACTACAACTTTCTGAACTGTGAAGTGGGTGGACTCCATTTTCATCAGCAGAGGCATCAACAGGTATCAATCGTGTGAAGAAGGAATCTGAAAATAGGAAAGCAGTCCCACACTGTGTCTTGAAGTAGGTAGACTTTGGAGCACAGCTCTTTGTTCTTTGCTTGAGGAGGCAGGGACCAGGAAAAAACTCAGATATAGAGTCAAAGGGAAATTCTAACTTTAGAAAATCTTCTAAGAAAGGCAGAAGCCTTGTTTAAATCACAATGGATTTATAGGCAAGTCTGAAGTAAAATTTAAGTTTTGTGGTGATCCTCAATTTTGCCCTTTCTCCCATGTCTTTTTCACTGGGATTTAAATCAGAGAACACCTTGTCTTGCAAGCAAGTCAGTTTGTGCTGGACTCAGATGAGTGTAATGACAGTCAAGTCACAAACGAAATAGGTAAGTAAATTTAAAACATTCAATAACATCTGTTGCCAGATAGCTGAGCCTGTGTAGCTAATATAGAGCTTCATAGATGAGAAGTAGCTGGAAGAAATGTTCATTCTGTCCCACAAGAAAGAAACCTATGTGTCCTGAGGGCGTGTCCCTGGCCCTGAATTTGGATGAGGCTGAGCACCACAGGTACACAGTGGCAGATCAAGTGAGAAGTCATGGAGGTGAGGAGGAAGGACTGCAGAGAGACTCGATGATGGGGAAATCATGCAGCAGGTAGAACATGAAACACCAGAAGTTGTTGGCTTCAGGAACCTTGCAAAGTCTATAGACAACAGTGGCTACTTGAAATGAGTTTTAGTAGGCATTCCTGAAATGAAGAACAGAATGTAGCAAAATGTGGAAATTAAGAAGACAAAAGGGAGAGACAGGTGCTGGGTTCAGGTAGGAGTGTGGGTTGGGGTTGTAATGGTTGGGCTCCAACAGTAAGTCACACTTGGGGTGTGCAGGATTCACTATACCTAGACTGCAGGTCCCACAGCATTAGGTCAGAAGATCTGAGGGACTGAAGATCAATGGACTTCTGTTTCTCAGGGTTCACTTTTACAGCACTACCATTTCAGGTTCTTGTCTAATTTCTGTTCAGTGCCATCTGCAGCCTCTGGTATTAGTCCTTAAAGATAAGCATGAAAATAATACAGAGTCACGTCTATCAAAGGAATTTTTTTTTCTTTCCTTTTTTTTTTTGGTACCGGGGATTGAACTCAGGTCCTTGTGCTTGCAAGGTAGGCCACTGAACCACTGAGCTAAATCCCCGGCCCCAAAGGAATTGTTATTTAAAGGGTATGGTTCTAAGCTGGTCATAATGCTTGAGAGTGTGTGGAGGAAGTTTAAAATATAACCAATGCAGAGATGGGGGTGTTGCTCAGTGGTACAACAGTTGGCCTTGTCCATGCAAAGCAAGTTCTCTACATTTGATCCCCAGTGCTGAAAAAAAAATGAAAAAAAAAGGAAGGAAGAAAACAAAAAACTACAATGAATCTGGAGACCTTGTGTCAATAGCTCTAGGTAAGAATGCAGACATCTGTAGAATAATCAGCATCCTTGGCCCTTCTGCTCAGAATCAACCTGGTGCTAACTAGAAAAAGGCACATTGTTTAGGACAATCAATTTAAAAAGCTTTTTTATTTTAATTCCACATGCTTCTGCCAGTGACCATTTCCTACCCATCGAGGCTGGTGGAATTTCAGCCCAGCTCCATTCATTTAGTTGTCAGAGCCCAACCTATGCCAACACTTGCAATGGCCCTGATTCTTTAACGATGGTTCTTGAACAGCAGTATGTGAAAACTTGCTTTAATTCAACATTTCTGAAGCTGCTCTGATGATAGTAATATCTTGGTAGCTTAACAAATGAGAGATCACTGTATCTACCCCAAGTCTAGCAAATCAGGCTCTTACCCTCAGAGAAGTTTGGGAAACACTGACTAAAGGGATGGTAGAACACTAGAGCAGCATTTCTCCTTGGTGTTTTTCTCTTCCTGGGGAAATCAGAAGCATCTGTTTGCTCCAGATCTCACTGTTTCCCAAAATGAAACTGAAAAACATAATCATACGAATCAGGAAATCTGACTTGGGAAACACTTGTGAAGCTCAAAACGCAGGGCAGAATGACAAACTACTTATTTTCACATGGAATTATTTCACCTTGGGAATATTTTCTTGTAGTTTTAGGCTTTTGAGTGACAACAGTGACACTTTTTCCTCTTGATCTGTGGGGAACATGTTCCAAGAAGCTTCTCAGATGCCTGGAACCATAGATGTTATTGAACCCTATATAACAAATTTTTTTCTACATGTACATTTATGATAAAATTTAATTACAAATTAGTCAAGTAAAAATGTATAATAGATAATGTGAAATAGGAAGAAAAGGTCTAAAGGGGAAGGGGTAGGAGACAGGCAAGAAGGGAAAGAAAAATATGATAAAAGAAAAAAATGGAAACAAAGTCTTTGTAAATAGGGAGTGGTTGATGGGAGGGCAGGGGAATGGAAAAAAATAAGAACCAAGCTATATCATATAATGGTACAAATTCCCAATGATGAATATCATCATATTGTATACCGAAAATGTACCAATAAACTTAATGAATAAGAAAAAAAAACCCAGAAGACTCACAAATCAGTCAAATAAGAAATTAACAATACTAATAAAGAATGAATATAACAACATATTATAATAAAAGCTATTTAAAACTTATGAATCGTTTATTTCTGGGATTTTTTCTGTTCAATATTGTCTATCTGTGTTTGCATGTGGGCAAGTGAAACTACATAAACTGAAAGCACAGATAAGGCAGGACTGGCACATTGGGCTCGCAATGCCTACTTCCACAGCCGTACCGTGCAAGATTGCAGATGAAGTGAATTTAGCTTTTTCATGTTATCACCACTCTATTTGTTTTGTAGTACTGAGAATCAAACCCAGGACTTTATACATGCTAGGCAAGTGTTCTGCCACTGAGCTACATCCCCAGACCTTTCTATTTTTATTATGAGACAGAGTCTCACTAACTTGCTGGCCTCAAATTTGAGATCCTCCTGCTTCAGCTTCCCAAGTACATGAGATTACAGGTATGTGCCATCACACCCAGGTGCCCTTACGTATTTCAAACACTTTATATTGTAGTAAGATTATCAGGTGATAAACTTATTCATAAAATTAAAAGACAGGGGTTTCACTATTTATAAAGCAATACCTATAAAAGTCTATCTAGAAAAGAGCAAAAGTGGGTCTCAATAAAAAAGTTAGAAGTGAACTCCTGATGTAAGTATTCTTATTGCTTAAACATTTTAAATACTTCGACAGAAATGTAAACAAAATATATGCCTTAGAGTGCAGTAATTATCTGGAATTATTTTGATCAAAATCTTATAGCATGCAACATTAGAAGATCAAAGCCTGTAATGCCTGATGCTTGTAATTACAATAATAATAAATATCTTATTCTTCTAAATTTAAAGAAAATCACTATTACAGTGACCTATCAAAGCTAAATTTTACTTTTAAAAGTATTCTGGTTAAGAGCTGGATTAGTAATGGGTAAATGGCTGTAGTATAAATCGGGATAACTTTTGCATATCCCTATATTTGCGACCAGCTAAGATCCTTGATTATTTGATGGCCTAAAGACCACTCATAAGTAGGCCTAAAGACTCGGTTGACCTCCCCAGACTTTGTGTTTTTCCAAGAGTCTTAGTCCAATTGGTTCCTCATGAATGTAGATGATCTCCCTCTGAAGGATAATACTCATGCTGTGAATACTTGCTAAAAATTGTTAAATGTGAAACTCCATGTGAAAAAAACCCATTCTAAATCAACAAGTACTCACAAAGACAGAATTTTTTGTGAGCAACAAATATCAACCTTGCTAATTATCTGATTAAAAAGCCAAAGGTTTGAGTGGCTAAACTGTTTATGGAACACGGAGCCGCAGAGGCTGGGCACATTGGAAAAGCCATCAGCCGTGGTTCCAAAGGTATGGTGCTGAGAAACTCTTGGCCACAATATTCCCACATGGCTGAAAGGAGGGAATGGCGTGGAGACTTGCTCGTCCCGACAACCAGCCACAGCTTTGTTTAGATTTAGATCTATTTCTCTGAGAAACAAATGTCAGCATTATTTTCTTTTTATAGTTGATACTCTCAAAGTATAATAAAGAACGGATTTACTAAAGTTTGCCTTTAAAGCATTTATTGGCTTTTAAGTCACTGTGAGTTCCTCTACATCAGTCCATTATATTAGTCAGTTTTGCAATGTAATATGCTGAGGCAGCTAACTTTATAAAAATCCTGTATAACTTATGAAACATTTATTTAGCTCACAGTTTTGGAGGTTCAAGGACATGATGCCTGCAGTGACTGAATTCTTGTTCTTCTGGCTGCAGTGATATCAGGCAGGGTGTGCATGAGGGAGCAAACTCTCACATTATCACACGGGAAACCAAGAAAGGATGGGCCAAAGTCCCACAATCCTCTCTGAGAGCACACCCCAGGGATCTGAGGACTCCTTATAGGTCCTACTTCCCAAAATCCTACTGCCTCCCAGCAGCACCACCCAGGGAACCAGTCTTTAACCACGATGGACACTTGGAGGACACAAACTGTAGGACCCATTGTGTGGCAGATGCTTGGGCCTTCACCCTGTCCCTATCTAGCATCTGAGCTTGACTAATTTATGTGTGCCTTGGAGTAGGCACCAATAAAAAAAAGTACTGGGAATTTAGTAGTGTTCCAGATTTGGTAGAGAGCTTGTATCATCACACTTTGCAATCATAAAAACACGTAATCATGGCTGCCAAGTTATACATGTGGTGACAGCTATAGCCGTAGTTACCAGTCTCTACTGAATCTATAGTCATGTATGCTGCTGCAAAAGAGAACACAAGAACAAAAATAGATCTCTGGAGGTCTGCAAGTTTGGAAGCCCTTTGAGAGAGAAAAGACATGTGAGATCTGCAAGGGAGTATTGGTATTAAGGCTTCCAGGTACGGTTTGCCTAGCACTGTAGTAATACTGCCTTCACCTGAACACTTTCTCCTGTACTTCTCCACACTCCAAAAACTACCATTACTCAAACAAGATGAAGTAGATAAGCCAAACAGTCCTATAACTATTAAAGAAATTGAATTTGTGTTTTGAAATTTCCTGATCAAGAACTCTCTGGGCCAAGATAATTGTATTAGATAATTTTTTGAAACAAAATATTTATTGGTACATTTTACATATGCATAATGATAACATTCATCATAAGGAATTCGTACCTGTACATGATACGTATTTGCTTCTCCTTTTTCCCCCATTACTCCCTTTTTTAATCCTTATTCCCTAGATAATTTTATCATTCAAATTATTAATGGCAATTTTACATAATCTCTTGCAGAAAGGGGAGAAATACTTCCTAGTTACTTTTAGGAGACTATTAAAACCCTATTATCAAAGCCAGACAGATACAACATACAGAAAGAAACTGTAAGCCAATGGCTCCAATGAACTTAGATACTAAAATCTTTAGCAAAATTTTATCAATCAAATGATGTATAAGAATAATAAAACACCATGATCAAATAAAATTCTTTCTAGGTATACAAGCTGTTTCAGTATTAAAAATCAATTTGTGTAACATGCCTTATCAACAAGCTACAAAAGAAAAATTATATAGTTTTATCAATTGACACAAAAATACTATTATATAGAATTCAATACCAATTCATGATTTTTTATTTGTTTTGTTTTTTCGAGACAGGGTCTCACTATGTAATTCAGACTGACCTGGAACTCACTGTGTAGCCCAGGCTGGTTTTGAACTCACAGCAATGCTCCTGCCTCAGTCTCCCAAATGCTGGGATTACAGGCATGCACCACCACACCTGGCTCACCAATTCATGATTTAAAAAACAAAATCCTTAGTACAAATGGTAATGAGGGAAATTTCCTCAACCTCATATAATTAACCTTGTATTGATAGTGAAAGAATAATTCCTTTCTCTGTAAGATTGAGATGAAGACAAGTTATATGTGATCTCACCATTCTTATTCAACATTACACTGAAAGTTTTATCCATGATAGTAAGGCACGGAGAGAAATATAAGACATGGAGAGTAAAAAGGAAGAAATAAAATTGTCCCTATTGGCAGATAGTATTGTCTACATAGAAAATACCAGGGAACCCACGAGAACTTCCTATATCTCACAAGTTTAGTATGGATACAGGATATAAAATCAACACACAAAAGCCAATTAATGGGCCAAGGATTTAGCTCAGTGGTTCTACCGCCTGCCTTGCAAGCACAAAGACCCAAGTCGATCCCCGGTACCAAAAAAAAAAAAACAAAACAAAACAATTAATTACATTTCTATATATTGACAACCAACAAGTGAAAGCCAAACTAAAAAATAAAATGGCATTTACAGTTCCCACAAATAAAAATGAACACAACTATAAATCTAAGAACACAGGTACTATATCTAGATAATTGATATTATAAAATGCTAATTGAAGAAATCAAAGAAGTCGTCAATATGTGGAGCGACTGATCATTGTTAGGTAGGAACTGAATGACCAGTAAAGATGGCAATTCTCTCTAAACTACAGGCTTAACACTATTCTTATCGAAATCTAGCAACGGTTTTTGGTTTGTTTGTAGACATAGAGAAGCCTATTCTAAAATTTATGTAAGGAGAAAAACCCTAGAATAGCCAAAATAATTTTGAGAAAGAAGAACAAATTGAGAAGAATCACTCTTTCTAAGTTAGGACTTACTACACAGCTATAAATAACCACGATTGTTGTTCTTGAGGAAGGCTAGAGACACAGATAACTAGAACAGAAGGGAGACCCAGAAACAGATACAAATCAGACCCAGAAATAAATATCCAATTTATTTTTGTCAAAGGAGCTAGGACAAGTCAATGGAGGAGAGAAATCCTTTGTAATGAATGGTACTGGAACAACTACTGAATATTCATAAGAAAAAAACCCCTAAAACCCAAACCCTGTCCCTTCTACAGTGTATAACTAAATATGGATCATGACGGTAAATATAAAACTTCTAAAAATTAGCAGATGATCTTTGAAGAAAGGACTACATAAGGAGTTTCAGACCTGCAAATAAAAGCACGACTCATAAAAGGAAACACAGACGAATAGAACCTTATTGAAATTAAAATTTTTGCCTCTGTCAAAGACCCTGTCAAAAAGATGAAAATAGGATCCATCATGTTGGACTGGCAAGTGGCATTCATAAGCCGCTCCATAGTATTCACCCAGATCATAATTTATGTGACTGCATGTGGAGGTGGGGGGTGGGTAGGAAAACACTGGGGTGAAACTCAGAAAGTTTAGTATTTAGAGTAATAAGTGACATAGCAGAAGTAGCACACACTAGCAGTAGGGGAACAGAACCTTTTCTCTGACAGAGAAAAATCTCAGCATACTTTTAAGAATGCACACTTGGCTACAGATAAGCAGCTTGAGCGATGACCTGAGTTCTGCCAAGTGACTGGGTGCAGGAGAGGTTAAATGCCATTTCTTTCCAGGGAGGCAGAAGGCACCATCCCTCAGAATTGGCCTGGACCCAGAAGAATGGCGATTTTGACACAAAATAAGATTATGGGGAAGAGGGAAGCTCTTCTGTGGCTGGGCTGTGGGAAATTGGATTTTAGTTAGGCATAGAAATACCAGCCATAGTAACTACTAAGCAACATAAAACTCAGCGAGTGGTAGGGGTCTTCAGGCAGATGAAGGAAAATGCCAAACACAAACAAAAAAGGGGGGTTGGAACATTGTGACAGGAAAAGATTGCAGTTATGTGAACATTTGTGGGATCTGGGATCTGGCACCAGGAGTACTGCTGCTAGGACTGGTAGAAAGCTGGGTGCCTGCGGTTTCTTCACAGTATACACCTCATGCATCCCATGGCCTCTACCCTGCCCAGAGCCGTCCAGAGTCTAAGCTGCAGCACAGACACTTGCCAGTGGTGCCTCCAATAGAACGGACTGGTGATTTCCTCAGCTGGGGCAGGCAGTCAGACCCGGGTATAGACCAGGTGAATGAGAAGGCTGGAGGAACAACCCAGTTCTTCCTGTATGCCATTCCCAGGCACAAACAGCAAACAAGCAACCAACCCGAGCTGTCAGATGTGAATCGAGTTCCACCACTGACACGTTTGCCTAAGCACACATCTGAGAGCACGGAGGGGTGGAGCTCAGCACCCAGACTACCCTGAATAGTTTCTCCTCAATGTGTATCCATTTTGCTATGAATTGAGGATTTACTCCTAAGTTAAATAAATAAGTCACACGTGTAAATACCGAATACTTTCTCTGGGGTTAAAAACTATAATAGTACATAAGATCCTAATGAGATAATTGACCATGTGAAATAGGAAGAAAAGAGCTAAAGGTGTAGGGAAAGTGGGAAGGATAGGGGAAAGGTAATAAGGGAAAGAAAAAAATATGAGGAAATGAAAAAATGGAAATAAAGTGTCTGTAAATAGGGAGGAGAAGGGGGGTAAAGGGAGGGAAGGGACAAGGCGAAAAAATGAGAACCAAGACCTGTCGTGTAAAGGTCCAAGATCCCAATAATGAATGTAACTGTGCTGTATACCTAAAATGTACCAATAAACTCAATTAAAAAAAATAGTTTACACTACTTGGACAGAGGCTGGGAACTCTGTATTAAGGAAGTGCAGTGTTCCAACGTAGAAATCCAGGGAGATAATTGTCTCCTTTAGAAACATCTCCGTAAAAAGGAATGTGTCCTGTTTCGTTAACTCTTCTTTTTCCGTTTCTCTTTCTTCTTTCCTTTTGTTCCTTTTTCTTTACCTTTTCTTGTTGTGTGCATGTGCTAGGTTTTGTTTTTTGTTTTGTCATATTTTCCTGCATTAATGATTGTTTCTTAGTATTATTTAATTCTATTTGTATTAGTTTGTTAATTGGCTTTAATCTCCCCATCCCTTCTCTCAGGTTCCATTTATATTCTCTTCTCTTATTTCTTTCCTTTTCCTTTTATAGTTTCTTCTGTCTTTTCCTCTACTTTTTATTGTATTATATATCTATATATATAATTAGTATTAGTATGAATATCATTAATGCCTACTTTTTTTCTAGTCTATCATATTATTACTCTCCCCTTTATTTCCTGGGTTAGGGAAATAGTAGCATCTTTTAAAACAAGTTTTTAATTGTGTATCGATAATGTTTGACTTTCCAGACGTTGATGTTATTGACAATTACAAAGCAGTGATAGGGCTGGGACCTACCATTTTTAAAAATTAATTTTCTTGGTAAAATTTAGATATACATAATAATCACCTTCATCATATGAAATGTGTACCTGTACATGATTTATCTTGATTACTCTTTTTTTCCAATCCCCTCTGCTCCCTTCAACCTTTATTCCTCTCCTTATTTACAAAAGCTTTGTTTCCTTTTTTCTTCTTTTCTCATTTAAAATTGTTTCCTTCCTTCCATTCCCCCCACTTCCCTAGCTCCCCTTTCCTTTTGAACAATATCCTCCATTTCACATTATCCATTACTCATTTTGGTGTTTATTTACTTTCACACCAGAGATACAATGTGATATTTACACATCTGTCCAATTTATTTCACTTAAGAGTATAGTCTCAAGGTGCATCCACTTAGCTATAAATGTCTCAAGTTTATTCTTCTTTATGGCTGAGTAGTACTCCAAACACAATTTTGTTAACCATTAATTGATAGATGAGCATTTCAGTTGTTTCCAAGATTTAGCTATTATAAACTATATCACTATAAACATGGGTGAACATATATCATTGTGGTATGATGCTTTTAATTCTTTCAGGAACATAACTAGAAAAGGAATAGTGGATCAAATGGGAACTCTAGTCCTAGCTTTTTGAGGAATCTCTACATGGATTTCCACAGTAGTTGTACCAGTCTGCACTCCCACATACCGTGGAGAAGTGCTCCTTTTCCCCCAGCATTTGTTATTGGTTTGTTTCTTTTCTTTTTTGGTCCTGGGGATTGAACTCAGGACCTTGCACTTGTGAGGCAGGTGGTGACACCACTACCACTGAGCTAAATCCCCAGCCCTGGATGATTTCTTGATATTAGCTATTCTTTCTGGGATGATATGGAAACGCAGCCATGTTTTAATTTGCATCTCTAGAATGACCAGTGATGTTGAATCTTTTTTCATATATTTATTTGCTGTTTATACTTCTTCATCTGAACATGTCTATTCATTTCAGATTTCCATTTTAGGACTGGGTCTTTATATTTGGGGGAGGGGTCTGATTTTTTTCAATTCTCTGTATGTTCTAGATTGGCTACAATTTTTTCCCACTCTGTGGGTTGCCTCTCACTCGGTTGGTGATTTATTTTTCTGTGCAAAAACTTTTAAATAGGATAAGACCCAAATTGTTGGTTCTTTATATTATTTCCCATGCAATCAGGGTTTTGTTGTCTTGAGGACCCTTATGTCCTCAAAAGTTCTATGTGTTCTTTCTTTCTGCAGGTTTAGAGTTTCTGTTTTAATATTTAGATATTTGATTCATTTTGATTATAGTTTAGTGCATGGTGAGAGACATGAGTCTAGTATTAGTCTTTAGCATGTGGAAAGCCAATTTTTCTAGCGCCATTTATCAAAGAGGCTATCTTTCTTCCAGTGAACACATATGGCTCTTTTGTCAAAGATAAGGTGGCTGAGTGTGTTTAGGGTTGGTCCCACATTTTCTAGTCTGTTCTGTTGATCCTCATGTCTGTTTCTGTTTTGTTTTGTGTTTTTTTTTTCCAGTACCATGCTTTAAAAAAAATAAATAACAGTAGCTTTGTAGTATAATTTCAAGTCAAGGATTGTGTTGCCTCCTGCCTTGTCTCTGTTGCCCAGAATTGTTTTTGCTATTTTGCATCTCTTCTCATTCCAAATGAATTTAGGAATACTTACTCTAGTACTGTGAGGTATGCTAATGGTATTTTGATTGGGATTGCACTTAATCTGTATAAAAATTTTGGGAGTATGGTCATTTTCCCTATAAAGCAGGGGATAGCTTTCCATTTTTTGATATCCTCTTTGATCTCCTTTTTGAGATTACTATAGTTTTCAATGTAAAAATCCTTTGTTAGACAGATTCCTAAGTATTTCATTTTTTAATGCTATTGTGAAAGGTGTGGTTTCCCTAATTTCTTTCTGACTTTGTGTACAGAAAGGCTATTGATTTTTGTGTGTTTATCTTGTAGCCAGCTATGCTACTGAATTTAGTTATTAAATCTAGAAATCTTAGTGGAGTTTTGGGGGTCTTGTAAGTAGAGAATGATGTCATCTGCAAATGATGATAATTTAATGTCTTCCTTTTCTATCTTTATTCCTTTTACTTCTTTCTCTTGTGTAGTTTCTCTGGCTAATGTTTCCAGAGCTATATTGAACAGGAGTGGTGATAAAATAGCAAAATGACAGGATTAGTACATACCATTCAATAATAATACTTAGTACAAAGAGCCTTAGTTTCTGAATTAAAAATTTATATCATAAAACAAAACCAGCAAAGACTTACCCAGACTGAAAGTGAAATGATACAAGTATCTGGAACCCCAAAACAAACAGAAGTAGCTATATTTATATCTGATAAAGTAGTCTTGATATTAAAATTAGTTGCGAGGAAAAATATGGTCACTACATGTTGGTAAAGTGAACATTTCACCAAGAAGAGGCAACAATTGTAAACATAGATATGTGCCAAATGTTGACATACCCAATTTCATAAAAGAAGCACTAGGTAACATAATGGGTCAGGTAGACCCGGTATAATTATAGAGGATGACTTCAATACTCCACTGTCACAAATGCTAGGTCATCCAGACCCCCACCCAAAAAATCAATAAAGAAACAGCAGAGATCAAATGTACTATACATTAAATGGATTTAACAGACACCTATAGAGGGTTCCATTCAACAACCACAGAATGCACATTCTTTTCAGCAGTTTACAGAACATTTTCCAAACTAGATTATATTTTAATCACAGAGCAAGACTTAATGAATAAAAATATTGAAATAATATGCACACTATCAGAGAACAATGGAATAAAACAACACCAACAACAAAAGAAACCATAAAACACATAGAGATTGTGTAATAAACTTTTTTGTGGGGTTTCTCTGAATTATCAGAAGGCAACTCAAGAAACTGGGGGGTTGTTGGGCATGGTGGCATAGGCCTATAAGCCCAGTACTCAGGAAGCTGAGGCAGGAGGATTGCCATGAGCTTGAGGACAGCCAGGGCTACATAGTGAGTTCGAGTCCAGCCTGAACTACAAAGTGAAACCATGTCTCTAAGGGAGGGAGATTTAAAAGTTGCTAAAATCAAATTATATTGGAAACACAGTGCATCAGAATCTGCAGGACACAATACAAGCAGTTCTAAAAGGGAATTTTATAGCTATGGGTCCCTACATTAGAAAAATAGAGCAATCCCAAATAAATAATCTAATGATGTGACTCAATGTCTTTGAAAAATAATGACAAACCCAATCCAAAATCAGTAGAAGGAAATAATAAAGATTGGAGCTACAGTTAATTAAAAAGATTAAAAGAACAACATTCAGGATCAGTGAATCAAAGTGGTCTTCTTTATTTTTTTTCAGTACTGGTGATTGAAACCAGGGCCTTGGCACTGAGCTACATCATCAGCTATATTTTTATATTTTATTTTAAGGTGGGGTTTTGCTAAGCTGACAAGGTGGGACTCCAACTTGTGATCCTCTTTAACAGCCTCCCAAAGCACTGGGATTGTTGAAGAGTTGGTACTTTAAAAAGATAAATGAATTTGACAAATCTTTAGCAAGCTTTAGAAATTGAGATTGCCCCAGAGTCATTAGAGACTCAAAACCTAAAGACCAGCTATATCTGGAAGACACTTCTGGGAACAAATCATTCCAAAAGGGATCTAAATTCAGCAACAAAGATACTTGTAATAAGCAATATCGAAGTATCAACCCAGGAATTAAACCAAGGAGTGTACCAACAACAATAATAGAAATGAAAAGAAATTTAAGTAAGACACAAACCCAGTCTTCCGGCTTACCAATGGCAAATTCTGGGGAAGTTTGATAATCACCCACCTGGACACCCTGAATTGATAGCACATGAAATAACAAAACAGATGAATGAGGCTCTAGAAAATTTCAAAACAGAAATAATTTCCCAAATAACTACAGAGATGATGAGCAGAATAAAAGACATGATTGGATTTCCTAGGAGAGTAACAGATTAAAAAAATTATAGATGAGTTAAGGACCATGATGGAAGCCATGAATGCTCAGCATAGGAAAGAAATGGAAACCATGGACGCCCAACATAAGAAAGAAATGGAATCCATGAAACAGAGTCAAACTGATATCCAGGAGATTAAAAACTTTATTGAAAGTATGTGCAGCAGACCGAGCCAATCTGAAGACAATATCAGATATAGAAGACAGGATGGCAGTCAGTGACCATGAAAAGAGAGATCTCTTAAAAATAGTAAGAGACCATGAGTAATCAATCCAAATGCTCCTAGTTGACACCAAGAAGAATAATATAGGGCTGGGGATTTAGCTCACTGGTTTTGCCACCTGCCTTGCAAGCACAAGGGACTGAGTCGGATCCCTGGTACAAAACAAACAAACAAACAAAAAAGAATAATAGAAGATTGACAGGAGTTCACGAAGCAGCAGGAAAAAGTACAAATGATGTAAAAACAACAACAAAAAAAACAACAACAAAAAAACACCTGTTCACAGAATTAATGACAGAAAACTTTCCAAAGAACTTGACATGCAGATAAGTGAGGCATATAAAACTCCAACTAGCCATGATTAAAAAAAAAATCTACACATAGACATATAATAATCAAGATACCGGAAACCCAACTGAAGAACAAATACTACAAGCAGTTAGAGAAAATAAACAAATCACATGCAAAGGAAAGCCCATAAGAATAAAGAATCACAACAGACCTTTCAACAAAAGCCCTCAAGTTTCAGCCCTCAGTACCTGGAGTGAGATATTTTAAGCCTTAAAAGGAAACATATGGGATATGCCCACTATCACTAATCCTCTTCAATATAGTTCTGGAAACATTAGCCACAGCAATTAGACAAGAGAAAGAAATTAAAGCAATAATGATAGGACAGGAAGAAGTTAAACTGTCATTATTTGCAGATGATATGATACTCTACATTGAAGACCAAACAAACTGCACCAAAAGACTTCTAGATTTAATTGACACTTTTAGCAGAGTAGCTGGATACAAGGTCAACACCCAAAAATCAATAGCCTTCTTGTACATAAATAACAGACTCACTGAGAGAGAAATTAGGGAAACAATTCCTTTCACAATAGCATCCAAAAAAATGAAGTATCTAGGAATCAGTCGAACAAAAGAAGCAAAAGACCTCTACACTGAAAACTACAGCACTCTGAAAAAAGAGATCAAAGAGGATATAAGAAAATGGAAAGATATCTGCTGCTCCTGGGTAGGAAGAATCAACATAGTGAAAATGGCCATACTACCAAAACTGCTATACAGATTCAATGCAATGCCAATTGAAATTCCAACAGAATGTTTCATAGAACTAGAAAAAATAATCAAAAAATTCATTTGCAATGAGTAGAGACCTAGAATAGCAAAAGCCATTCTAGGCAATAAAGACAAGGTAGTGGGTATCACAATCCCTGACTTGAAACTATACTACAAAGCTACTGTGATAAAAACAGCATGGTACAGGCAAAGAAACAGATCTGAGGACCAGTGGAACAGATTATAAAATGCAGAAACAACTCCAGACACACTCAGCTACCTCATCTTTGACAAAGGAGCCTACCATCCTCACTGGAGGCAAGATAGTCTCTTTAATAAAAGGTGTTGGAAAAACTGGATTTCGATCTGCCAAAGTTTAAAACTAGACCCTTATCTTTCACCATGCACTAAACTAAAATCCAAGTGGATTATATATCTAAATATTAAAAAAGAAACACTAAACTTGCTGGAAGATAAGTTAGGCAGAATTTTTGAAGACTTTGGCATAGGAAAAGACTTTATGAACAAATCCTCAGTAGCATGGGCACTAGCACAAAGAATCAACAACTGGGATCTCATTTTATGAAAAACTTCTGCACTGCCAAAGAAACCATCAACAGAACTAAAAGACAAGCTACAATGTGGGAAAAAAATTTTACCAGCTGCTCCTCAGACAAAGGACTCTTATCTAGAATATATAAAGAACTCAAAACAGTCAGCCCCCCCAAAATATAAAGTCCCAATTAAAAAATGTGCATCTGAAATGAACAGACATTTCTCAGACAAACAAGTAAAAGCAGCAAGTGAATATATGAAAAAAATGTTCAGCATCACTGGTCATTCGAGAGATGCAGATGAAAATAACAGTGAGATTCCACCTCACCCCACAAAGAATGGCTGCTATCAGACAATCAACCAATAACAAATGTTGGTAGGGTTGTGGGGAGAAAGGAACCCTTCTCCATTGTTGGTGGGAGTGCAGACAGGTTGAATATCAATATGGAGATACCTCGAAGAGCTGGGACTAGAGCTTCCATTTGACCTAGCCAACCCTTTGCTGGGTATCTTTTCAAAAGAATTAAAAGAATCATATCACAATGACATATGTGTACCTATGTTTATAGCGGCACAATTTAATAGCTAAATTGCCTATCATTTATAGATTGGATAAAGAAGATATGGTTTTTCTATAAAACGGAGTACTACTCAGCCATAAAGAATGAGAAATTAGATTCATTCATTGGAAAATGGATACATATTGAGGATATACTCCTAAGTGAAATAAATAAGTCACACATGTGTAAATACCAAATACTTTCTCTGGTGTGAAAAACTATAATAGTACATAAGATCCTAATGAGATAATTGACAGTATGAAATAGGAAGAAAAGGGCTAAAGGTGTAGGGAAAGTGGGAAGGGTAGAGGAAAGGTTATAAGGGAAAAGAAAAAAATATGAGAAAATGAAAAAATGGAAATAAAGTGTTTGTAACATAAAAACACTGGATCATTTTTCCATTATTGTTGGAAATTCCACAGCCACTTTGGAAGCAGAGGTACCATATTATGATACTAATCACACATGCATTCACATGTTAAGAAAAAAACAACTGATCACAATATTGCCCTAAAACTTGGCATTTGTATCCCTTCATTATTTACCCAAAGAAATTAAAATTTCTTTGCACGAAGAAACTTATACATAAATATTTACAGCATTTTTTTCATTATAACATCAAACTGTAAATTAAACAAATTTCCTTTATTGGGTCAATTACTGAACACGTTTTGGTACACAAATACCGTGTGATACTAGTCCATAAGAAAGGCAAGAAACTATTGATGCATGCAAGAACTTACATGAATCTCAAGGAAATTACACAGGGTGCAAAAAGCCCATTTCTTTTCTTTTTTTATTAGTGCATGTTTGTAGTACATAATGTTTACATTCCTTGTGTGGAGTTGGTACATGTACTTAACACATCTTAATTCCCTTTTTCACCCCCTTTCCCTCCTCTCTCCCTTCCTCCATCTCTTGATCCCCTTTCCCTCTGAGAAAGGGCTCTCTATTTCCTGTTATCTACATTTCAGTTTGCTGTTTATATACTTTAGGTTTTTCATAGAAGAGATTCCACGAGATATTTAAGCTTTTGTGTCTAATTTATTTCACTAAACACTGGAATCTGAAGGTGCACCCATTTTCCTACAAACAACTCGTTTATCCTTTTTTATTGCAGTTGCATTAATTTTTCTTGTTGCTGAGAGAAAAATGTCCAAAATCCAAAGTTAATGGAGGAAAGGTTTATTTGAGCATAGTTTGTGGAGGTTTCAGTTCAGAGTCTCCTGGCCCTAAGGCAGGGCAGCATGGCAGAAGAGAAACTGTCCATGGCATGGCAGGCAGGAAGCAGTGAAGCAGCAGCAGTCTGCCTTCTATTTTTCCCTCCGCATTCCATCCAGCCTACAAGTCTATTGATCGGTGCCACCCACACCCACGGTGGGACTTCCCTTTATCTACACCCAGAACCATGCTTAACCAATTTAGTTATCATGCGTCCTTAATCCATATTCACACCTCCTACATCTGTGATGTTGAACCTTTTAGCACATTCGATAATAACAATCAGCCAGCTGTGGCACAGGTGCCGTAGGTTCACCACCCCTGGCCTGCATCCACTCACCTCTGAAAAGCCCCACCTATAAGCAAGAGGCTTTGGGGGAAGACATCTAAATACAAGCCATACTACATCTTTGTGTGTAAATATTACATTTTTTCCTCCGTTTATCTGTTGATGGGGGTATAGGCTGCTTCTAAGTTTTAGCTATTATAAATTGTGGAAATAAGCCCATTTAAAAAGGATACATATTGCATTACTCCATTTATATAGCATTCATGAATGGAAAATAAATTAGTAGTTGCCAGGGATTGGGGATGAGTGAGGAGGTGTGGCTATGGCTACAAATGGATATAAGAGGGAGTCTTGGGATGATTGCAAAGTATCTTAATTATGGTAATAGCTACATAAAGCTACACATGATGTAAAATTGAATAGAGCTAAACATAACCACACAAATGGGAACTTTGTGAAGTCTGAAATGCTTTGTGAAACGAATCAGCGTCAGTTTTCTGGTTTTGTTATTACAGTTACATCAAAACTTGCTGTAGTCACACAAGACTTTAACAGTGGGAAAGAGTGGGTAAAAGTTGAACAGAACATCCTTGTGGATTTCTTGGCAGCTTTCTATGAATCTACGACTACTGCAAAAGCAAGGATTAAACAAATGGGTAATGAGCAAGAAGGGAAGAAAGAAATGTGATCAAAAATCTTTCTGAAGGAAGTCTAAAAATACAATCTTTTTGAAACCAACTTGATATAATTGTTTTCAGAAACTTGTACGTAGAAACCTTTCTTTTGGGACTTCTAAGGATATTATCATAAGTAAGAAAGAAGCTATATGCAAAAAGAAAAATTCTCATGGTGTTATTTGTAATAACAAAAGATAATAGATGCAATTTAATTTTCCAAGGTAAATAGAACTAAAGACATCACGATGCACGTATATCCCATGAAATACCAGCTGCTATTAAATGTAATAGTACAAAAAAAAAGTGGTGAAAAGGAAAACACAGATGAATTAATAATAGGGACAAGATCAGGAAATCAGTTTGTATTACTTTTATGCAAAAAAGATAAAAAAGATATGTTAGAATGATATGCATTAGGATCTTATGTACTATTGTAGTTTATTCACTCCAGAAAATTTATTTGACAGTGTGAAATAGGAAGAAAAGGGCTAAAGATGTAGGGAAAGTGGGAAGGGTAGGGGAAAGGTAATAAGGGAAAAGAAAAAAAATAAGAGAAAATGAAAAAATGGAAATAAAGTGTTTGTAAATGGGGAGGGAAGGAGGGAGTGAAGGGAGGGCAGGGACAAGGGGAAAAAATGGGAACCAAGACCTGTCATGTAAAGGTACAAGATCTCAACGATGAATGTAACTGTACTGTATACTTAAAATGTACCAATAAACTCAATGAGGAAAATAAAATAAAATAAAATGAATGATATGCATGGTGGTCCGATGAAAATCTGGGGCTTTTTTCTTTACTTTCTATGTTTTCAAATATAATTTTATTTTGTAACTAAAAATAAATAGCAATCCTCCAACTTTTAAAACATTTATCATTTGAGCAGGCTCAGGTATGTACAACACCGTGACTCTGGGTGCTTAGAAGGAGGTGTGGAGTGCAAGCCGCAGACTGAACAGGTTGTGTTTGCCTGCTCTCAGATTTGACCTGCACTAGCTCTGTACTAGAGAGGGATTTTCTCTGCCTTCCTCCTTTTATTTCATACAGCCCAGAACTCAGGACAACAATATTAATTACCAGGATTCAGCTGTGCTCCAGATCCTCTATACCACGTAACCAGGTCTGGGACCCTGATCACCACTCCTGACACTGTTTCTGAACTTGAAATCACAGTTAGCAACACTGAAAAGAATTCAGAGAGGTTGAGCAATTTATCTAAATTTACACAACTGATTCTGGAATCAAGGTCATTTTCATTGGGTACCTCTTCTGAATTCCTTGTTGATAGAATATGGTAGCTTTCAAAATGAAGATTTTTTTTAATGATTGGAGGAGTTAAAATATTTTATGTGTCCTGAAAGCTCAACATCATATTTATTGTTACATGTCTGTATTATTCCCAAGCATGCCTACTTAAAATCCAGTGATTGTAGAGCTGCTTGCTCTCTACCAAGGAACAAGGGCCCAGTGACAAAGTGCTCTTCCTCTTGACAAAAACAACCAGGTGTAGTGTGAAGTGTGGAGACACAAGATTAAAGAACAGTCAGTGCCTTCATGGGGTTCACATTCTGGTTAAGTAATTAAGAATCACTGTCTGACCAGTATCTCCTGAAGACAATTCTAACCAATAATTTGGCAGGAGAATTATTCAATTCGGCAGCTAATTAAGCATTTTTGTTTACATAAATAATTACAGGCATTTTTTCTAAAGGTGTAGGGAAGGTGGGATGGGTAGGGGAAGGGTAATAAGGGAAAAGAAAAAATGTGAGAAAATGAAAAGATGGAAATAAAGTGCTTGTAAATGGGGAGGGGAGGAGGGGGTGAAGGAAGGGCAGGGACAAGGGGAAAAAATGAGAACCAAGACCTGTCATATAGAGGTACAAGATCCTAACAATGAATGTAACTGTACTGTATCCCTAAAATGTACCAATAAACTCGATTAAAGCTGAAAAAAAAAAGCAAAAAAAGAAATTACAGGCAAAAGTAATCATGTACATTATATTCCTGGAGGAGACAACAGATTTATTTTTGCAAGCCAAAGCACTTTTGGTTTGTGTTGGAAAACAATGGAGGCAAAAAGGCAGTGGACGGGAGGAACAGTGAGGACTGTTGGCTAGACATGTTGTACTGCCTGAATATTTCCAAGAAATAGACAAGTACCTATTAAAGTGCATTGAGCTCAGTGAAATTCCTCAGTCTAAAAATAATTTTATAGTTTAGCATAACTAATTCTGCCTTTGAGTTCTCTTTTATAAGGCCCAAATAAGGATTAGAAGCTGCTTAACATTCAAGTAGCTTCTACGCAGCACTACATTTGGATGATTTCAGCGTAAGTGAACCAAAAGTACAGATTTCACTTCCTTTGTGATAAGAATTCTCTTAAAAATCAGGTGAAATAGTGATTGCCAAAACATATTCTAGTAAAATTTTGGTACAGTTTTTCTCTCATTCAAGCCCAGTGATATTCATTTGTATCCTTAATGAGTTTTTAGTAAAAAATCAGCACAGTGTTGAATTTAACTTTTCTTTGTTTTAATATTTCATTTCAGGATAATTATTTTAAAATTCAAGCTTTGTGGATGGTCATTGCATTATATATAAATTTGTATTGAATACATGGAACAAAAACATGCTGAATTCAGATTTACTGCTCTAAATGGAAGTGAAATTGGCTCTACCAGGTTCCCTTAGGGTTATGTGAATGAATAGAAGAAAAAATTTATTTATATAAAACCAATTATTGTATTTAAAAGAAGTTCATGCAGTATTATTCCCAGGTTTTCTGTAGAGTTTCATAACTGAACTTATTTCAACATGTTGATTTGATCGCCATTTCAATTTAAACCTTTAGGAGTAAGTTTGATTTGTTTATATAGTCCTTAGAAAGCCCATAATTCTTTATCTGGCTGATCAATGGAATTACATTGAGAGAAATTTTAAAGCATCATCATCTCTTGCTTATTTTTTAAAATCTCAGAGTTCCAATAATTCATTATTTCTATATTACAAAGCTTAATTTTAATTGCCAGCCTTATGTCAGCCGCTTTACAGAATTCCATGGTATTCTCCTTACTCTCACAAAATCAAGTTACCATGATTAGGATTTGATTCAAGGAAAGTCATTTATGTCTTATGAAGTTCCCAAAGACATTCTTTGTTGTCAGCCTAACATTGGAATTTCAGAGTCGTATCACACTACACTTAATTGTCTAAAGCAGATAATTTGTCAATGATGACTGAATATGAAAACATACATGATCCTGCATCCTATCTACTGCAAAATGTGTTTCTAATATGCAGAGCAAAAATTGATTATTCTCCATGTATACCAACCAGGAGACATTTACAGTCTGTTTTCACTTAGATAGTTGCCTAAGAGCAGAAGCTTGAACTAAGTTATCACAGGAATTGCCCAACATATCAAACTGCTTGGCTAGTTTTTGACACCTACGTCAACATCAGATAGAAAGCAGTGATTGCATCTTGCCTGCCACACCCCTTTACACACCCCCTGATGTCACTAATCACAGGGCTGCTCCATGGAACAATCCAACAGTGTAGCCTTACTTAACTTTTCACTGTTTTGTTTGAATCTTTGCCCCCATTGTATAATATTCTCTTTTAACCTTAAGCTTCACCATAAAGATGTCGGCTTATTCCTTAAAAGAGGAATCAAGCAGTATATTGGAGATAGATATTGTCAATTTTTTTGGTTTTTTTAAACAGTGTACCCCATGTATTCACCTTCTATATTTTTATGAGCTCGTGACATGTTTTATCTTATTGACAGATGGTTTTGACAAACATCTAATCATTGTATTACTATTTTTCCATCTACATTTCTACTAACAAGATTAAGGACATATTGTGCTAAGTATTGAAATCTTGTATTTGTCTAATGTGAAGCATGTTTGAGACAGGCACTACTCTCCTGCCAACATCAACCTTGATCCCCAGGACACCTGACAGCCTCATTTTGAGAGCAATGACACTGTCCCTTGATTATGATGTTCTTGAATGTGTTGTTTCTTATCTCTTGCTACTTTTAGTGCTCTTTTACAATCTTTGATTTTTGATAGTTTGATCATGATGTGTTTGGTGAATATCTGTTTGAACTGAATTTGATTGGAGATTTCTGAGATTTATATTCCTGGATGCTGCCATCTCTAGAGCTCCAGATCTGGGAAATCTGCCACATAATTACATTAAATAATTACATTTTTCTGGGGGAAAAGTTATTGTAGCCTAGTATGGCCAATGTATCTAAAAGTGTATCTTAATTTGCTATAATTGTCTTACTTATTATATGTGTTTTTGGCCTGTTGCTCTTGCTATTCATCTATGTTTAAGATAATTAACTTGTTAAAGCCTTGTAAAATAAATGAGTCTGATGCTGGCAAAAAACAAAAACAAAAAATATGTTTTCTAGGAATTTTTACCTCTCCTTTCTTTCAAAAAATGTTATTATTCATAGATTAGTCTTCTTAATGGCATCTTATAATTCCCATTGGAAATTTTATTCTTTTTAATTTTTTTCTCTGAATGGATATTTCCAAACTTTCTATCTTTGAGTTATTCTTCTGCATTTTAATTCCACTACTGGGCTTCCTATAACATTTTTTAGTTTAGTTGTTGTATTCCTTATCTCTACAATTTCTATTTGGATTTTTAAAAGAATTGTTTCTATTTCTTTGTCAAACTTCTCATTTTGTTCATTAATTGTTTCCCAAATTTTATTTAATTTCCTTTCATTATTTTCTTGTAGTTCTCTAACTACTTGAAGATTATTCTGAATTCTTTGTCAGTCACTTCATAGATCTGCACTTCTGCGGGGTTCATTTTTAGACAATTTTTTCTTATTTCCCTGAATTTAAAAAATCTTTGTGCGCCTGAACATTAAGGAAATGACCACCCCTTCCAATCTTTTCTAGTATTATTTGTTGATGTATATCTTTGCTAGTTATTCCAGCTTGAGATTCTGATTGGGCTAGTTTGTGGTGACTTCAAGATCACCAAAGTCTAGCTGTGCTCGAATATTATTGTATACTGTGGTCAAGTAAAACTGCTGCCCATGCTATGTAGTCTGGCTGAAATCTAGTAAGATAGAGCTCTTCTCTGTTTTGTAGTTGCCTCTGATTGTGTAGTGCTGTGACTTGGTTTCCCTGGCTATCCACTATTACAATTTGGGATCTGTAGTTGGGCCATATGTTGAGTTCTGGGGTTGAGGAAGGTATCTGATATCACTGATCGATCAACCACTTGCTGTGGGAAGGACTAGACATTACGCTCCACAGATACACACAAAATTTGGCTTGGCTTCTACCCTACAGCAGCATTAAGCAGAGCACTGAGACACTGTGAATTAAGCACTTGGCCATGGGCCTGATTTCTCCCTCCATAGTGAGCTCCGGATTTTCAATCTGGAGAAGGGCTGAGGAGTACAATGGGTTTTGGCTGAGTGAAAGCTTGGAAGCTAGAACCAGGCAAAATTAGATGTTCTGTTTGCAGATAATCACCAGTCTGCCTCTATCTCATAGCTTGGGAAGATTTCAAAGAGAACACTGAAGCTAGATGGGGAAGTCAAATAGGGGTTAAAGTTCTATCCCTCTTTCAGAGTGATGCTGCTAGCTAGCTTCTCTGGTGGTGTATGCCCAGTGGCTAGAAAGCAAATCAACCAACATCCATGCACTGGTTGCTGTGAGCTTCCCTTCTGTTTGTTAATAATTGACTTCAGGTGATCAGCTCTGCTGATACTCCCAAATGTTCCTCATTGGTTGTGACTAGGAAATGCCTCCTGAAAAGTGTCCTTGAGTGGTGTGGAAGTTGAATGTTCACCTCCAAATCTCTCTTCCCACTAGAAAACCTAAAGATCCCAGAGAACCCTCTGAAGCACCGCTGTGTCGGTTTGGGACATCCTTTGTATCCTGCTGTTTTCAATTCTGCAATCCAGTGGGATGTTTGTCTCAACCTCATTCTCAAGTTATGAAATATTCATGATAATATTCTTAGCTGTAGGTATTTGCTAACTGGACTTCTGGGAATGGAGCAGGGAATAGAACTAGAGAATTCCTATTCTGCCATCTTGCTTCAATT
This sequence comes from Fukomys damarensis, assembly GCF_012274545.1. Lineage (NCBI taxonomy): Eukaryota > Metazoa > Chordata > Mammalia > Rodentia > Bathyergidae > Fukomys > Fukomys damarensis. Next base: position 16,987,913 of record NW_022900930.1, read on the forward strand.
TTAAGTCTTAATGTACTGACTCTAGAGTTAGTGCTAGTATTATTTGTATGTCCACAAAGTCATATAAAGAATTTAAGCTGTTGATTCTTTTGCCAAAGAGAAGAACAAAAAAGATGAGATACATTGATTGACAGTAACTGGTATTTGCCCTTTTTCTTTGGAGAAAACCACATATACTTCCCTTCATATGTTTAAGACATTCAGGTATTATAAACTATTGTCAAACTATCATTGTCTTTGGCTCAACTGAAGTCAAATGATATGTCTATCACTGAGCAAGTGAGGAAGGCTGACAGGTAACAAGGAAAAATGTATTGTTACTAATTTAAGAAGATCGGAAAATTTGTGCTTTGCAAATCAGTCAAGAGGAAAACATGATTTTATGATTTTCAGAATTCAAAACAAACCCAGACTTTGAAATTAGGGACCTCAGCAAGAGAGTTTCACCTTAGTGCGTTAGAGAAACCTTCCATGTTTATATTAATGTGTAATGAGGTGAGCACAGAATGAAGGAGAAGGAGGAAGAAGGAGAGAGACAAGAAGGAGCAGGAAAGAGGAGCGGGGAGGCAGAAGGAGAAAAACATTTCCAGCTCATTGTATGTAATCTCAGTTTGGAATAGTTGTTTTCTTGTGAAACATTTCAAATTACAGCCATCAATCCTGAGAAATGAGTATAAGAAAGACTGGAGGAGAAATGCACCTTGCTTTGTGAGGCAGGTGGCAGAACCACTGAGCTAAATCCCTGGCCCTATTCTATTTTCATTTCTGTTTGCTCTACCTAGTTTAAATTTTTTCTTTTTTCTCATCTGACCCACTGGTTTTTCAAGAGTGTGTTGTGTAATTTTAAACATATCGGTAAAATTTTCCAGTTTTCTTCTGGTTATTGATCTCTGGTTTCATTCCATTTTGGTCAGAAGTGATACTTGATATAATTTCAGTCTTCTTAAAATTGTTATAACTTGTTATGTGATTTAACATGGGATCAGCCGTGAAAAATGTTCTGTGCATGATTGAAAAACATCTATTCTACTGCTACTGGATGATATGTTCTGGATATATCTGTGGGATTCAAATAATCTATAGTATTGTTCAAATCTGCTCTGTCCTTATTAACTTTCTGCCTGGATGTTATAGCCACTATTAAAAGCTGAATATTGATGTATCCTACTTTTTTTTTTTTTTTTTGGTACTGGGTATCTAACTTGGGACCTTGCATTTGCAAGGTAGGCAGTAGAACCACTGAGCTAAATCCCCAGCCTCCTACTATTATTATATTCCTCTCTATTTCTCCCTTCACCTCTATCACTGTTTATTTTGTGTATTGAAATGTTATAACATAGTGTGCGCATGTGCTTATCATTACTATATATGTTTCTGCTGAATTGACCTCTTTATCACTATATGATGATCTTCTTTGTGACTTATGACATTTTGTGACTTCTTATCTATATTGTCTAATTTAAGTAGATATCCCAGTAAAAGGGGAAAATTTTGGACACAGAAAAGAGCAGGTAAAGATTAGAATTGTGCTGCCATAAACCAGAAAATGACCAACACCTGCAGAGGAGCCTGAAATAAATTGCTTCTTAGCAAATTTAGAGGAAATATGGTCTTGAGGATACCATGATATTGGGAACGTACCCCCCCAAAATAGTCTAACAATAAATTTCTGTTAAGCTACTCATGTTATTTTATGATGACAGCCCTAGAAAACAAATACAGTAATTAAAACATCAGGTCACATTTGGTGCTTTAAGAATGAGTTGCAATGAAAACTAGGAAGAAGGCAAAAAGTCCAATGAAGGAAAAGCTGGTCTCCCTAAAGTGAAGGAGCAGTGGAAAGATGGCAGCTGGTTTCAGACTTGAGGGTCCCACCAACCACTTCCCTATCCTACAGGTAAATTCTTGAGGATATTAAATAACCACATTTGTTTCCAAAGTTTACCTCAGCCAACATGCTAAATGCAGGTTCTTGGATTGGCATTTCTTTAAATTACCAGCATGTTAGTTTACCTACGAAATTTATGTGTGTTTTATTTTTATTTCATTTATCTCTTCATATAAATTGTTTTTGTCTCTTATAAGTGATAATTTTCCACATGGTCAAAATGCACTTACCAGCAGATCTAAATGTCTATACAGATGGTTAGTAATGTCTGGGATTATTTAGAGGATGCTTTAAAGGGGCTTAAAGTTTTTTTCTGGATCTTGAAGTAGTTCAGCTATTCCATAATATGGTTTGCTATTGAAAAAATAAAGTAGGACCAGGATCGAAATGTGAGCAAAAATATAGACAATAAAATGATCATATAGTATATGAGGAAAATAGAGAATGAGAATAAGGAAATTTATTCATGTTGAACAGTTTTTAGAGCAAACTGAATGGAAGTCAAATCTGTTCATATTGAGGGAGTAGAAATAAAGTTTTGGTGAGAAGATGGAGCCAGGATGGGAAGGAATGCTAGCCAGTTGCCATGTCCTGTAGGTAGACTGTAAGGCTCTTGTTGCTAGGCAGCTAAATCTAGAACTCAAACAAATGAGAGTCAGTTGAGAAAAGGAATTTCTATTTCTCTTTGTCATGTGAGGGCTCATTTAAAAATCTCTGTTGCTGAGATGTTTGTTGCAAGTAAGTCATGAAGAGGACTCTCATTAAAAAGGATCATGGGAATCAATGCATCATCTACTGTAAGTCATTCAAGAGTTTAGCTGTAAGGGAGAGAAGGACTGGGCCTATGCATATATGAACGTGTACACACACATGTACACACACACACACACACACACCCAATAATTTTCCCCCAAGTGTTCAAACCTTAAGAGGAATTGTGACCTTTATTATTTCATACTTATTTGGTTGAAAGCCTCTTATCTGTTTTTAATATGTTGTCATTCATTGTTTGAAAAAGTGAGTTGGATTATAAATGAGATTGAGAATTAGCTGTTAATTAGGCTATGAGATTAACAAATCTGATGAAGTGTGGGGAGAAAAAAATTTATAAAAGATGGTCTGTAGCATTCAACTTTGAGGGCTCTGTACTATCATGGTACTGTACCACTTTGTGAATGAAAGAGTATTCTTTCAGGAGCTGTGGCTTTGGAGCATGGTATAAAATAATACAATGAGTACAAAGACAGTCTGGCTCAATTATTCTTTTGAACTTGTTTTCTTGCTATCTGCTTCTAAAATGAGGCATCAGGAATACACTTTGACAGATTTTTATTGGTTAAGTTTACTCTCAACGGTGCTACCTCATTAATCAATAATCCTTTTCCAACAAAAATCCACACTCCATAATAATTACCAAGTATATATCAAGGAATACAAGACAAACAAATCAGAATATCAGAAGTATTGTCCTCAAAGTTTTCTTTTAATGGTATTGCTCACATTCTTCTGTGGGCTCTTGGCATTGTGTGAAGTAAGCCTCTGCTTTATTTGACTTGTAAGTCTGAAATGAGCCCTATGCTACTGTGTGCAATGACAAATCCCAAATTAAGGAAACTATCTGGTCCTGTATTAAACATTCATTAAATGAATATTATTTCTTCATTTTACTAATTAAACTACAATTATTGAAATTTGATACTAAGAACAACTTGTGAAAACAAAGACAATGTTGATTTTCAGTTGAGGGGGTTATATATTGGTGGGAAAATTTAGAAAATCAGAAAGTTAAGAAATGATGTGGGCAAGCTAGGCATGGTGGCACATGCCTATAATCCCAGGCTGAGGCTGGAGGTTTACCACAAATTCGAGGCCAGCCTGGGCTACATAGTGAGTTTGAGCTCTGCCTGCACTGTATAGCAAGACCCTGTCTCAAAAAACCAAGAAGAAAGAAGAAAGAGAACAGAAAGAAAGAAAAAAAGAAAGAAAGAAAGAAAGAAAGAAAGAAAGAAAGAAAGAAAGAAAGAAAGAAAGAAAGAAAGAAAGAAAGAAAGAAAGAAAGAAAAGGGCAGGGAGAGAAAGAAGTCTATATGGCACAAATTATTAAAAGCATGGGAGTGTTTATAATAAAAATCTGTTCATTACCTTCATTACTTCAGCCTTGAGGCTTAAGTGCCAGTCTGTCTTATCCTCTTCTGTGTGTTCCCTCTTTTACCCCTTCCTTAAACAGGCTGTAGTTTATTTTCCCTGTAGCATTTGTAGGATGTTGCAAGAGGACGAAAAGCAGGCAAAAGCATTAATCTAGATTGGGTGGAGCGTCTGGGGCCACAGCGGTTGAACTGGTAGAATCTAGAGCTAGCTATAAGGATGGCAGGCATGGTGATGAGAACTTGGAAGCAGGAAAACATGAAAAGAAGAATTTTGTGAGTCCTCTATGAATTGAAGAATCATCTTAATAATAAATTAAAATTGTGGTTAACACGTTCTTACATGAGTTGCCAAAGGTGATAATATGATATAGGACATGGCTAATGGGTGATGATTAATGGTCATTAAAGGTGAGTGGTAACAATAAAAAGCAAACATCTGATGCTGTATGGAGTGTTCACATGTTTTCCAAACACAGTGAGAGTATGGATAAAATTACGGGAAGAGAAGAAAGTAGTAGACATCGTATTCTTTGGGGTTCATGCAAGATGAATTGAGAGTTTGAAAAGAATAAGAAATGTAAATAAAATGTAGTTTCAGAGTGGCTTTGGCAATCAAAGCAAATTGTGATCAAATATTCCAGAGATGAAAATTCTGAGAATTAAAAATGTCTGGGATTCACATTGTTGAGATACACACTTTCATAAAATTAAGTGGGAAATGGGAATTCTCCATAAGGAAGTGTCAATAGGGGAGAGATCGTAGTTGTTCTCTATGAAAGGAAGATTTCATAAGTGACTGGAAAATAATTGTAGAAAGAAAAGATGAAAGAACTTAAAATTAAGATAAATGGAAGACTTCAAGAGAAATGGATACTGGATCCAGGAGATGATGGCCGCTGAATCTGGAATCTTTCAGTTTTGTACTCCCTACACGTGGCACTGGTTCAGCATCATAGATTTACTTTCCCACCCTCAACTCCTCTAGCAGTGCTTAATTTCATTGCGTTGGGGATTTGAATGATTTTGTGAACACTGAAGATACTTTCACTAGGTCAGCAAAAACTAGGCATTTATATGTAAAATATTAAGTGCAATTTTACAGATTCCTAAAGTATGTTTTCACCCCAAAGTGTTCCAGATTATTAACTTATTTAGACCTATGTTTTCCATTTATGTTTCTCCAGAATGTAGCATAGAATCTGCATGATTATGTAGTTTCATTAATATTTTACTCAAGAACAAAGCAACAAATGAGCACTGTGAGTTTGGCGCAATGCTGGCAACAGATTTCTCATTTTTAAAATAGAGTACATATATTTGGATTATTAAGATAATGTCTCATATTTGTATTTTCATATGAGATATGTATGTTTTTATTTCAGCGATAAATCCATTTGAAGGTTGATTTTAGGGGCTAGTGCCTTATAATCGTAAAATGTCAGAGACTTTATTATACCTGTCACCCAGTACATTATCTTTCTTAATATTATCCCTCTTCCTTTTAAGGTTCATTGATTTCCTTTTCATTATTGAATGTACTTTAGTTTCCTTCAGAATTTTCTATCTCTGCTACTTTTTCAGCTAATTTGATTTCTTATTCATTTTATATGTCCAGAGACTTTGAAATATGTTTATTTATTTATTCTCTAATTTGTTAATTCATTTGTTTTTGCAGTCCTGGGGACTGACCCCAGGGTCTGGCTTAGGTTAAACAAACATTCTATCTTTGAGCTACATTTCCAGCCCCTTTTACTTTAGTTTAAGACAAGATCTCATTAAGTTGCCCAGGTTGGCCTCAATCTCCCAAAACTTTTGCCTTATCCTCCTGAGCAGATGTGATTACAGGCATGGCCATAGCACTGGATATAATGTTATTTTTCTTTTGAGTATAATCAAATATAAACACCTCTGAGTGGTATCCACCAGCCAACCCAAGTTTCTTCATGGAATCCTACCATTGTTTATCATTTTACTGAACAAAGATATCCAATACAGATTCTAATACTTTCTTGGGGTGGGGGTTGAGACAGGGTCTCACTATGTAGTTGAGACTGCCCTGGAACTCACTATGTAGCCCAGGCAGGTCTTGAACTCACAGAGATTCTCCTGCCTCAGCCTCCCGAGTGCTGGGATTACGGGTGTGCACCACCATGCCTGGCTAGATTCTAATACTTTCTTGGGGTGGGGGTTGAGACAGGGTCTCACTATGTAGTTGAGACTGCCCTGGAACTCACTATGTAGCCCAGGCAGGTCTTGAACTCACAGAGATTCTCCTGCCTCAGCCTCCCGAGTGCTGGGATTATGGGTGTGCACCACCATGCCTGGCTAGATTCTAATACTTTTAAAGCACAGTTGATGCATCAGATTTTTGACACGACTGGGGGATATAGGACAAGAAATGATTTGCAGCACAAAAGTACATATGAAACACCATGAGAAAAAAATAGTACATATGAATAATTTCTTACATATCTCTACTGAGTAATGTGACTACTTTATCATTTGAAATAGAAAGGAAGAACAATTTATATTTATATTTATTTTATTTTTATATTTATTTTAAATCAATACATATAAATCAAGATTCCCTTATCAAATCAAGATACATAGCCTCCTTTTCAAATCAAGATACATGCTCACCTTTGTTTTGTGGAGTTGTTCACACAAGTACATGTACATAATGAACAGTACAGTGAACCTCTGAGCTCTTCTTCTGGGTTCAGTAGTTATCAACCTGTGGCCAGTTGTGACCTATCTGTACACCCACAGTCTGCTCTTCCTCTACTAACACTAAAGAGCAAATCTACTACACTGCATGGAGTCATGTCTTGAGCAAAACACTAATCCTGAGTCCTGCTCTTTCTCCTCCATCCTGGTCTTCTGGTAACAAAATACCTGTCTCTGCCTTTGTATGCACTCATATATGCATGAATGTATGTATGTGTACATGTACATATTTATGTATTTATTTTTCTTTCAGTTCTGCTGCTTTGATGGATTGACTCTTCCAAAAGGCAGACCATAAAAGGCCAGTGCTGCATGCAACCTAGTCAAAGGGGAAGACAGGCCAGCAGGGCTTCGGCCCTCCCCCACTCCTCCTCTTACTCATAACTCATGATGGCTGTGGGTGAGGCCCTGGAGCATGTGAGGATCACTCTCCTGTGGCTCTGGCTGGGCGTATTTCTCTTCCTTTCTGGATGGCTCCAGACTGGACACTCCCAATACTCCAGCCCCCCTGAAGTCGTGATTCCTTTGAGGGTCACTAGCACTGGTAGAGGCATGAGTACTCCAGGCTGGCTCTCCTACAGCCTGCACTTTGGAGGTCAGAGACACATCATCCACATGAAGGCCAAGAAGCTCTTGGTGTCCAAACACCTCCCTGTGTTCACTTATGCTGACCAGGGTGACCTTCTTGAGGATCATCCTTTTGTCCCAGATGACTGCTACTATCATGGGTACGTGGAAAGTGACCCAGAATCCCTGGTTGCTCTTAACACCTGTTCTGGGAGCTTTCATGGGACACTACAGATAAATGGCATTGCTTATGAAATCAAGCCCAAAAGCCCTTCTGTCACATTTGAACATTTGGTTTATAGAATGGCCAGTGAGGAGACACAATCCCCACGCATGAGATGTGGATTATCAGATGAAGAAATAGCGCGGCAGTTGAAACTTCAAATGAGTGATGATTCCATTCTGATGCAAAGTGGATATGAGGGCTGGTGGACGCACCGAATGTTTATTGATCTGGGATTGGTGGTAGACCATAGACGATATGTTTTTCTAGAAAGAAACAACTCAAATGTGATAAAAGATGTTTTAAACATACTGAATGAAATGAATCTTCTTTTAAATGGACTGGATGTTGACGGGGTTCTAACTGGACTTGACATCTGGGATCAGGATGACCTTGTGACAGTAGATAACAACATGGTTACGGTCCTGGAGGAATTTCGCAAGTGGAAGACACAGAACTTTAACATGCGCGTAAAAAATGATATTGGACATCTTCTTTCACACCAATATTATGGTGGGTTTCTGGGCTTAGCTTATGTGGGAGTTATGTGTAACAGCCATTATAACTGTGGAGTTGACAGTGTTGTGGGAAGGAGTCTGAAGTCCATCGCACATACTCTGGCCCATGAGATAGGACATAATTTGGGTATGAAGCATGATGAACAAGTCCAACCATGTAAATGTGAGGGCAGAGCATGTATCATGGCTGAAGCTGACAATAATTCCAACAAATTCAGCAATTGCAGTTATAGTGTTGTCTGGTCAACCACTAAATCATCGAAGTGTATGCACAATGTACCAGTAGCAGTGAACTTAACTCCGCTGTCACCACAACGGATGTTCTGTGGGAATGGTGTGGTGGAAGAAGGAGAGGAGTGTGACTGTGGATCCTTACAGTTGTGTACAGAAGATCCATGTTGTTTGACAAACTGCACTCTAATATTTGGAGCTCAATGTGCTTTTGGGCTTTGTTGCAAAAATTGCACGTTTATGCCATCAGGCAGTGTGTGTCGAGAAAAGAATGATGAATGTGATCTTCCTGAGTGGTGCAATGGAACTTCACACGAATGTCCAAAAGATGTGTATGTGCTGAATGGAATGCCTTGCACAGGCAATGGCCACTGCTATGAAAAACAGTGTATCAGCCGTGATGAACAGTGCAGGCAAATTTTTGGAAAGGATTCCAGGAGTGCAAATCAGACTTGTTACAGGGAAATAAACAACCGAGGTGACCGTTTTGGTAATTGTGGCATTAGCAGTGGTTCATATGTGAGATGTAAGGCCAATGATATTCTCTGTGGGAGAGTTCAGTGTGAGAATGTGACAGAGATTCCCTCTTTGAGTAATCATAGAACTGTACACTGTGTTCAAGTCAGAGATAGTATCTGCTGGGGTACTGATTACCATGTTGGGATGACCATGCCTGATATGGGTGATGTGAAAGACGGCACAGAGTGTGGTAACAAAACTATGTGCATCAACAGGAGGTGTGTTCCTATGCCACTTTGGACAAGTGATTGTTCAGTTGAGACCTGCAATATGTCAGGGATCTGCAACAATAAAAATCATTGCCATTGTGATTATGGGTGGGACCCACCTAACTGCACAATAGTAGGCTACGGAGGTAGTGTTGATAGCGGTCCGCCTCCTGTTCCACCTCCTATCCATCCTCCCAAGAAGCGCAAGAATTACTGGTTTTTATTGTTTTTAATTTTTTTAATTGCTTTGTTTCCCTGCTTGTTAGGATTTTTATGGAAGAACAAAAAAGCAACTAATAAACCAGAGAACAATGTTGAAACTTCACCCTAGAAAAAAACACAGTGATTAAACTTCAGTTCAGACAGGAGGGCTCAAGGTTAAACTTCACCTGAAACAGAGCAAAATTTTACAATTTCAGAAAATAACCCCAAATCTTAAAGGAATTTCCTATGTATTGCCCCAGCTGTAGAAATGTTATTGTACGTGTCTTAAATACTCACTTACAGAAAGTTTTGGAGATCTATTATGTTGCAGGACCACAAGCGTTCACCATTAAATAAAGGCAATTCCTAGCATATTCCCACTTTTGAGTTTTAAAAATAATTTTTATTTTTTTAAAGTTAATATAAGTATTACAGGAAACAAAAACACAAGAAGCAAAGAACAAAGCGATTCTCAATCATAAGCAGCTTAGCTGGATGTGTTCTTCTAGGTCCTGCGTGTATATATACGACAGCCATTTTGTGATAGAGTTTGTACAGTGTGTGTCATGCTTTTCTTCACATCATGAATGTTCATCAGTTCAAAATCCCAAAGCTACGAGAGTATTTTTGATAGCTAAGAACACACTACACCCACTCAATGTGTTAGAAAAAAATTGTAGTCCCGACTTTCTTTGGAACAACAATTTCTCTGAAGATAAGATAAAAGTGGCAACAGGTCTTTAGATAGAAGTATTGGCAAAGTTACAATCACTAGGACTCCTTTGTCCTTTATATACAACTATATACACAGGAAAGTAAAACAAAATGCACAGACATAATGGGCAGTGGTCAACCGCACTTCACCTAAGCCACATCGATTTAGAGCCCTTTGTATTTTCTTTTCCTTCTCCCTCTCTAGCACAAATATGTCTACTGTTCAGATCAATGGTATTAATTTTAACAAAAGGATATCTACAAAATGTGTTGCTTACTACCTCTACTTTTAACATACTTTGTGCACTTCTAAACATCTAGAAAGACTAGATGTTTCAAATATGGACTCAAGTTTGTCCACTATATACATAGACTGTTGAATAAACTACCCACATGTAACAATGCTTATATCTGAAAGTGTCTTCTACATAGGAGCATTCTGGCCTAGAATCATTTCTTACCATTTCTTACTTCCTTGTCATAGGTGATTGAGGCACATGTGTCACTCAAATGTGACTTTACAATTACACTTCCAGAAATCCTTTTCAGAAGACAGCCTTTTATGAATTTTAGCACAAAGTATACAAAATGTGATAGTTTACTAACTGCATTTTTGTTATACATTGGCAACCTCTTTAATAGGTTATTAGGACTCATATGTCCAGTATATACACTATACATACGTATAGCAAAGTTAAGTGAAATGCATCTAAAATAAGAGTAATGTCAGCTGAAATTTTCTACCACGTACTTAGCAAAACACCTTTCATAAATTCTTTTGTCCCACCTCCTTCAACCCAGTGACCAAGTATAGACAGTATACTTTTCAGAGGTAGTTTAACCATTCTATTTGCAAACACAGTATTTCCTATTAGTTTATAAAAGCTATTTACAAAGTGTTATTCTGTTACTTCTACTTTTAAATATATCAAGCACTTGTACATATCTAGGCTAGATTTTTCATATAAGAACTTGTCTGCTATTGTACAGCACTGATAAATAAAATTGCACAAAGAGTAATGGTTATAATCTGAGGTATCTTCTACGTATGACAATTTTGGACTCACTTCTTTCTCTCTGCCCTCAACGCAGTGGACAAGCACAGGGATTTGTAATGTTAGAGATGACTGAATCCAAAATGCATTTACAGAGGACAAGCTTTTCTGTGTATTTCAACACAAAGTGTACAAAATGTGCTCACTTTACTACTTTGTCATATACTGGCAATCTCTTTAATATTTAGGGATAGATGTTGCAAAATTTGGACTTGTCTGTTATACACACTATATACACAGCAAAACAAAACCTCTAACATACAGAAAAACTATGTCTCAAAATATCCAAGTACAAATGCACTAACCTAGTACCTTTGCAGTTGCTTCCCTCCCACCTCCTCCAAACCAGTGAACAAGTACAGTCAGCACCATATTGCTCAAGTGGTGGTTTCACCATTCCATTCCCACCGACATTTCATACGAACTTTAATAAAAAGATATTTACAGAGTGATATTTTACTACCTCTACATCTAACATACATTGGGCACTTCTAAACATCCAGATAAGACTAGATGTTTCAAGGAAAGACTGAATTTGTTCGTTATATATACACAGCAATCTTGATTAAACTATACTCATGTAACAATGATTGAAAATGTCTTGAAAATATGAGCGTTTTAGTCTTGAACCTTTCCTTTCTCCACTAACCCAGTAGGCTAAAATGCTCAAATTTTCAGAAAACAATCTTTCCTGGAATTTTAATATAAAATGTACAAAATGTGTTAGTTTACTAACTGTACCTTTATCAAAACCGGAAACCTCTTTAACATCTAGGAAGGCTAGATGAAGTATAAGGTCTCATCCTTTACATACCCTACGTACACAGCAAAGTGACAACGCACAGAGGTAAGGGACCATAGTAACTTGCCTCGCTATAAGTGCACTAGCACAGCACTCCGCATTTCCTCCTCTTCCCAGAACCAGTGCATGAACAATGTGTACTGCTCAAGAGGGGGTCTGCCTATTCCCCCCACAAAATAATACTTCATGTGAGTGCTAACAAAAATACATTTACAAAATGTGTTATTTTACTACTTCTACTTTTTCACATGTATCAGGCACTTGAGAATTGTCTCAGAAGACCAGATGGTTCAATAAAGTAATTAGCATTGTCAATCGTATGGTAACGAGGACTAAAATGCACACAGAAAACAACGATTGGGATACAAGCACAGTCTTCTACATGTAACCGGTCTGGCGCCGGACGTTCTTCTCTTCCGTCTCCTGCTCCGTGTCCTCTAACCCACAGAACAAACGTGGACGGGTATCACGAGTGTGGCTTCTCCAGGTGGTCGATCCAACTTTATTTCAATGTCACTTCCAGAAAACGTTTCTTTTCTGTCTTTTAAGCAAATGGGCGTTTCCTAGACGTGTGGTTTTCCTAACTGCTTTATTATGTATCGGCAACTTCTTTACATCTATATTGTTCACATGCAGCAAATTTTCTTTTAAAAGGTTGGGGCAATGTTGTGAGCAGCTTTTTCATATTATGTACGCAGGCCTTCTGAAAACGGCCAGTAAATCTCCCCAAAGGGTGGCTGGTATTTCCAATCAGCCCACGGAATGGTACGTTTCTCTCTTTGGCAACTGTCCATGGCCGGCCAGCCTTTCCATCCGTCCTTAGCCAGAGCTCCCTCACCTTCCAGGGCAGGTGAGGTCTTTATTCGTCCTCTTCTCAAGGAGGTGCAGCCTCCTCCACAACTGGGACACAGCAGTTACCTCTGGACCCGGATCAGCGCAGTTCTATGGACAGAAGTGGCCGAGTTTTCAGGCCCAGGTTGTATTTGCTATAGCAGTGCAAAACACAGTAAGACAAAAAGTTGGTACCAGGAGTGGAGTTGTTGCTATAACAAATAACTTAAAATGTAGAAGCAGTTTTGGAGCTAGGTAATAGGTAAGGCTAGAAGAATTATGGGGAGTGAGCTATAAATACCATTAAGGTTAATTCAGGCGAGGGCTCCGAATAAGAAAAGACTAGGGAAAACTTCTTAAATAGCCAGGATCAGAATGTTCACAGAAAAAATGTTAGGCCACTCTGATGAGAGCGCAATTGATAGTGAGGAACAATACTGGAAACTAGAGGAGAGGCCACCCTGTTATACAGTTACAAACAATCCAAACTTTGTCTATGTCCTAGGACTTTGCAGGATGAAATATGAGTGACAAACTATGATATCTGCAAAAGAAATATTTAAGTATCAATGTATTTAAGAATATGCGTGGCTGTTCTTTTTTTTTAAAAAAAAACTAACAGTAAGATGCAAAAGGGAAGAAATTACTTAAAGGTAGAATTTATAATGCAAAAGGGAGCACAAGTGAAAGATTTGGAAGTTTCACAGGTTGGCTATGAAAAGAGAGAAAGGAAGACTATGATTATTTGATGAAAAGATTGGTATGAATAGAAGAAATCCAGGTTCTGTTCACTTACACAATAGGAGATAGAGTCCTGAAAGCATTTCAGAGAGCTTAGAGGCTGGCCCTCCTGTTACAGGCTCCGGATATGAGAACCTAAGAGCAAAGAAGGCTTGCTACCCAGCACCACTTGCAATGTCTGCTCCCCGTATTCCATCAAGGTCCTCCGTGGCAGCCCAGCTGGTGGCCCAACTGGCATCAAGTATGGCTTAATTCAGAAGGGACAAGCAGTAAATCTTGGCAGCAGGTACACAGTATTGAGTTGGCAGGCACATAGAATTTAAGAACCGTTAGTTCTGTTAGAATAAAGAACTGCTAAACCATTAGAATTTAAGAACTATGGTGTGTAATGTTTCCTCACAGTCTTGTGTTAGTATCTGCACATTTGAAAAGGCCATCCCTCTTTCAGATTACATTCTAGTTGTAGAAGGTACATGGCTTTAAGCTATGACCTCACAGATACAAAGGCTGTTGTATTTCTCTGGCTCTCCTCTTTCTCCATTGAGGAATTCATAGCCAAAGGATTCCTCTGGGTGCTGGACTTCCAGCCAGCTGATAACTCCATATCACCTTGTTCTGTTGTGTCCCCTTTGTTCCCAACATTGCCATGGCCCTGGTATTCTCATCATCTACTTCATGAAGCCAGTTTCCTGGTCAATGAAGACAGTAGGATTAAGTACTGTGCCTTATTTGGCAAGGATGGGGGTGGAATGAAGCCCCCAGAGAGCATGGCTGTCCCACAGCCTCACCCCTCCCTCCTCTAGTCTCTTGTGCCAGCAAGAGGCCCATGCCTCCTCCATCTTTTCATTTAGGCCACGATGTGAAGGTCTTTATGCCACCACATGCTTCCATTTATGATACTCTACCTCACCACAGGGCCAAAAGCAATGGGTCAATTGATCACAGGACAGAACTTACAAAATTGTGAGCCAAAGCAAACTTTTTCTCCATGCAATTTGACTATGTCAGGCATTTGTTGTAGTGATGGGAGCCGACTAAGAGCCCCCAACCAAACCTAATGGGATTTGGCGCATAAATATTGCATTTTCCTCTCCCCTCAGTGAGACAATTCTGAGGCACTTAATCCACCGAAAAAGGTTAAGTCCCAGGTGTCTTATTGATTAGTGTCTGCTTCTTTTTCTTCTGTTTTCATTCCCTACTTCCTTAGTGCTCTGAAATGCCTTTCTTACACTTTAATCCCTTTCTCAGCGTCCCTGGCAGATCCCCCCCAAAAAGGCAAGTACCTTGAAAATTGTTTCCTTTTAAAAGCATATTGATAACTGTTTCTAAAACACTGCTTTAATGGTGATCATTTACCTCATGCGTTTCGATAACCCTGGCTGTTATAATTGTTTACATGTAACAAAATTCCGTTTTGCATTTTTTGAGAAGCCAGAAAATTGCACACTCAGGTTAAAAATGCATTTCAAATGCTTATTTACAACTATATGCATCTTTGCTCATTTGGCATTGTTATAAAAATACTTGAGACTGAGGACTTCATGAGAAAGAGATGTTTATGTTGCACAATTCTGGTAGCTGAAAAGATCAAATAGAATGACTCAAGCATCTGACAAGGGCCTCCTAGCTGTGTCACACACAGTGGCTAAGTCAGCTCATGTGGAAGGAGCAAATGTGTGAGGGAAAGCAAGAGAAGAAGCAAGAGAAAGAGCTGAAAACTCACTTTAGAAGATCCTGTCTCATTAGTACTAATCTAGTCCCAGTAGGGCTAGAATGCCATTGCTATAACATTAATCCCTTCTGAGGGTTCTGCTACCACCTCTGAGGATGCTGGTCCTATTCAGGTCCCACCTTTTGGGGAGTCTACCACCTCTCCACATCTTTACATTGGGGACCAGGCTTCTAGTCCACAAATCTGTGGAGGACGAACCATAAGAGCATACATACAGTAACCATTAATCTTGATTTGTCAATTTCATTGGGCTAAGAAATGTCTAGTGGATTAGGAAAGCATGTTTCTGGGTGTGTCTAGTAGCTCATGGAGATGTGACCTTGGGAACTATATATAGTCCCTAGCCATTCTCATCTGGCTCTGATCATTTACTCTGTTTCCTGGCCACCGTGAACTAAGCAGCTTTGTTCCATCACATTCTTCTGCCATGACTCTTTTGCCTTAGAGGAAGCTGATCATGAAATTAATTTTTCAAAACTGTGAGTGAAGTGAAATCTTTTCTCCCTTGAGCTGTGAGTGTTGGGTATTTTGTCTCGGTTAAAAGAGAGCTAATCCACATACACATAGGCACTTTCAATATAGGTACTTACATGGACAAATTCCTGTTCTTTGAGACTCTCACCTATGCAGAACAGCTTATTTAACCTTTGCATTCTCAATAAGCATGTTTGTAAGGCTATGTTTATACTACTAACCAAAAGGGTGCCTTTCAAACTGCAATCCACATCAGTGGTACCTGCTAGCATTACATAAGACAAAGACAGCCAGCCCTTATGATTGTGCCACGTGCATTTGAAAAATGGGTGTCCAATTCCTTTGAGGTTATTGCCAAACTTTATTGAACATAAAATGATGGGAAGCCACTCATCAAACTGAAGCTAACCCCTGCCACACACACACACACACACACACACACACACACACACACGCACGTGTACACACATACACAGAGAGAGGAAATGCTCAATTATGGATGTTGTAGTTACTTTTACTCAATGCAGTTTGCCTTGCCCCAAGAGAATTTATCTAATGCTGGAATGTACTCACTGAGTTATATTTTAAGCCAGTATTCTCTGTGATTCTATATGTACCTCAAAGTCTAAGCACATTGGAAGTAGATAAAGGGGGCACTGTCAGGTTTGATTTAGTCAAGATTATCTCTCAAATGATACTTCAAAGATTTTATCCACATAATTTACACAGAAGGATTAAAAAGGTTACTATCTGATGAGTATGTACAACTTATTACTAATAAAATCCTTTGTATAGTTTCCCACACAAACAAGTAGGATTCCTCATGGGAAACATGGTTATGTAATTTTTGAAAAAAATATATATATACTGAAGTTTGTATTCATTTACAAACCAACAAATAAAACAATACTTTAAAGGGAATGCCAAGACTTTAGTGAATGAATGTCAGTTTTGCAGATTTTAAAATAATTCTAATAAATAATTTCCATTGAGTGGCACTTGCTAAAGTCACACAGTGAAAAGAAAGCCAGAGAGGGAGGCAAAGACACAGTTGAGGGAGCCAAACTTGCTTTATAATAATCCACTCATGCCTCAACCAGTCTAGTTCCAATAGAGTGAGCACTCACTCCCAAGAGGAAAGCACTAAACCCTCTGATAGCTCCCTGCCCGACACACTACATTCACAACCAAATTTCCAGCACATCAATCTTTGAGGGACTAACCACATCCAAACCATCCACAGCACTTACTTATATCAATCTAATGTTAAAGATATTGCTGAACTAAGAGGCTTCACATATTATCTTGTATGTGTGTGTGTGTGTGTGTGTGAGCACGTGTGCATGCCAGTATGTGCGGTACTGGTGATAGAACCCATCCAGGGAGCACACAGCTACATCCTCTGCCCTTTTTAGTTTGAGACAGTCTTGCTAATTTGCCCAGGCTGGCCTTGAACTTGTGGTCTTTCTGCCTCAGTCCCCAGTGTTCCTGGGATTACTTGTGTGCTCCACCACATCCAGCTCTTGTTTTATCTTTTAACTGATTTTTTTTTACATCAAAACATAAAACATTGTATATATTAACGGGGTATTGTATAATATTTCAATAAATGTATATATTTCAAAATATTTAAATCAGGTTAAATATATTTCTCTCTTCAAATAATTATCATTTCTTCCTGGTGAAACCTTTCCAATACTTTCCTCAAATTCAAGATATCTTATTAACTACAATTACCCAACCATACAATTGCACATCAGAATTTGTTACTTCTATCTAATTGTAACTTAGTACTATTTATCAACTTTTTCCCATTTGTCTCGGAGAGATTTTTTACCTTTCTTCTGTATTGAGAATCAAATACTAAATCGATAGAGTTAGGAACTGATATAAGAGTAAAACCTTAGTGATGTAACTTCGTCTGAACTGTTTTCACTTACTTGTATATCCCCTCACAAATTTTGAAGTTAAGTAAGTCTTATTCCCATTTCACAGGAAAAAGAAACTTCAAAAAGGTAATTGAGGATCTTTCTGCTCAAAATCATGTATTTAGTTAAGTTAGCACTGTCAGTGGGATTCATTTGTGCTTTTTTTTAACTGCATATTCACATGCAGTTGTACCTTTTTACTTCGTGCTCTTGCTCCTAGAACTGATTTCAGAAAAGATAAAAATGAAAGCCTATGCAGAACGTCAGCCTCTCAAAGATCACAAAAGGACAGGTTTCCTGTAAAGTGTCTGGGGAGTATGTACAAGTAGCCCTGCATAATATTGTTTGGTTTGATAACCGAGACTAAGTGTCGAACCACATCAGAGTCAGTGGTCCACCTCTTGCACATAATTGAGGAAGGACCCAGGGACCCAGGATATTCTTCTCACACTGAGTCAGCTAGCATTGACTTGTCATGAGAAAGCTGATGAACTAGATTATTCACCATTAAAATAGACTGCCTTTTTGTCTGGGATGCAAAAAGGAAAAAAAAAACTGCCTAATTTACTGTAGGATATCATTTCATGCCAATCCAAATATAAAAGTAAAACAGGTGGAAACTTTAAAAATATAACCTCTGAAGCCCTCATTGCCTTAGGACATTGGGAAACATTACTAACTGCTAGAGCATTCTCAAGGATGGATTCTGTGAGCCTAAACCAGACCTTTAAAGATATCAAAGTCATGCATCCCTCTCCCTTCTTTCACCATCAGAGGGTAATTTACATTAAATTGTTTTATCTCAAAGACCTTAATTTTCTAATGAGGCTTTAGAGAAGCCCTGTCAGGTGCTAGAAAGTAACATTTTTCACCTGCATATTTTGAGACCACGTTCCCTTTTAAAATAATTACATTATCCTTTCTATGTCATTTCACTATGTCTATCAAATTAGCAGGAAGCCAGCAAATAGAAAAGAAAAATAAAAGTCAAAGCTTGAAATATGGCAAAGCACGCATGATAGATGTCTCAATTTTCCCAGGAATGGAGGGTTTCCTAGAACATGGAACTTTTGGTACTAAAAATGAAACAAATCAGAATGGTTGATCAATGTAGGTAAATAGCAATTGAAACCCTGAGTTCTGTTCTTCATTTGGGTTGCTTTCTTCATTTGGGATTCATGTGAAAAGAATGTTTCCTTAGAGAAAACATTACACATTATCTAGAAACCTATATTTGGAGCACATGTTTGGAGCCTTGATCAGAAGCAGGATAATGATCTCGTTGGCAACATAATTGTGCCTTTATTTCCTGCCTTCATATCCCAAGTGTGGTTAAGCAAAGTATCAGAAAAGTCATTCTGGAGGTGACTGAAAGCATAAGGCAAAGGATTGGTGTAGATCCAATCTAAATCAGGGTATGACACTCACCCCAGAAAAATCTGTTCTATGAATCTTACTCCAAGCCCACTCAATACTGCCTCACCTCTATTATCCCAGAATGCCTTTCTCTTTCTCCCACGGCTGCAAACAAGAATTACTATCTCTCCCTGAAAGATCTGTTGAAATTCCATTTCTTTAGAAAAGTGATTTCTGGTCACCTCTTCCTTTAAACTGCCATGATGCTAATATTCTTTATTTGGATTTTGCCTACTATTTGTACCTATAATTGATTTTCAATGTCTTATCTCCTCAACTGGGTTGTAAAGGGAAGGCTGAAGCAAGATTAGTATTTCTTTTATAAAAAGTTCCCCTGATCTTTTGCATTGCACCTAGCTTGGAATATGGTTATTCATTGCCCAAGTCAGTGCTATCCTGCAGCAATGGGAAGTGAGTCACATTTTAAAAAGTACAAAGAAATAGGTGAAATTAATTCTAATCATATTTAATCTTATTTATTAAAACATTACTTCAACAAGTAATAAATGTGGATAAATCATTAATTTTTAATGTATCAAGTCATTGAATTCTAATGTGCATTTTACATTGCAATGTATCTCAATTTGGACTAGCCACATCTCAAGTGGTCAGAGGACATGTGCCTATTGGATGGCACAGGTCTAAATAGTAACTTGAAGAAAATGTATGAAGCCAAGAGAAAGAGTTTAGTTGGGTTCTATACACACTGAGAAGATAGTATATCTTTTTGAGAAGACTATGAAAATCTTTGTTGACAGAAATTTGTTAACAAAAAACAGTGAGGACAAAGATTAGGAGGGTAAATTTATAGGAATCAAGAGAAGGGTTATTTCTGTGATAAAGAGTACATAGAGGAACAATAATAGAATTTTGTGATTGGTGGTATATTTTTTAAAAGGAGAGAAAGTGGTATTTAAGGTATTAAGCCTGAGGTAGCTGAAGAATAGTAATTAAGGAGACTAGTAGGTAAGAAGGAAATAGGAGATAGTGTAAGAAACACACGAGTTTGTCTTCAACCACCAAGTTTTGGTCCAGTTTATCTCACCAGAGACACAAGTTGGAGCAAAGATGAGGAATGAACCTGGCAAAGCAGCTTCTGGAATTGATTTCATCCAGTTGGTTGAGACTTAGAAATATACAACTCAAGTGTGAAACTGATGGGTATAAGAGTGATCCAAGGATTTAATCTTTAAAAGGCTACAGTTAGCAAGCAGAACAAAAAAGTTAACAGGATGGAAGGAGGAAAACTAGGAGATCAGGGAAGATGGGGTTACGGAGAGAAGCCATTTCAAGAAAGAAAACAGAAATCAGGAGACAATTAAGGCACATGAGAACCGAGGGAGATCCATTTGACATGGCTAGGAAAAGACTTCTGGTGAATGATGATCTTTATCAAGGCTGAAAGAAAAGAGGATTTGCATTAGCTGAGCCCCTTTTTGAAAACCCAGTTTTTAGTCCTTAGCTCCACAGGCTAACTGAAGATATTTGGATTAAGAAAACTGACCTTTCCCAGCAGATACAGTCTCAGCAGGAACCCTGGCAGAAGGAAACAAGAGACCAGCACAGAGTGGGTGGAGCTCTGGGGGATTCTTGATTAATGGCCAATGTAAAGAATACCCAGCAAGAAGCTGAGTGACAGGATGCAGGAAATTTCAGAGCAATGTAGTACTGAAAACTATTGTGAAACCATTTTTTTTTTTTTTGCTTTTAGTTAAAAGAAAAGCAGAAAAATATGAATTTAAAAAATAACTTCTCATCATGAGGACTTCTTGAATTTTTCCCCCAACCGTTTGTTCACTATCTCATTGCTTACCTAAAGGGATGGGCAAATGTGGAATGCATCCAATGGAAAATTGCCTTTGAGTTTTTACACATTTTTGAAAAGGGCGTGGAGAACAGCAGTGGCCTGAAAGCCCTCCAAACTGTAGTGGCCTGAACTCTGGCCCAATCTTTTTTCTCTTTGTGGCATATTCAATTATAGCACAAAGGATCTGTAACCAGTGTCCAATCGTTTTGGAAAAAAAAAAGTGGATTTTTAGGTGGTTTTCACTGCATTCGCTCAAAGATAATAAAGTCATAAGTGAGAATCACCAACTCACTAAGTCTTGATAATTAAAATAAATCCTTCATTTGTGCATTTTAGATTTACTTTGGATTGTTTTGGCAAGTGTGGGAGGACAGGGTGTGCAATTCATTCAGCTACAAAAGTCCCTTGAAATTCCCTGCAATTTCATGAAAACCTAGGAATTCAGACATGCACAAATGTTTGTGAAATCTTCAGACGACAACTAGGATACTCTTGAAAATGACTAAGTTGGATTTTCTGTTTCATTCTTAAGGTGGAAATTTGACAGACAAAAAAGAAAGGTTGAATATCTTATTTCTGAACATTTTATTCTACTCTTTCTTATCTCTCACAATCCATCTTACAGACTTGATCTGTGGACATCCACATATATTTAAAAGTGGAGAACTAACTGAAGATGTAATGCAAGACTCAGGATAATTGGTATTTTCAAACAGAATATGGAATATACATATTAAGTTAAAGGCTAGAAATTTGTTCAAAAGAATGTATTCACTTCATCTTAGAGATGAAACAGCTTTTATTATTCACATATGGATAATGTCTTTTTGTCTCAGGAAGTACCAAAATCAGATGGCTAGATTATAAAAACTCAAATATTGTATTTTGACAAAAGTGATAGTTTCTAAATGTCAGATTTGTTTATCTCAAATCATTGTGCTTCGATCAAAGCATAGATTAAATGTAGGTTATTGAAGTAAAAATATATGGAGGAATACCAAGCTTTTAAATATAATTTTTTTAAAAACTAGGTGAAATTGCTTACTTAGGTCAGATGCCTCGCCTGAGACACTGCCTCCTAGCTGTGGGACTAAGCGCGAGAGGTTTTTGGCATTAGCATCCATATGTATCATTTCACTTCATGTCATTAAGAAAAAAATTGCATGTAGAATCTGTTTTATACCGTAAAACTAAGTTTATATAGCAACCTTTATTATATCGTATATTTTATATATGCGATATTATATATCATATGTATTTATACAATATTAGCTCTAACAGATAATCCGCTTGGAATCAGAGTTCGGTTCAGGCCTGGAATTCTTGAGTGGGATACACGGATGGCCTCACAGTGTACGTGAACTCTGAAGAAAGTAACCGAGATTTTGTGCATGCACTGTTTTCTGGAGTGATGCTCCCTCCCTTCATCCCTTAGGTTATCTTGGTGAAACGTACATCGACGTATCGCATTGCTATGCTCCTGGGACTTTGCGAGAGGTGAACAAAGAGAAGCTTACCACAATGTTAAGCAAAACGAGATAAACCTTTCTGACAACCCAAAACAGTAAGACACTGTTCAATTCATTGCCGGTGTTTCGCTTCATTTTAGATTAAAACTAACAAGAGTTTCACATTGTGGCTTCAATCTTATCAGAGACTCCTAAAATAAACAATAACATGGTATGAGAGAAATCTTGATTGTGTAACTTGTGCTTTTGCTCACTTGGAAATAACAACTGTCGTTTTCTTATAAGCCCATACTCAAATAACCATTACTATCTATTTGCATCGATCGAGTTTTCAGAATAGCAACTGCACATCAAAAACGTTTATTTCATTGGTGGAAAGTAGTACGATTTGAAAGCACGCTCACCTGGGCTACTATTTGCCCTTTATTATTATATTTCCCAATTATCAGAATGAAAAATAAATATGGACACCCCCCTCCCCCAATTCTGCTCAGTAGAAACTTCGGAAATGCCGCTGGGGTTGGGTGATTCAAAGTAAGAGACTCGCTTGTTCTGCTCCCCCTGCCCGAGCCCACCCCGGGAGCTGCAGCCTTCGCGCACGCTCGCCCCAGC
>NW_022900930.1:17011428-17084306 GCF_012274545.1 Fukomys damarensis
CTCTTCCGCGAGGCGGAGCTCCACGGTGCCCTCTCTGGTCCAGGGCCGTCGGGGGCCGCTGCTGCCGCGCGAGCGCTGGGAAGGGACCTGGCACGGGGACCTTCCTTAGCCACTCCGGTTCCGGGGGACCCTGGGCACCCCTCCCCCGGAAGACAGCGCTGCACGCTCGGAGGTCCTTGGAGTCGCCTGCTGCTTCCCGGGGGTTCTCAGTTGAAATCTGTAACGTGGCTTAGGTCTCTGGAAGGCTTTTCACATCCCGCCGGGAACCTGGTAGGACAGGTAAAAGGGCCCCTTGTGGTGTTTGTGCTGATGTTTTAAAGTCCTTGCGTGTCGTTTTGAACGCGTTTGAGATGGGATATATCTTGTAAGCACGTTTCATTAAGTCTTCAAGCCTTGAACTCAAAGTGACCTTGATCTTGGGGCTTAGGAAATCCTAAGTCCCTCACCCCTGAGCGTCCGTCCATTCGACCAGGTCTAGCCAAAGTAGTAAGACGCTGTACCGTAGTTATTTCGAAGGAGTACAATCAACAAAATTTAGGAAGTTGTATAGGCTTCGAAACTACCTAGATTTAAAGAGTTAAAAAAAGTTCATCGTATTCAAACTTTAAAATACCTAAGTAAAACTGACTAAAAGGGCCTTGAAGTGACTCATTTTGTACTGATGATGAGATTTACCGAGATGTTTGTACAAAAACATTCATCTTTTTAAAAGTAGGCTACCCCAGGTCTTATTTTAATAGAGCTACCTGGACCCAGGGTCTGGGCTAAAAGGTTGTATATGTGGCCTCTGGCCTGCTAGCGATTCATTCTTGTTTGAGCTAGTCTCTTAAAACGCCCCCGGCCCCCAAGCGTTAATAATAATTATTACCTCAGGAAAGTGAAACTTTGTGTTTAGAGAATACACAGGATAGGAATATTCTGTTACTGATATACTTTCTTAGTAATATTAAATACTTTTTTTCTAATTACACTAAAGCTTAACATAAAGACATAATCTCTCAGTGCAGAAGAATATATAAAAATTTTATTTTCTTCCTTCACTAAAAAGTTGATGGTTACTCCAGGGTGAAGGCGAAAGGCTGTTATATGCGTTTCAAGTTTCTTCCCTTGCTTCTTGGTTTGGTTCCACGTTATGCCTTGACTTTTCCATGTCATTGCCTTAAGGCATTTTGAACTTTTAGGGTATGCCATAACCGTGGAGATCACACTGAAGATTTGTGGTATCTATAGAGATCCACCTTGGAGAATCCTTGACATCTGTAGCCTGCCAGCATGGCTCTTTTGATCCCAGTCTTCAGTCATTATCCGTGGATTTAAGAGTTAGGAGCCTATATAGGAGTTTAGAAGCTAAGAGAGGAGACCTGCTTTTTGTGATTATTTTAAAAGTCCAAGAACACTCTGGAGTTTTTCTTCTTGCATTCCATCTATTTTTGCTGCTTGAACATGTGTATCTGAAGGATTTTAAAGTTCGTGTTTCCTTTCTTCCTCTACAAGCACTCAGCTAGAAGTGCCTACTTTTGTGCTACATGGCTCCTCTCTCGCCTTTTATTCTCTTCACCTGTTTCTACTTTGAGTCGTTCTCTTGGCTCTAATGGCAAGACAGGGAACTTGCAGTGGCCATTTCTTATTTTTCAAATGGTTTTCCCATGTAATTTTCCTCTGGTGATTTCTCTATTTAGCCTATGGTCTTCCTTTCGGTTTTGTTAAATTTGTCCCCTGCTGGGTGTGTGTGTTCATGTTCAGAATCATCTGCTGTTTTTATTATGGTGAATGCTATTGGTTTCAACAATTTGATCTGTCTTCAGATATCTTTATTCCTTCACTGAAAACTCTTTCTCAGACATTGGGTAACCCAAAAGATCATCTGTAGCTCCAATCGTGGAGGGATTTTATATTTTTTTTTTCACATTTGTAAAGCTCTCCATTCATGGATTTTAAAAACAACTTTTTGTTTTGTATCTGTATAAAAAATAACACCCACTCTCAATAGATGTGCTGTACTGCATGCGACAGAAAACAAGCAATAGGTGCAGTCTGGTATGGGAGGGACATGCCACTGTTTCATCTTTCAAAGCACACGTGCTTGTCATTTTTGTTTTGCTCGTAGTAATGAATTTAATCATTGCTCTTGTATTTCCTTTTACATACTTGCCTTTCTGGCTGTTCTTTTTTAATTTGTGGCTATGGCTATAAAAATGTGGGTGCCACTGACAAAAACAAACCATACCAGAGATTCATTTTTGTAAGGCACCAGCTAATCAAGATGATCACAGCATGATTCATCTATTAGGTGTTTTTTTTTTCCACCTTAGTAAATATAACCATTATATTCAGTACTACAGCAAAGATTCACGAATGTTTCTGTTCACAAACAATTCAGTTCTCGAACAGAAGCATTTGGCAGAATTTTGCTTCCATTCACGAACTCTACGTCCCCCGCACAAACAAGAATGACAACATCTTCCTGGGGAACAGGACTTTGGCCTTCTTATCTTCCCTAGAATCGGACAAGTTTGTGAACTGAGGCACCACTGTATTATCTGTGGGGGTGAATAATATACTGTAGCTTTTCACTCATGGACTCTTAAACTGTGATCTGAGAAGGACTTCTGCTGCATTATGATAACCTTCTTGCAAGAGGTAGTAATAATTGAAAAAAAGATTTGAGTTAATAAGTTTTTTGTTTAAATGGCTCGATATAAATGTATGGATCATTTCTATTCTCTGACTTTTAGTTTGAATTTCTGTCCTCAGAGATCTGTGGCTCCAAGTGTTTTTCTGGATGTGTACAACTGTGCCACATTGTTGAAAATTTGGGTTTTCTTGACAAAGGACTTTATTCACCTGACATTCAAGCTAAGTGTCATGCATTTATTTTATGCCTTGTCTTTGTCCCCCCTGAGAAATAAACTATAAAAATAAATTTTAAAGTGAAAAACTTTACATGCACATCCTAAAAGAATAGAATGATGCTGCTGTATGCTAGCATCTCTTTCCAGAACTGAGCTGAATCAGGGAATCAGCAGTGAGGCACATCATATGAGAACATTCCATGATCTTTCTTTCAGGAGTTAAAAAAATAAAAGTACTACATTATATTCATTTTTGGAATATTTGGTGAACAATAAATATACAACAAGAAATTGTTACACCTCTTGTTGATTCTTTTTGTTTGTTTGTATTTTGAGACAGGGTCTCACTGTGTAGTTCAGACTGCCCTAGAACTCAATATATAGCCCAGGCTGGTCTCATTCTCACAGCGATCCTTCTGCCTCAGCCTCCTGAGTGCTGGGATTGCAGGCATGCGCCACCACACCCAGCCTTCTTGTTGATTCTTAACTAGTTTTTGCCATAGTTGTGGGGGGTATTTTCAATTCTTTCCTTAACCCTTCCTGATTTCATCCAAGCTGCATAAGTCTTCATACAGTAAATATCTAATACCATGCTCTTTTATGGTCAAGACTCACTTCTTTCCAATGGAGACCTAGTTGTCAGTATATAGAACTTGACATTACCAAAGATACTTGATAGTAATGTAAACTTAAAGCTCACTTTTTATTGATTTTACTTCTGTGTGGGCAGGAAATGTTGCATGAGCTGATAACATAATCATGATCGGGGTCTTTTCTTGCCTTGGCTTTGAACATGTTGGGAAATGATGAGAATGTTGAGTGTAGATAGTCACTACTGGAATTAACAGTTATTTTATATTGAACCACAAAGAAAAATAGTTCCAATTTTCACCATTATTTGTTCACTTAATGTGAGCTGGGGGCAGATTTTCTAAATGTAATATTTTTACTTTCTAAATCACTTTCGGCTTCCTAGAACTTCAAATATATTTGAGCAGTGGCAGTGAGAAATCATTTATATACCACATACAATACCTATTTTACCAAAGCATGAGGATTCTTTACGTTATATTCCCTGTGCCCACTATTCATACTGTCTGGTTTCTTTCTTTTCAGATTCCTTTAAAATATCTTTTTAATACACAACAAAGTTACAGTTACTCATAATGTCAAACTTAAGATGTGAGAAATAAATTTCGAAGATGCACACTCTTCTAATCCTTCTCTCAAAGATGATCCACTATTTTTTTCAACTTTTTTATTAGTACATGTTTGTGGTACATAATGCTTACATTCATTTTAGGAGGTACGTACATGTTCTTTAGCATATCTTAATTCATTTTCTCCTCCCCTCTCCTTTTGTGATACTTTCTGGTTCCTAAAAAAAAAGGTATGCATTGGCAGAAACAGTTGGATTTGACTTTTTGTAAAACTAATGTGCAAAATTTGAATTGTCTTTTTCAGAAGGCATATTTTAAAAAAATGTTTAGGATGGATTATCACCTCTTCTCTTTAACTCTTAGATGGTCACAATCCTTGCATTGTTATCTGCTTTACTGGATGTCAACACCCAGAAGAAAGGGACATAGTTACTTCCCTTTGCTTCTCTAGATCTGGACCATAGTTGTATACAACGTATTTATCTAGGAGGGATGAACTAACCTCTGATGATGGAAAGCTCCCAGCGGAATGTCTCATGAGATATTCTTAGCAACAAAGTTGCAAAGTCCTCATTCCTACTCAGAGGAAATCCCAATCTATCAAACTAATGCACTTGATAGTTTGTTTTACATACAATTACTAAATACAACAAATTTTAGACAGGGAAGCGTTCTTTGTTAGAAACGTGTTCGGGTTAGTAAACTATCACTGGCCGGCTAAAAATATGTTTTAAAAGAAGTGTATTTGCTATAGATTTTTAATTCCCATCAGACATAGCTCTTATACAGGGATTGATTCCACGAAGATGTGAAGCTGAGTACCACTGCCTCACCTTCCAGGTCTGTGGTTCTTAAAAATATACCTTTATAAAGATATCTAATGCTCATTTTTAGAGGTGGGGCATGGAGAGGTAGATGAGAAGCTAATTCATATTTTAAGTCTTAGACAAATTATTAAAGGGATTGCTGGAATAAATCCATTTCTTTTAACTGAAAAAGAATCACAAGGTTTTTTTTGTTTTGTTTTGTTTTGTTTTGTTTTGTTTAATGGCGCCTAAGCAGTCAGAATTCCATTGATCATAATTTTTCTAAAGACACGGGTGTCGTGCGGGTTGTTGGTTCATATAAGACGAATGAATATTCACCTTGGTTCTTGGATTTAGGTACTGGGTAAATATTCATTGTATTTTTTCTAAGTAAATAAAATTTTCTAAAAATTTTGCTTTTCCTTCAAGTACAAAGTATTTTTATCGAATGACTTTCCTTGCATCTTTCAAAATGATAGCTTTTCCCAGACAGTCATTTTTCTTTTTTCCTCCTGAAATTTACTGTATATTCACTTAGACAATGTTCCTGATCTCTTCAAATTAAGGGTATGTATGTTGTACTTCGATCTCGGGCTTATAGTTTGCAGGATGTTTATAACTTGCCTCGGGTTCTTATTATAAAATTCACATGAAAACTTTCTGATAGTTTGTATCAACTTGGATTTGTATTCCTCTGAGAGAAATTTTCTGTTTGCAAAAATTCAGGTGACTCAATAAAGACTTTTGGTCTGCTTTAATGATGATATTAAACAATACACAGGATATTGAAAGCTTATCTTTCAGTCTCCCTTTAGATTATTTCACAATTTATAATCTAGAATTATAGTGATATTTAAAAATAATTATAATTGGCAGTAGTAAATAAATAATGATTTATAGAATTGCCAGTGGTCTCCATTTTG
Source organism: Fukomys damarensis (assembly GCF_012274545.1). Lineage (NCBI taxonomy): Eukaryota > Metazoa > Chordata > Mammalia > Rodentia > Bathyergidae > Fukomys > Fukomys damarensis. Next base: position 17,017,170 of record NW_022900930.1, read on the forward strand.
AGATGAAATAGGAATCATTTTGAAGGGCTAGCGTAGCTAATAACTCTCAAGTTTTTCTGTTGTATTTCTATGTTCTTTCTTCAGTGAATCCATGCATATTCAGAGTCCCTTTCCCACCAAGTCCTTTCTTTGGCTCTTTTCTATATTATAGACAAATAATACAGATTCCTAATTATGGAAAAGCAATATAAATAAAGTTCCATCAACAAATTTGAGGTGTTAAAGGTCTTCATCTGGTTAGGTAGAATCGTTATTTATAACTTGAGGTTCTTGCTGTTTGAGAAGTAAAAAGTCTTGAATTATGTGGGAAAAAAATACAAATTGAAAATGAAATAGTTTTTAGTGTTTCCTAGTAAAAGGCAATTACACTTGAACTAATGGAATGTTCTCTGATGTGTCTGAATATAGATTATAGTTCTCTAATATACTGAGAGGGAGCTCCTTTTCCTTTACTCTTGTATGTTCTCCATTCAGAATAAGTTTCTAGTCAGTGGAGGAACCCTAAGACCACAGTGGCTATTCTGTGTAGTAGTGGCTTTATTGGTATTTGAAAGGGGATTATGAATATTTTGTGATAAAAGCATATGTGCTCCCATCCTACCCAGTTCTCTTCCTCATAAAAGAGTGAACATATGTACATGTAAATTGCCCCCACCTCACACAGGTTTGTATAAGATTTCTGGAAGTTCAAGATTCACTGAATTCCAACCAGTATGAACAGCTAGTATTTCAGGAAACTAGAATGAGAATACTGAAGTACAGCAGCCATTTTTATGGAAATGTATCTTAGGAGAGAATTCTTTGGGACAGGATGGGCCTTCTTGCTCATACATCCTTCCTCTTACTGATTTAAGGCTGCTTGTGGCCTCCAAGAAGGGATGGAATTTGGATCTGAGATGTGTGTGGCAGGGGTGGGCATTCTGTGAGTCAAGAGTGCTATGTATAACCATTCTCATATACACCATTATGGAAGTAATTTCCCTGGTTTCAGAGGACCATTTTGGCCTTTCATCTCCAGCATCACCATCTTCCAATTGTCTCAAATGCACAGATTTCCATGTGGCCTCTAGACCAGGAAGTAAATGTGATTCTGAGTACTAGTTAAGATCATCTCAATTGAATATTTGAAAATGTATCCAAAACAGGGAGAAAAAAATGGATAGCAATAGTCAATATTGGTCCAGGGCAGTGATGGTGAACCTTTTAGAGCTTTTGGTGATACAAACAGCCTGCTGTGGCGTGCCTGCCACAGGTTCGCCACCACTGGTCTAGGGATGTCACTCAGTGGAGGAACACTTGCCCAGTATGCTTAAGGGCCTGTGTTCAAGTCTCTCGCACTACATGCACATACGTACACACATCAAAAGCAAAAAAAAAAAAAAAAAAAAAAAAAAAAAAAAAAAAAGTCAGTGTGAGTAGTCAGTATCCCATTTTCTTAACTAAAGCTGCGACATCTGTAGAGTGAAATTAAAATCCACTCACAGCAGTATAGTGTGAGTCTCGTGAATCTGGTGGAAATCTCTGAAATTTAATAAAACTTAATAGTTGAGTAAAACTAAAGAGGTCCTACTCAAGAGCATGCTAAGGATCACTGCAGGACATTTATCAGTTTTTACAGCGTGAAATACCTAAGGCTCTTCCTTTTACTTGTCACGTTTGTTGAACCGTGTCAAAAGAATATCAGTGAGGTAAAATGAGGGATTTTAAAGTTGATTCTTCTGAAATTCTTAATTTTTGCAACACTTGCTTGATATGTGGTTGGAATTTGTTATGTTTTCCCCCCCAAAGCCCTCTTTTAAATTCATTCTGTTGTAGCAGTGGTTACGTGGGTGGAGTAGGTTTTGTGTGTGTGCTATTCATCAAGAAAATAGCATGAAGCCATTTACATGCCATTGAGGAACAAAAGGGGTATTGATAATAATTGTAGTACCGGAGCTGTGAAAACATATCCTAGGCTAGTGCCTGTTTTAAGCTCTCCTGAAACTGAATATTTTACTTTTAAAACAAAATCTTTTTTTAATTAGATAAGTGATGCATGAATAAGGCTTGGTATCTTGAAAATTTTACTTGGTTTTATCACTACATGAAAAAAAAAAAAAGATGCTGTTGTGATAGTTGGTTTTGTATTCCAAACTCTGCACCTAACAGTATGTGCAAAATTTTCTGCGGGAAGTTTCTGACACTTGGAAATGTTCATTTCTAGCCTTCCCAGCCATGGATAGTTACTGAGTTCCCGGCACTACCGGTGTGCCAAGCACAGTATGAGACACATTTGGCAAAGAAGTAAGCTTCTGAGAATGACATTTTAGAGCTCTCCTTTTATGAGTGAGGAAACTCAGGACTAGGGAGGTTTAACTCTTCTAAGGTTAGGTGGCAAGGGACCAAGTGAAGGCTAGAATCCAAGCACTGACTTATAGCTGGACATTCTGCTTTCAGGAAAGCATATTATAATCATTGTAATATCCTACTATGGGTAATCTTATAAATGGGGACCAGAATACATTTTTAACTTTAAAAAGATTTCATATTTTAAAATTTCTTGGAACTTAACATGTTTGGATAAGATATTTAGAGAATATTTTTCAGATGTCAACAGTTTTTAGTAAATGACCTACTTTTACCAAAATAAAAAATGTACTTTCAATCTAAAAAAATAAAGATATTTCAAATATAGTTTATAACCCATTCAAAGTCATTAGGATTTCAATCTTATAAATGGTGCTTTTGAACAAGTGAATTCTGTTTTGAGTACTGTTGTATTATCTTTTTTAAAAAAAAGCTATTAGAAGTGTTACTTCTTCTGATTACCTGGGTAACAGATGGTTTGCACTTAGGTCAGGGAGCCAAACAAAAAAGAGCAGACTTTGCATAAAATTTCTACTGGTGTAGTACATTTTATCTGCACTTAAGTGGATCCTATGAACTTTTTGAATAATGAAGAGCATATTTACATTGTTCTGATCCTTTTTGCTGCAGAGTACAAGAAGGATGTGAAGGACAAATGCTATAGCATTATCACTTCAAAAGGTATTCTTTAAATTATTTATAATAATTTTCTCTTTTTATTGTATTGCTAATTCTATGTGTATTGCATGGCCTGTCTCTTAAAAATGGTAAAATTTTCTCAATGACTTGAAATCTGAAGGCACTCTCCATGTCACTGAACAGTTGGAAAGGGTATATTACCTTAAGTTTTAGAAAGATTTTAAACTTAAACCCTCAAGAGCTACATCCTTTCTGTAAGCCCAGTTTTGAAAGTATTTAGTTAGTAGACTTGTTGGTGGCCATCACCATCCTTTTCGTAGTCCTCAGCTCTTGGGGTAAGTGGTGGCAGAAGGGGCAGTGAGCGTGGGACACAGAGGCAGAGGACTTCCTGGAGTGTGTGTAGCTCTGTTTGCCAGGACTTTGGGCTGCAGTCTTTCCTACCTATCATTTAAAAGTTCAGAGCCTCTGTTTTAAGAGTGGGCCTTTACTTCATCATATATAATTTTAATGCATTACATATTAGACCGGGGGAATCAATAAAGTTGAACGATGATGTAATGTTATTTCTGCTTTATGTCCATGGGTCAGAATGCAGGGTGTTTCTAAGATTTGGAAGAAAAGTGTATAGTTTTTTAAGTACATGCAAAATAAAAGGAGAAAAAAAAAGAATACAAAAATTTTTATTCTTTATTTTGCCCACAGCAAAATGATGTATGTAAAACACTGTTTCAAGGAGTAATTTTTCCTAGTGTTTGACTACCACATCTACTGAAATAATTCCCAGGATTGAAAGTTTCCATATCTCGAAAGACAAGATACATAATATTGCTTTCTAGCCTTAGTACATGAGATTATAGACTCAGAAGAATAAGCCTGTATATTAAATTTTACTTAAAGCAGAACATGTCTGACCATTCCTCATAGGTGTGTTATGTAAGAGTAAGCCGGCCCTTTACAGATGTACAGATAGATACAGCACTACAAAAGTCAAAATGTACTGACTGGTGACATAAATGTAACATTTTCATGCTTAAAGACAATAACATAGTGAGAATATCTCTGGTTATAGGGGGAAAGATCAACATTTTCTCTCCAGCATCTTAATCTTCAATACGACAGCATAGTATTTCCAGCTTTCTACTTCAGTGCTGGGAGGATGGGGGTTGTTGGTGGATTAGAGAAGAATTTAAGTTCCTTTTCTGCCCTGCAGAAGAAAGTAGCCTGTTCTGTGTCATTATTCCCACCAAGGTTTCCCCACTAAGAGCTTCTGGTGATCTCTCCCAATCACATTAGGTATGATGCTACTCACAGATGTTAGGGACCCCGACTGTGCAGCTGGGGTGCCCCTGGGCTAGTGGCTGTTTAAGATAGGATGGCTTATGATCTGAGGAAGAGTCACAGCAGCTTTCAGGTTTTCTTTTCTCCTTCCTTTTTCCTCCTCTTCCATCTTTTCCTTCTCATTGGAAATGTAACCTGAGTAACCCAGTTGAACTTGATCCTGTGCTTGTCAGACGGAACTGTTAAGGCTGAACTGCTTTATTGATTGTGCTGTGAATACCTCTCCAACTTTGCTGTTCTCTCTTGGAGCTTCTGTTTGGTCTTGGAGGATGTGGTTCTGTGCATCTGGCACAGACTAATTGAGTGTGCTGTGTGTGAAGAGTCTGCGTTTAACAAGACTATTCCCTGTTGTCTTCCTTGCACCATTATCTCTCTTGTGTCCCTTTTCTGTCATTCCTGACTCTGTATGCTAACTTCAGGATAATTGAAAACTTCAAAATATTAAAAAAAAACAACAAAAAAAAAACACCCCAGTGAATATGGAGAGTGTACTTTGGTAGCTCTTTAGGACATCTTTATCTAAAAACATTTAATTTCACGGGGAAGATCTCTTTGCAGTTACTCAGAAAAGGGCATGCTTGTGCTTCCTTGGCCTGTGTTGGTCCTCAGTTTTGGTCACTGCTTCTGTGAATAATTTTTAAATAGAGCTAGAAAGGCTCAGTTCATGATTTAAATTTGAGAAATTCCATTGCTGCTTTCTGAAATACTGTCATTACCTAGGTTTGTTATTGTTGTATTCTATATTATCTATTTTTAAAGCATTATATTTTTTAAAACTTACTATGCATAAACATCTGCTGCAGGACATACTTTAGGTCCAATTTCTCAAGGATAATAGCCATTTTAAAAGGACTTACTCTTACAGAGCCCCAAACTTGGGGCTTCTCCAACTTTAAAAATTCCAATTTGCAATTTAAGCTCTTGAAAGTTAAATTTTTTCAATTTTTTATTAGTACATGTTTGTAGCACATAACGATTACATTCCTCATGGGGAGTTGGTACAGGTACATAACACATCTTGATTCTTTTTTCATCTCCTTCCCTCCATCTCTTTGTCCTCTTGCCTTTTGCAAAAGATCTCTCTCTGTTTCCTGTGATCTATCTTTTATTTTGCTCTTTATATTTTGGTTTTCTTTTATAAGAGAAGCCTTGCAGTACTTATGCTTATATGTCTGATTTATTTCACTTAACACTACAATCTCAAAGTTTTTTCTACAAATGATTCATTTATTTTTATGAAAAAACAGTGCTTTGTTGTGTATAAATACCACACTTTCTTCATCCGTTCACCTGTTGATGGATATGTACACTGCTTGCAGGATTTAGTTACTATGAATTGTGCTACTGTAAACATGGATGATCATGAATATGATGTAATATGTAGTATGACTTTTTACTGTAATATGATTACTGCGATATGATTACTTTTTTAACTCAGGAAGACACTTAGAAGTGGAAAAGCTAGGTTTAATGGAATTCCTATTTTTAGGTTTTTTTGGGGAATCTCTGCACCAATTTCCATAATGATTATACTAGTTTACCTTCCCACAAACTTCCAGTGTAGAAATATATCATCTTTGTGTGTGTGTGTGTGTGTGTGTGTGTGTGTGTGTGTGTGTGGTTAAGGATCAATTAGAAGTGGAAAAGCTAGGTTTAATGGAATTCCTATTTTTAGGTTTTTTTGGGGAATCTCTGCACCAATTTCCATAATGATTATACTAGTTTACCTTCCCACAAACTTCCAGTGTAGAAATATATCATCTTTGTGTGTGTGTGTGTGTGTGTGTGTGTGTGTGTGTGTGTGTGGTAGTAAGGATCAAATCTCGGGCCTTTGATTGACACTGCATCCCTAACCTTTTTGATTTTTTTATTTTGAGACAGGATCTCACTAAGTCACTAAACTGCTCTTGCTAGGCTCAAATTTGTGATCCTCCCATGTCAGCCTCCCAGAGTGCTTGGATTACAGGTGTTTGCCACCCTGCCTGGCAGCAGAAACTATATAATTACAACCTTCTTAATGTATTTTTCTTTCCAATTTTGTATCACCACAATGTTGTACACATAAAATTTATTGTCTTACACTTTAAAAAAATATACAGTTCAGTAGTGTTAAGTACATTCCCAGTTATGCAAAAGATCTCTAGAACTTTTTAATGTTGCAGAATTGAAACTCTGTAATCATTTAACAAACCTATACTTTGCCCCAGTACCTGGCAACCACCATTCTTTCGTCTCTGAACATGACTACCATAGGTATGTTGTGTGGGAGAAATCATTGGCCCTGGGGACTGGTTTATTCAGTTTAGCATAATTTCTTCAAGGTTTATCTGTGTTGTAGCACCTGTCAGAATTTGCTTCCTTTTTCTAGACTGATAATATTCCATTGTATGAGTACTTCCTGTTTGTTTATCCTTTTTTTCAATGATGGACACCTGGGGTTCTTCTACTTTTTGGCCATTGTGAATAATGCTGCTGCCAGTGTGGACCTGCAGTTACCTCTTTGAGACTGCTCCTTCTTTTAGGTATATACCCAGAAATGGAATTCCTGGATCACATGGTCATTTTTAATTTTTGAGTTTACAATCCTTTTTTCCACAGTGATGGCACTGTTTTACCTTTCCCCCAACAGCAACAGGATTCCAATCTGTCCACAACCTGATACTTATTGTTCTGTTTGTTGTTGTTTTATACTGGCCATCCTGATGGATGTTAAAGCATTTTATAGGTTTAGATTTGCTCTAAGCTTTAAAAAACAGCACTTTACTATTCACATAAACATTTAAAAAATCTTGCCTGGTTATTTTTCTAAGGTTTAAAATATTTCAGTGTATTGCCAGTATAAATTGTCATCAATATTCATCTGTGTAATAGTAACACACACACACAACACACACACACTATTTCAACCTGCAAATATAAACATTAAAGACAATGGTCTTGATTGTTCCTTACATGGTCCCTGCTTATCCCTTGTAGGATTGCTTGGGAGCAAAACACCATTTGTGAGGCGTCCTTCAACTCAGAGTCCCCACTGATTTGGTTTCAGTTTCTGGGTCCAGGCAGGCAACATAAATGAATGAAACAGGAAGTGCAGAATAGTAAGGAATGTGGGGAAATGTGGTTAAATTGGAGGGTAGTTAATTTTTAAAATACATTGTGACCTAAAATACACATTGGTTGTTGGGAGCAGTGACTGATAAAAAGAGTTAGGAGGAACTCAGAAGAGTCCCTGATAGTCTAGAAAGAGTAGACATGGAAGCTGCAGACCAGAAAAGCCAAAGTTTTATTCTAGATTTCTTTAAATAATGTCAGGACACCATGGTATATAAAGAAATTTCAAATATATCTTCATGTCTTAAAAATACAGATAGAAAAGGAAAAATGGGAAAATATATAACACTTGGTAAGAGATGACTCCATGAAGGTAATTCTAGGATTACTTACAATTTCAAGTTTTTCATATTTTCTCCTTCTCTTAAAAGATTCTTTGAGAAGAAAACTGACTTTTCCTTTGTAGAATGTTCTCTTCTTGATTTTTTAGATTCCATTGTCATTTCTTAGACTTGGCTTCACTGCCTTTTCAGCCAGAAATGTCTTGTAAAGATGATTGGTGAAGGCATTATCTTCAAGCAGATTCTTTTTTTTTTTTTAATTTACAATTCACATCTATCTTACATCTTTGAGGTGCAGCAGTAAGGAGGATAAAGGCAGTGGAGATTCTATGGTAAATTCTACTGAAAAAAAGGATAAAAATCTCCTGTTAGTGTGGAATACGAGTATTTACTGTATCTGATGTGTGGAGTAACTGTAAGTGATAGAGCACTTACTTCTTTTCTCCTTTTTATTTCTCATGGGTAGATTCTTTGCTAGAACTGTTGCTAAAGGCAGTGCTTACTGTTTTCAATTAAATATGCCATGAGATAATAGGGAGAAGGAGATGGAAAGGGGAGGAAAGTTAACACTAAGCTAGAATTGTTGCATCAGGTGAACCTTTACACTTAGGAGAGGTTAAATAAATCAATATTTGTTTGGTCTGAAAATCAGCTATGCAGTGGTGTAATGCCCCTTGTCACTTTTCCAGAGTCATCAATAATGAGGACATACCTTGTGGTTTTTTACTTTGTACGTGACTACTAGTTGTTTGGAGGATGAGGATGTTGAACAAGATGTGAGGTTTGGGGAAATATGGACTTTGTTGTAGAAAAACAACGACAGTTGGTCTGTATACATGCGAAGAACTATGAGTGAAGCCTTAATGTTCAGCTACAAAAACTAATCCTACAATAAAATGATGGAATCTGAGCTGGCTTATTACCCTAGCTTATCGCTGTACCATTCCAACTAAAACTGGCCCGATCCACACAAACGCTATGCGGAAGTGCAGGTGGGAATTATATATGAAAATGTCAAATGGTGCATTCAATATGTATCTGATAAATCTGTGTTTCCTCCCTTTCATCACTGCAAATATACAGCCCTTCCTTGGATTAAGAAAATAATGTTGACTTTAATTTAATTAAGATATTTTATTTTCAGGTGTAAAAGCCACAGGCACAATTTTGATAATAGATGGTAATGGTTCCTGATATTGTCAGAGGTCGTTTGAAACAAAATGTAAGCAAGATGAAAACACAAAACATGATTTTCAGGGCCATATTTGTCCTGAAATATGTCTTGAATTTAGAAATATAGAGAGAATTGTTATATTAGACATTCAAGAAGCCAAAAAACTCAGAAAGGATTGGGAATAAACTAGATAAATTGTAAAATCCATACAGTGTTACAGAAAATATTTTATGTTTCAATAAAAAATCTTAAGCTCTTTATTGTAGGTAGCCTTTTATACTAAATAATTAGAAGTTTTTATAGCTAGGAGAAATGAATTTTAATGTATGTTAGAATTTTTAGTATAGTTGTAAGTCGTGATGCTTATTATTTTTCTCTACTTTTTATATTCTAGTGATTGCATTTTCAATCTTCAGGCAGTAGTGTTTTATGGCTTCGAAAGGTTAAAATCTGTTGGAGATGGAGTTTTTAAAATCCAGTTATTCATATATGACCCTCAAATTTTCTTTTATCAACTGAGTTGAGGTGGGCTGTTAAGAGCCTGGGAACAGGAAGAATTTTGCATTTCACTTTGTTTGTAGGTTAGGTGGTGTAAAAGACAGAGATTATGCAGGTCAAACTTCAGCTCTGTGATTTTGAGCAAATTACTTAACATCTGTGAGTCTCAGCTTTGTCATCTGAAGATGGGATGATTCACCTGAAGTCATTATAAAGATTAAGTAATGCGTGCCAGTAGCCTAACAGGCACTGGGAAAGGAATAAAAAGTCTCAATTGTTACTCATTATTTACCTTTCCTTTTTAAAATTAATTTTATTGGCACATTTAATGTATACAATATAATGACATAATAACATTGTTGGAAATTTGTACATAATCAATCTTGGTTCTTATTTTTCCCCATTCCCCTGCCCTCCAACCCCTCATTTTCATATCCCAAAATCTGGTGTAGAATGACCTTTCTTTTAAATTTTTTAAAATTTTTATTAGTATGTATTTGTAGTACATAATAATTACATTCATTGTGGGGAATTAGTACAAGTACATAACACATCTCAAGTCTTTTTTTCTTTTTATTGCCAGCATCAGATTCATTTGTCTCATACATCTTTATAGAGTTAATTATCATACATACAGATTAATAGCCAGACTTACAGGCCAAAAAAATATATAAAACACATAAAACAATTATACTATGGCCTTTCTTAGAAGAGCAGTGGCCTTAGGATCGCTTTTTCTTTCCCATTTGATATTCTCAGTGTATGCTCCTTGTTCCCTTTTTCTTTCTTTTTTCCCCCCAAAGCATCAGAAATAAAAGAAGTAGTATTCTGCAACTCTATCTATTGTGAATTTCTCTTCAGCTACTATACTAAGTTAGATGATGTAATCATTAACTTATACTGGCTTTTCACCAAGCAGTGGCGACAAGTTTCTTTCCTAAAGGCACGCTCTGGATAGTATTTCATCTCAGTTTAGAATGTCTACTTCATAACATGACTATTTATTTGTAGAGAACTGCCTGTGCTTCGCTTTCTGGGATGTGGTTATAAACACTTTGCTGTTCAGAGCACTTCTGTTTCCTCTACGTCTTGTTCATCATGGGAAACTGAGCTCTGAAAGAAATGGAAACTTCACACTCCTCTCTTTTCTTGGTGCAAAGCAATCAGAATTTCAGCAATAACAAAACAGAAGTTAGCCAAAATTTTTTTCTGTTAATCCATGTTATATAATATTTCAGCCTTGATTTTTGTATCCTAACTTTAATATAGACTGGATCATTTGTACAACAGATATTTATGTCTCACAGTTCTAGAGGCTGGAAGTCTGAGATCAAGGTGTCAGCATGGTTGGCTCTGGTGAGGGTTCTTTTCTTGACTGATGGCCACCTTCTGTGTTCTCGCATGGTGGAGTGACAATGCCAACTCCAGACTCTTCTTATTAAGACACTAATTCCACAATGGGAGTCCGGCACACATGACCTCACCTCCAAATACTTTCACACCGAGGGTTAAAACTTTACATGAATTTAGGGGTGGAGCACAAATATTCAGTCCATAACAACTACCTAGTACTAAATCATTCTCAAAGTAGAGGTACTGTAATAATAGTACCTACCTCATAGATCTGTTGAGTAATTTAGTTAGGTTAGTATGTGTAATACACTTAGCCCACTTCCTAAAACCCAATATTCATTTGATGGTTGGCATAGCAGCACCAGAAATAAAAGTCATAGTAGTGGTGGTTGATCCACTCTATGAACCTGTCTTTTTCCAGGAACTTATCAGAACTCTTCGTAAGTTTTTAGTGATGAATGAATTAGCAAAGGTTAAAGTCTTTTTTTCCATGTTCCTGCTGCAGTTTTCCTTCAGAGGATAACTGAGTTTCCTGATCCTGTTCCTCCAGTTATCTCTGTCTCTGTCTCTTTCTGTCTCTCTCTTATCTCTACTCTATCTCTAAATCAGCCCCAACTGAGACTGTGGACCTAGTGGGCTTCTCTTTTGCCCTGGACCCTGCCTTATGTGTCAGTGCTTATTTTCATTTGCTTTGTGGCTCCCTAGTTCTGCCTTCAAACACTTCACATTATGTCTCTTTTTCCCTGGTATCCCCTCTTGTCTCCATTATTTACTTCACAATCCTGTATATAGAAACAATGAAAGTTTCTCTGGGTCTTCTGAATGTGGACAGGCAGTTTCCTAAGATAGTCAGTTTCATATTCAGTTTACCAAGCCAACTCTTTTCTGATTGCTTACAGTGTCCTCTAAAATCTCTTCTCCATAAATCCTTCCACAGATCCAGGAAGAGTACCCTGCCTCTTCTTCTGTGAACCCTGGGAATTCAACATTGTTGTCTATTAGAAGGACATATGATTAATTGAAGTGTCTTTTCCCACACAATGAATTAGAAGAGTTTTTTGTAAGAAAGAATGAGTGGTTATCATGGAAAAACATCTACATTAAAACTATATTTTACTAATTTGAATGTTTTTGTGCTGACTTTAGAATTTGGGGCATTTTGAGACTTTGAAAAGTAGTCTTAGAATATAGGATTTGGGTAACAAATAGCAAGCATGTTTTAGGATAGAATCTTGAAAGGTAGAAACTTATTGTAACTCATGTTGTAGCAAGATGTATTTCAAAGCAAAGTCATCTCAAGCTAAGGGGAACCTGTGAGTGTATATGTATACATACTCATATTCTTTAATAGAAATTATCAGAATTTTTCAGAACACAAATTTACTGTAACTTCAAATTATTAAAAATGTTTTAGTATCTTGTTCAATTCAGAGGTATCTAGTAAATTCCAAAGGAAGACGTCATATGAAGACACATTGGACAATTTCTGTTCCCAGCTTTATCAAAAGAGCATGAAGATGGGGAGATAAGCCACAAACATCTCCTGCTGTCCTCCAGGGCTCAGGGGACAAATACCATCCTCAGAGAGGTCAATAGGATGTGATGGCCTCTCAAAGAAAAGAGGGATCATTCCCACTAGAGAGGACCAAGACAGTTTCATTGAGCAGGTAGGATTTGAGAAAGACCGCAGGAGAGCAGTAGGAAGGGGTACCTGCAAGCAGAGATGAGGTCACAAGACGTTCTTGAGAGGGAGACAGCATGAGCAAAGGACTTTGGAAAATAGGAAACCTGTTGGCTACATAGCACACAATTTCTTTTGACCCAAGTAAGGTAGAATATAAGGGGTATATGGGAAGATGAGGAGGAATCGTTGTGGTAATTTCCACTTACTGAGTGCCTACTATGTATCAGCATTTCATTAACATTTCACTTGTATTACCTGATTTAATCATAAAGAAGGTAAGTCTGGAACAGAAATTGTGTCATGGTAGTCACTGAATGCTAGGGTGAAGACTGTGTTTTGGCTCTCGGTGAGGTGTCTAAGTTGTAACAAGGAGTGATTAAAATTCCTGTGAAGCTAGGACCAGGGGATGAGCTTTAGATTGAAGGAATCCATAAGCCTGGAAATGCCCATAGCACTAGTAGTGAAATTTTCCTATTTGCAAATTTCTAAATCTTTAAGAGTATATATATTTAAATAGAATAGCATGTTAGTTTATAAAAGGAAGAAATCAGGCCCAAATGTGGAGGAGGCAGGTTTCTTTGTGCTTTTGTTTTCTGCTTAAAGTTTTCTGTCAGGCAGCTCTCACAAGTATGACAGAGTGCTGCTGGTTGTCAACACCAGCTTCCCAGTTTGTAATCTGGGCACGTACATGAGTATCTGAAGTTAGGACTAGGCTCTCAGTCTCCCTTAAGGTATACTCTGACCATAGGACTATAGCTAATACCAGGTAAAGTGTCCTTTGACGCTTTTAGGAAGTATCTCTTACAAAGAGAATTTTCTCTGGCCAGGGATTTAGCTCAGTGGCACTGTGCCTGCCTCACAAGCACAAGGTAAGTCCTCAGTTCGATCCCTGGTATCAAAAAAATAAAAGAGAAGTTTCTGTTCTTCCCCTCCTACTTTGTACTAACTAGAATGCAGGATGTACTAACTAGCATGTGCTAATTTAAATAGAAAGGAGGGCTGGAGTTTGTGAGTATTGATTTGTGCCTACAGAGCTGCTATATACAAAAATTATAATGTATCTTAAAAGCAAGTCAATTCTGTTACCTGCTTTAAGGTTAAGTTTTCAGTGCTAAGATACATGTCACTGGAATGACCTTTTATAAACCAATTTCAGGCTTAGCATTTTTTTAGATGTGCTTTGGTATTTAAAGAAAACAGTATCATAATGATCCTTTCTCTGATTAGTTGATAATGGCTATCTACACTTTTCTGGGTTTTTTGTTGTTGTTGTTACTGTTCATTTGTTTTATTTTTGTCTTTTGTAGTTCTTGACTTTTTTAGGAAAATAGATTTAAAGTGTAACATTGAAGAAATAGAGGTCAAAGAAATGTTTATATTTCAGGAAAATGGAGGGAACTGGGTAGAGAGTTTAAACAGTGTTTGGTGTACTTTGTATCTTCTCCCATACAAAAAGCTTGCTTATGACGTATGTTCTTTGTGATTGATGGCAAGGGAACAGAGTGTAAGGCTGTAAGAATTTGCATCAGATTAACTTTGGCAGGATTCTGATGGTTCTTGATACTTAGTTGTAGGCAGTTTCTGTCCAGTTAGTTTGTGTGGACCTCTTGGTTAAGGAATTACACTGATGGAGTTCTGACTCACCCACACCAACTCCTGTCTGCCATCCACCTAGTACATCTGGAATTCTGTTCCTGAATTGGATCACTGTGAAAGCAGCCATGGCAGGCCTTAGCCCAGAGGGGAGCCAGAAGCCCCAGGGAAGGGCTCTTCACAGGAGTGAGACGTGGCACTGGGTTGTGGCTCCTTTCAGCTTTCTGGCAGCAAGTCTCTCGTTAGCATGGGGTGCTGGGATATGCTTGGCTAGGGCGGAAAACCCAAGAGGCAAACCCTTGAAGAAAAACCCAGCTTTTGTGTCCATGCCCAGAATGATGCATTGCTAGTGTACAGCCAGTTGTAAAAGAAAGAAATCAATCCCAAATGTGGAGGAGGCAAGTTTCTTTGTGCTTTCATTTTCCTGTCTAAAGTTTTTCTGTCAAGTAGCTGTCACAGAGGAGATTATCCAGTGGCCATGGTTAAGGAAATTGCGTTTGAAAGTTTTTTAACTGAGAATATGAAATATCATTGAGATTGTGCCCTTCATGGTCACAGTGGCTTCAGCAACCTAACCACTTAAGCAGGAGGAGGAAAGGATCTGGTTCATCCCTAGGGCCTTACAGACTCACAGCCTTACTGTCTACAAGAAGCTGGGCTGAATATGTGTCCTGGGACTTGAGTGTATCGTGTGCTTCTCATTTGTATCATTCTGGTAAGTGTAAGGGAGGAGACACAGGGCAGGATTCTCATAGTATTTTATCGTGTTTTACCAGATTACTGGTTGTCAGTATCAGCTTCTCTATTTTTTACCTGGACAAGTACACGAATACCTGAAGTGAGAACTAGATTCTCAGTCTCCCTTGAGGCATACTGTAGCCATTGGACTAAACTAGCTAATAGCAAATAAAGGAAAGTATCCTTTGTAACTTATAGGAAGTATCTTTTTAAAAGAGATGTTTCTCTTCATCCCTTTCTACTTCCTACTAGAATGCAGAAAGAAGTGCTGGAGTTTGAAAAGTTTCTTCAGACCATGAGGTTAATTCCATGTAGTGTGTTGACAGGGGAACAAGTTAAGAGCCGTTGCCGCTGGTCTCTGGGGCTCAGTGAGGTGGCCTTTTGACCCACCTGACAGCGATAAAGGCTTCTGGTCCAAACTGCTGTTGTCTGGGGTTTTCTGTCACTGACATCTGAACTTCATTCCAGTAAATGCAGGGGACTTTGTGGTAGAAGTAGTAAAACTGAAGCTAAGCAAGGGAGATTAAATTTAACCACATCTTAAATAAGTCACACATGTATAAATACTGAATAGTTTCTCTGGTGCGAAAAACTATAATGGGACATAAGATCCTAATGATATAATTGAAAATGTGAAATAGGAAGAAAAGGGATAAAGGTGTAGGGGAAGTGGGAGGGAAGGGGAAAGGTACTAAGAGAAAAAATATATGAGAAAATGAAAAAATGGAAATAAAGTATTTGTATAAATAGGGAAGGGAGGAGGGGGTGAAGGGAGGGCAGGGACAAGGGGAAAAATGAGAACCAAGACCTGTCATGTAAAGGTACAAGATCCCAATGATGAATGTAACTGTACTGTATACCTAAAATGTACCAATAAACTCAATGAGGAAAAAAAAAGTTTAACCACATCTAACTGTATATATATCTTTGGAAATATTTTTTAAAAAATAGTGAATAGGGTTTTTGACTGGCAGAATCCGGGATAAGAGTACTAAAGCATATGGCACTGTTATTCTCAGGTAGCTTATGTGTAGTTCTTTTTACATAAAAGTGGGGCCATTAAAAACTTGAAAGATTTGTGTGACTCTACATTTCTAAGAAAGCTATAAAGTTATCCTAAACTTAAGTATATTTATAAGCTTCCCGTTGAGTTTTAGAGTGGATTTGTGATTGAGCTAACTGCATTGACAAATCTGCATTGTGGTCAGATTTGGATGATAAATGGTTTCCTTTGAGGCTAGTCTTACATTTTTATGACCTTTTTATGTTTTCCATGGGCCATGAAGGAATGTGGATTTCTAATTTCTAGATGTGGAGTTCTTTGTATCTTAGTACAACACATTTATTTTTGTACTTGTATGTTTGTTTATTGTCTCCCCATTTAGAAGTAATTCTAAAGGTAAGGGCTTCTCTCTCTTCAGTGTCTAGAGCCATGGTGATACATAGTAAATCTGAATACTTCTTAGGAGTTAAATCAGGTTAAGTGAGATATTCCCATCATCTGTAGCCTTGGTTTTTTTTTAAACAGTGCTTAAGGAACAAGGATCAAAATGTATACTAGATATTGGGAAATGGGAAGAAAGTGTTCAAATGAAAAGGGGAATGAGTGGTGAGGGGGAGGAAGGAGGGGACAAGAAAAAAGAATGGAGGGAAAAAATGGAAACAAGGCTTTTGCAGATAAGGGGAGGGGTGAAAGGGAGGGAAGGGGAATGGACAAAAAGAAGAAGCAAGATAAATCACGTACAAGTATATCTAGAATGTACTAGTAAAACAAAAAGAAAAAAGATTGGAGCTGGGTGGAAATAAAACACAGTGCTTGAAGGAAATTGAACTCTCACTGTGAACATACATTTAAGTTTGTCTCTATAGTTCTCTCAGTTTTTGCCTCCTGTATTTTGAAGCTGTTTTATTAGTACATAGTTGTAGTTTGTCTTCAAAAGGTTCATGGATTGGAAGCTTGGTCCTCAGTTTAGCAGTGGTGAGAGGTAGTGAAACCTTTAGGAGGTGGGGCATTATTGGAGTTGGTTAAGTCACTGGGGTCACTGCCCTTGGAAGGGGTTAAGGGAGTTCTTCTTGGACTCTGAATTAGTCTGCATGACAGGGTTGTCATAAGACATGATGCTGTCCACCTGCTGGGTCTCAGCAGTGCTAAACTGATGATAGTGCCATGCCCTTCCCCTCCAGAACTATGAGTTAGGTGGACATCTTTTCTTTATAAAATATAAAGCCTTAGATATTTTGATATAACAAAAAATGGGCTGATATAGACATACAAATTTAGAATATTTCTCCCTAACAAGTTAATATATTTTCATTATTTAATGGCCCTAATTATCAGACCTTTTACCATAAAGTCTGCTGTTTCTTTTTTTTTGAGTTTATTGGTGCATTCTAGGTATACAGTACAGTTACATTCATTTTTGGGATCTTGGACCTTTACATGACAGGTCTTGGTTCTCATTTTTTCCGCCTTGTCCCTACCTTCCCTTGTTTCTTAATATAACTACCCCTATTTTATTTTTTATTAGAGTTTACCTATTTTTTTCTCTTTTTACTGTATTATTAGTGTTTTCTTGTTTTGTTTTGTTTTTTTACTTTATTATGAATGTTGGCCTGATTATTTTTTCTCCATCCATTCCAGCATTTCCATGTTCTTTTAATTTGCTTTTTCTCAATGATAACTAGAATTTTTTTTAAAAAATCCAGATACTCCCTCATTTTAACAGGAAATTCACACATTTCTATAAGCTTTATGTTTTATATGTTCCCCATTTCTTTTATTCTTTTTTCTCCTTTCTTGCATTACAGTATTTAAATTTTATTTTTGCATTTATTTCCTCCACATATTTGAAATATATGCTATATATATCTTTTCTTTTGGTGCTTAAATCTGAAAGTTATCATTGCACACTTTTTTTTTTAAACTCCTCTGACTCTCTTTCCATTTAATGAAGAACTTGGGATATGTGAACTACAAAAGTCCTCAACTTACATGTAATTTTAGTGTTCTGTTTTAGTTCAGCAATTTTCTTAACTGTCCCCAATATGCTACTGAATTCATTCACTAAATTTTTAATTCCTATGATTATAGTTCTCCAGGAGGAAAATTTGGTTCTTTTAAAAATCTGCCCGTTTATTGTTAAATGACTGCTTTGATTCATTTTTTTAAATTCATTCTTTTATTTTTAAAAACCTTTTCTACGTAGTTATTCCATATGCTTCCCTGAAATTTCTCATATCTGAAGTTTTGGAGGCTTTGGTTTGTACTAACTCTGACAGGTAGTGGTTTATTGTACTGTGAGTATCTGTGAAAACCCTCAAGGCCAAAATAGGTTGTGCTGTACTCTGGATTGGGTCTGCATTCGTGTGGCGTAACAGGAGCCTGTTTTATTAGGTGCACAAAGGTGCTGTGGGCGTGGGCAACTTGGGTGCCCTCTTTTTCCTGCCCTACGCAGTGGTCTGGTTTTCAGCTCTCATCTGTGAGGAGGACCTGGCAGTTCTGCATAGGCACCCATCTCCTTCACATTAACTTTCCGCCCACTGTTGTGCTTTCAACTCATTTGCATTGCCCTCCCTCTGCCCCACCCGCTCCCTCCCTTTCTATCTTCCCCCTTGTGACATTTTTATTACTTTCTGCTTAGTGTGACAACATCACGTTTTCACTTATTCAGAATTTAATTGTAGTTTTATAGGAAAGCTCTTCAGATTATCTAGCCCACTGTACTTTGGGTTCAAATTCCCATGTAGTTGTCAAGAATTCATAGTACAAGCATAATTCAAAATTTTCAATATGTATTTATGATTTGGCAAAAATATCCTTGTATATTTGGGTTGGGGATTTAGCTCAGTGCCACTGCACCTGCCTCACAAACACCAGGTCCTGAGTTAGATTCCCCAGTACCAAATAAATAAAATTAAAAATCTTTATATCTTCAAGAGTTAACAGTAACATATATTTGTAAGATTTAGCATCTTATTTCTCAACTCTCTTGACATTTAAAATACCGGTTGAGTAACCCTAACCTGAACAATCTAAGAACTGAAATATTCTGAAAGTTGAAACTTTTTAATGCTTGTGATGCTCAAAAAGTTTCAGATTTCAGATTTTAGGACTAGGGATGCGCAACTGATAAAATTCTACAAATGCTTCAAAATCCTCACCTCTTTGAAATCTGAAACTTATCGTGCCAAGGATTTCATTAAGGGATACTCAACCTGTACTGTTTGGAATGTCTTTGGTAGACTCTAATGTCAGTGTGCTGATGTTTAAACACAAGGGAATTTTGTGTAGAGAGACTGCGCAGAATCCTCAAGGAGCGTTGTTTTACCACTGAAAATAAGAGTCTGAGGAGCAGAAACCTATCTGACCATGTCCAAAATCTCAAGCTGCTCCCAGAGTGGGCTACTTTAAGAGCTTGCTTTTATCTCTATGTATAAGATCAAATGAGTATAGGTGGTAATATTATACCTGATTCTATGAGTGCTATCTTATAGTTCTGTTTGATGCCTACATGAATGGGAGTAATTGTTTTGTTGTTACTGCCTTTGTAAAGGGGCAAACAAAGCAGTTTGTCTCGTTTTCTTTTGTTCCACCTTAAGAATCAATAAAATAATTAACCGAAATATTTGTGCATTTATTTATGCAGTTATAACTTTTCACCTTACCCTGAGTTTTTTGTTTGTTTGTTTGTTTTTGTTTTTCCTGGCATGTTACGTAGCAGGAGTAAAACTGCAGAGCCACAGTATGCAATCAGGGACAAATTCTTACCAACCATGATTAATTTTCCCCAGTGCTTACTCATTGTTTGTACTTTAACTTTAGGAAGTGATGAAATTACCAAAAATTATTGATGGGAGCAAGAGTCAAGGATGACTCTGAGCTCAACTCTAACCCTGAAGTTGGATAAAGTTTTAATGCTACTTGAAACCTTTTTCTACACATCTTCCATATATTTTCTTTACATTTATGTGATTAAAGTTATCCTTTTAGCCTATCAGAGAGGTTTGCCTTGATGTTTTTTAAGGTGAATACTATCTTTTTCTGCATGTCTTAGAAATGCTAGGCTCTTGTTCTGCCTCATTTGAAGGGATATTTTCATTATGGTTATTTCTCTATTTGAAGAAAAAGTGTTTAGAACTCTTTTTAAAGCAGGTGACTGTGATCTAATTGTGTGTGTGTGTGTGTGTGTGTGTGTGTGTGTGTGAGTGAGTGTGTGTTTGAATATAGTAACCATTTCACTGTGGACAAGTACATAAAAACATGTTGTGGGCTGGGGATTTAGCTCAGTGGTGTCACCACCTGCCTTGCAAGCGCAAGGTCCCGAGTTCAATCCCTGGTAACAACAGCAACAACAAAAAATGTTGTATTCCTTAAATGAATACAGTAGAGAACAAACAAGCTCCAGGATAAGAAATAAGAAAGTGGCCACAAATCTTAGTTGTAATTATTAGTATTGGTCACTTTTGCTTCTTATTTCACAACAAATTGTCTTTGTATTCACCTAAAGATGTCTCAGAAAAAGGACACTGGACAGATAGGAGTTGGGGAGGTGTGGACAGTAGGAGTGGCAAATCCTGAGGGAGGCACAGGTGATCATCCAGAAGGATTTGTTTGCTAAGGTTTTAATTTTACAAAGAGCAGTTTACTGTGAAGTTATTGCTGTAGAATTCTTCACACCTTGTTAGTGATGAGCGATGTATGAATCCCATTCAGGGTACAGCAAGCAACTAGATGGTGCTGGAGCTACAGATGATGAAACATTGTTTTGCTGTTTGCAAACAAGGACATTCATGCAAGCCAGGAATTTGTTGAAACCTTCCTATGTAAGGTTTTTAAACAAACTTAGTCTTTGTTTACATGAGATAAATGAAATTGGGAGGGGGAGAGTAGTGAGAGTTGGGGAGGGTGTCCAAAGAATACGCAGAAACTCTATAAATTTTGGTGCTGCTCACAAAGTGTTTGTCTCTTGGTGACAAGGAAATAATTTTGCTTATACCTGAGAATATTCCCTAATTACTAGGTAGTGGACTCAGTTTATGTACCCTGTATTTTTTGTTTGTTTGTTTGTTTGTTTGTGGTACTGGGATTGAACTCGGGTCCTTGCGCTTGCAAGGCAGGCCACCGAACCACTGAGCTAAATCCCCAGCCCCCCTGTATTTTTTTTAAAAAGCACATTTCTAAATATTCAGAGAAAATATGCATCTCTCTCCACAAGCTATAACCCTAAAAGGTAATAGTTGGGAAGGAGGAAAAGACGGATAAAGTCACAATCATAGGTAATGTTCAGTGTGAGGAACAAGAGGAGCAGATACAAGAAGGATTCACTGTGAATGCCAAGGGAAGTCGTTTGAGTAGTTAAAGTTTAAAAGTTGGAAGGGTGAAGTGAGTGGAATGAATCTGATAAATAGCAAAGAAATGTTTGAGGTGAAGCTTTATGAAATATTTTATTACAAAGGTTAAAAAAGTGGAACCCGATATAGCAGAGCACAGTGGTGGCAAACCTATGGCACGTGTGCTGCAGAGGGCTGTTTCTTGTCACTGAAAGCTCTGAAGGGCTCACCATCACTGGTATAGCAGTAGGGACTGACAGAGGTCACAGCTGCTAATTTCCTGTTTTGCTTTGTCTATAAGAATGGCCATGTGACTTGAAGGCTAGAACAAATAACTGTAAGAGGACCTGAAGCTCAAGTCGGTCAAAAAGAATCTATCTGCTTTAAAATTGTAAAATGGTTTACAATTTCAAATTTGGATGAGTTATATCTTATAAGATTAAAGGCATTTGTTGATACCTGTGTAGAGTGGCCGTCTGTAATATTAAAGGCTTCCTGAAGAACAAGAAAAGAAGCTGAAAAAAGGAGAAGAGGCATATTTTCATTCTGGGAGACCAGTGTAGATTCTGGAAACCACAGACCAGGGATCTGGACACCGTTCACCAGCATAGTTGTGGTATGTACTTGGAAAAGAAGTAACTGATCCCCAGGAAGCGTCGTAAGTTTACCAAGAACAAGTTATACCTAAAAGAAATTCACATCCTTTTCATATGTGTTTATTAGATTGGTGGACTTGAGAATTTTTGACATAATATATAGTATTTCAGCAAAGCATTTAGTACCATACATTATGATGATCTTGATATAAGCTGTAGAGACATATGGATTTCAAGTTGGTTGCATGATATGTCCAGATATGTTGGATTAATGGGTTGATGCCATCTTAGAGAGACATTTGTGGTGGCAATCCATGAAACAGTGTTCTTGGCTCTGTTGGGCCATGTTTTATCATTTACTTGGATTAAGGTAGAAAGCATGCTTATCAAATGTACAGTGATTGATGGACTTATATTGCAGTATGATCCCAAATAATATGAAACTTTAAAAGGTAAATTTAAGTTTTAGAATATTTAGACAATAATGGAATCAAGAAGACCACTCTATATAGACATTTGATTAAAAAGACCTGAGGTTTTTAGTTGACTACAAAACCCAGAATAAATCACTTATTTATTAAATGTATATTTACTGCACTCCTATCTATATTTCAAAAACAGTACAGTGGAGATATGCCAGTAAAATGCAGACCTTGATTTCAAAAAGCTTATAGTCTAGACATTTTTATTAATTGCCTAGGAGTGCCATAAAAAATACCACAAACTAGGTAACTTAAAAAAACAGAACTGTATTATCTCACAGGTCTGAAAGGTAGAAGTTCAAAATCAAGCTCATAGTTGGATTGTACTGGTAGTGGAGAAACCCTGCCTCTTCTGGCTTCTGATGGTGGCTTTGAGTCTTAGGTGTTTCTTGGCTTCTGCCTCTGTTATCACATAGCATTTTCCTCCTCTTGTAAGGATAATAGTTATATTGGATTAGGACTCACCCTAAGGCCTTATAACTTGATAGCACCTACAAAGGCCATATTTCCAAATAACCTTACCACACAAGGTTGTAGGGTTTGGGACTTCAATGTAATGTGGGGTTGGGGTGGGCAGTGCAATTCAGCCTATAACAAGGAGTTAAACGTATTCATTCTCATGCCTGCCTATAATCATGAAACAGAAAAAGTGACATAAAAGTCCAGAGTAGGCTGTGGATGTAGCTCAGTGGTAGAGTGTTTGCTTCTCATACAGGAGACCCTGGGCTCAATTCCCAGTACAAAAACAACCACACAACAGTGTAATGTGAGAAAAAGAATAGAGTGACCTAATTTAGCTTTGAGAAGAGTGTCAGGGGTGATTGGGAGCTGTCCAGGTATGGAGGAGAATCACTCTCCAGGAAGAAGAAACAATGGGGCAGAAAGCCCTGTGGCAGTGAGGTTCAGAGTTCTGAGGAAGTGAAAAGTAAACCCAGGGTGCGAGGAGGAAGCAGAAGATGGATCATGGAGATAGAGAGGACCAGATACAGAAGGGCTCTGGGCACCCATATTGAGGTAGTTTGAGGAGATTACTAAAACCAAGCAAAGAATTAACAGCATTAAGTGTGTAGGATGGAGGAAGGTCTCAAAGAAATCAGACTCCACACTTCAGACACATCTGGAACCTTGTGTCTTGTAGGGAGTGTCTCATTTTAAATTGGTGTTTTCAATGTGGTTGTTGGGCTTTGAATTAATGTATTATCTGAGCAGAGAGAAGTCACAGAATGATAGCCATTCAGAATTATTTAAATGAGACCTTTCACAATATATGTGTTCTTTTGGGCAGAATTGGACTAATGGATAGGAGTTAAGGAAGAGAGCTGCGTAACATAAAAGGTCTAGCAAATGAGACTACAGAGGACGTGGTACTAGCACTCTCCTTGCCTGTGGAAGATGGCCACCTGTCAAGGATGAAAGGGAGTCTGAAATGTTGGCAGAATTGCTCGAACAGTTCTGCTGTACTCAGCACCTCTGTCTTTCCTAACACAGTTTAATTGCAGTCCTTGCCCTAACCTCACGTCTTTGTTAACAATTCTCTCTCCCTTGTCAGGTTCTCTAAACTCCTCTAGAGTTGATTTGTTCCATCCAGCTTGATTCTAAGAATCGGGTGCCAGAATTTTATGTGAAGCCAAATGAATCATATTTAGAAGTGATGATATTTATATTTTATACCAAATAACACTGACCAGATGCCAAAAGTACATTTCTACTTACATGTCTTGAAGATTTCTGTCCTATTCCATTTCTCAAAAGCCTCTTTCTCTGCTTCTTTTAACAGGAAGATATTCTGAAGGTTCTCATTCGTTAGGCTGCTGTCTTTTCCTTTGAGTCAAAGGAAAAGCCCAGGAACTGATAGAGAAAGCAAAGAAGCTTTTTCTGTCTCTCTGCAGTAGCTCAGACCTGGGAGCAAGAACAGAGATGAGCAGGGAGAGGTTCACATGAAACACTCAGATCAGTGCTTTTAGTTGTGTGTGAGTGAGAAGGCAAATGACTAAGGACGGGAGGTGAGCAGACTGGACTACAGTATTCATATGGAGAACAATAAAGTACAAGGCTAGAAAGGTAAACTGACGCAGACTACAGAGAAGTGGTTTTAAAATCCAGGTGAAATGGTAGTTGTTGAAGTTGATGGGATGCAGATGAAATGCAACTGTGAATAAAAAAGATTCAGAGCATTAAAATTGAAATCTTGTTCTTTATAATTGTTTTGTTTTTTATTGAGTTTATTGGTACTTTTTAAGTACACAGTACAGTTACATTCACCATTGGGATCTTGTACCTTGATAGATCTTGGTTCTCATTTTTTCCCCGTACCCCTGCCCTCCCTTCACCCCCTTCACCTTCCCCTATTTATAAAGACTTTGTTTCCATTTTTTCCTATGGTCATGTTTTTTATTTTCCCTTTTTTCCATTCCCCTACCCTGCCCATTTCTCCTACACCTTTAGCCCTTTTCTTCCTATTTCACATTATCAGTTATACAATTTGGATCTTGTTTACACTTTTAGTTTTTCACACCACAGAAACTATTCAGTATTTAAACATGTGTGTCTTATTTATTTCACTTAAAGAGTATGGCCTCTGTATGTATCCACTTTCCTATGAATAATTCTTTCTCATTCTTTTTAACTGAGTAGTATTCCATTTTATAGAAAAACCACATCTTTATCCAGTCTCCAACTGATGGGCAACTGGGCTATTTCCAAGTTTTAGCTATTACAAACTGTGCCACCATAAACATGGGTGTGCATATATCACTGTGGTATGATTCTTTTAATTTTTTTTTTTTTTGAGACAGGGTCTCACCATGTAGTTGAGACTGATCTGGAACTCACTATGTAGCCCACTATGTAGCACAGGCTGGTCTTGAACTCGCAGTGATCCTCCTGCCTCAGCCTCCTGAGTGCTGGGATTACAGGCGTGCACCACCACATTCCAGCTAATTCTTTTACTTCGTTTGGCAAGATACCTAGCAGAGGAATAGCTAGGTCAAATGGAACCTCAAATCCTAGTTCTTTGAGGTATCTCCATAGTGATTTCCATAGTGGTTGCACCAGTCTGCACTCCTACCAACAATGGAAAAGTGTTCCTTTCTCCCCACAGCGCCGCCAACATTTGTTACTGGTTGATTTCATGTTAGCAGCCATTCTTTGTGGGGTGAGATGGAATCTCAGTGTTGTTTTCACCTGCATCTCTCGAATGACCAGTGATGTTGAGCATTTTTTCATGTGTTTGCTGCTTTTACTTGTTTGTCTGAGAAATGTCTGTTCATTTCAGATGCCCATTTTTTAATCAGGTCTTTATATTGTGGGGGCCTGATTTTTTTGATCTCTTTATATATTCTAGATAGTAGTTCTTTGTCTAAGGGGCAGTTGGTAAACATTTTTTCCCACATTGTAAGTTGTCTCTTAGCTCTCTTGGTGGAATTGTCTTGTTTTAATATGTGTCCATACTTAGAAATATTTTCAAACATATTTAGAATTAGGGAAAGTAAATTGTTTGACCAAAATAATTCACTTACAGATCTTTCTGTACAATGTGGTTTCAGATATTTGCTCCTTCTCTCAGGCATCATTTGAAATCAAGGTTGAGATCTAACTGTGCTGGTTTCTTAGACATGGTCAGAATTCACAGCCTAAGTCATAAGAGTTTGGATCTTTCTCTCTCTGGCCTTAGCAAATACCCTGAAGATCTGAGCAAAAGGTTCTTGGTAAGATAGCAGCAAGAATATGGGTAGGAAGGGAGTGTATTTATCTTTTTTCTTCTGACAGACTTGGTGCTTGAACACTGCAGGTCCATCATCCTGTAACACAGATCTGTTACAGAGAGGAAACTGAGTTATAGTTTGCCTAATTGTTACTGTTGTATAATAAGAAGATAAAAATGAAAAATTTAAACAAGGAATAGCAGATACATGTGTACTTATGTGTACTTTTAAAGTTTCTGTTTCTGCAAGGTTTGCAATGCTTTATACTTTTCATTTTTATGAATTTGTTGTGGAACCTACTCTTTGTACATCATTTAAAACACTTATGATTGAATGATTATCAAATAATTTTTAGTTTATGACATAATTTCAATTTTACATTTTATAGTAACTTAAAATATTGCTACTCAATTAAAAATCAAAATGGATGTTTTCAAGAACTGCTTAAGGTTTTACAGATTAATATGATTATTTTAAATATTTTTCTGTTACTATTAGGGAATAGCTGCTATTAAATATTTTGCAGAATTCAAAATCTTTTTCTAAGAAAGGAATTGTTTCAAATGAAGGAAAATTTGAAATAATTGATTTTAAGAAGTGTCATTACATAAACCATCAAAATTTCAAAGTGTATTTTGAAGATTATGGAAATTATTTAGAAAAAGTGCAAAGTTGCTTTTCTTATTTATATACTTTGCATTCTTTGCTTTAAGGACTAGCTAAGCAGAAGCCCCCAGCCCCCACCCCTTGCAGAATTGGACATTGTACCCAGGGCCTTCTCACTGAACTACTCTCCTGGCCCTTATATATATGTATTTCCAGTTTGAGACAGTCTTCTTAAATTGCCCAGGTTGTCTTGAAAGGTGCAGCCCTCCTGCCGTTACAGCCGTGTAATTCCTCCCACCATGCCCAGCTCTCTTTTAAATGAATACTGGAGTGGAATAATAGATAAAGAATCAGATTGGCTATTGGTTTCCCAGAAGACTTTCCTGCTGCCTCCAGCCTTGACCCCAGTCTGCACAGGGCACCCCCTTCTGTGTATCCTGGCAGGGCTAGAGCTTGCTGACTCACATGTAGCGCACTCTGTCTTCCTCTGCCTGTGTCCTTCTGCCCCCTGGAATATTTTTTTAAGAAACTGTGCTTAAGACTAATTTTTCCCCTTTTTGAAATTTCTAAGGCTTAATCATCAAGAGAAAATGCCAGTTGTGTTGAGTAATAGGGAGGTTGTATTCATCCTGTGTAGTATTATAAAAATTAAGATAAATTCTGATAAACTTATTTAGAAAAAAATTTTTATGGTTATGGTATGCTAATGAATAGCATAGAAATGTGACAAGAATATCAGGCTTGAGTTTTAAAGGTCTCATTGTCTCAAGTCAATTTAATTTTTTAAATTGTTCTTGGTAAATTTTAAGGATAAAAATGTTAGTGGCTTTGAACCGTGGTGATAAACACCTAGCACCCTGTGCATTTCTTCTTTGAGCACACTATAGGAATGTCTTATTCTGAATTATTTGAAGCTACAGAGAACTTGCAGACCTCGTAGCCAGTGGCCGTGTTTCAGCAGCCTGCCAAGACTAACGATAAAAATCTCTGGTCATGCATGGCTTCTGTGATTTAAGAAGTACTAAATCAGAACATGCTTCTCAAAATTGAAAATATAGCTTCAGAAATGACCATTTTTAAAAGAAATTACTTTGCAGCAAAATCTTAAACCATAAATTGGTTTCTAGCTGTATTTCTTGAACCACCACTAAAAAATGACTGTGAATTCTTGTTAAATTTCTTTTCTGCCACAGTTTAATGGAAGGAATTTTGCCTACTATTGAAACAGAAGTGGTAGAATCAGAACAATGAATAATTAGGTAGCTTTTAAGGGCAGGTGAGGGGGCAGTGGAGTAAAGGGAGGGGTCTTTGGCTGTGTCTGGAAAGAGAATTTCGAGGAAATCAGTGTCCTCTTGATACCTTTCCCATTCTTTGCCTTGACACAGAAAGCTTTCCTGTGCTCTAATACCCTGCCCAGGCTAAGCACACATTTCTACCTCTGGCCTGAACTTCAGCTGCTAACCCAGTGATCAGGACAGCCTCCATCCTACACCCTGATATTCTGGCAGGCACACAGTTTTCTCTGGGCCGGCTGGATTTTCTTTGCCTCCTAGAGTTGGTAATACAGAGATGTTTTGTTTTGTTCCGGTAGTACTAGGATCAGATCCCAGGGACTTCGTATTCAGTAGGCTACACCCTGAGCCTTTTTAAAAGTCTTTGTTTAGAGACAGGGCCTTACTAAGTCTCTCAGTTGCCAGGGCTGAGCTCAAGCTTGTGATCTTCTTGCATCAGCCTCCTAGAGTGCTGGGATTACGGATGTATGCCACCACGCTCAACTAGGAGCTTTGTTTTTAAAACAGTTGGGTACATGTTTTAAAACTGTTTTCTTGAAGAAGAAAATTAATAAAAATAAAATTTTTTGTGAAATAAATCAGAATGAATCTCCTTCTTGTAAAAATGGACAATTTGGACACCACAGCAGCTGGCCACTATGATACTCAGCAGCACTGAAATGAAGACTCACTAAACTGCAGCAAGATTTTATGGATAATAATTCAAAAGTTTAGAGATTTAAACTTCTAAAATACTTTGTTGTGTGGAAATGTTACATTGAATGTCATCTTGTTCACTGGTGTGTGAACACACCCTTTAGGGGCCCGTTAGGGGCAGGCCTAATGCTTGTCACCTTCTTCTGAGTGCCTTATTAGAGAAATATCAACACAGTTTCAGGTTATTCCATCCAGAAACCTGCTTTGGAAGGAAGAGGAATTATTAGGAAGTACAGCAGAAATGGCAACAGGGTCACATGTGAAGAGTTGAAAGCGGGAGTGTGGTGGAGCAGGCCTTCCCTGTACCACCTTGACTCTCACGCTTTGAGCTTCTGGTTCTAATGAACAGAAACAACTCCATGTAGCCTTAGTGAGCAGGACTTTATGGAAATGGTGTGCGGGGATTTTGTACACTCAGCAGCCAGGCCTGGGGGAAGAGAAATGCTGGCCTGTGCCCCTCCTTCCTCGTCTCCCTGCTGGAACAGCAGGTTTTGTCACCTCTGCTCTTCTCTGAATGGCCACAGTTTGGCTTCCACTGCCAGCCTCTTGGTTCCTGCCCAGTGTCAGACCAGTCCCCAGTCTGTGTGGCTCCAGCCCGAGTGCTGATCGTTCAGCTGATTCAATCATGGTGTCATTTAGAGTTTGGAAGGCGTTGGACTGTCTTGACCTTTAAGAATTTAAACCTGAGTCAGGTGTCTGCCTGTGGCCAAGTTACCTGTGACCTGGGATGAGAAGACAGTGCCGTGGGGAGAGCAGATTGTCCCAAGGGGAGAAGTGAGCAGGTGGGCAGTGATGGGGGTCCCGGCTAAGATGGGTGCAGTGCAGGGGCAGTGAATAAAGACTGCAGAGTCACATGTGTGGATTTCCTCTTTGGTCTCACCACATGTTGACTGTGATGTTGTCTGTGTTCTATATCTCAGTTTCCTCATCTATACTGTGAGATTAATAATAATCCTGATCTCATAAGGATATTGTGAAATGTCATGAAAAAATAAGTTAAGAGTTTCAGATCAGTACCGGGCACAATAATAAGCATTCAATAAACCTTAGACTTTTTAATGCAGTAATAGCACTTGTAGATTAGGGGTGGGTGTGAAAGAGCTCTGGAAAGGGTATCTCCCGATGGTACATAGAAGGTCACTGGTCCTAGCAGCATGGGGGAAGAGAACAGGTGTTCACTCTGGCACTGAGTGATTTATTAGCCCACGATTGCTAATGACCTTATAGGACTGGACATCTGCCTGGTGCCCGGTTTGCTGCCTCCTCTTATGGGGTACACAGAGTGTTCACTGGGTGGCTGCTCTCCTTACCAAGGTGCTGAGGGCTTTGCTTTCTTCATTTCTCTTTTTTCTTCTTCCCCAACCTTCAGGACAAGGTTGCGTGCTTTTTCTTTTTAAGTGTTATGTGCATATCTTTTTTTCCTCTCTTATATTGAGTGATTTAACCTACAGTGTAATTTGAAAATTTGTCTTGGAACTTTAAAGTTGTGGAAATATAATTGATGCTGGTATAGTGATTGTAAGACCAAAAGTTCTACTCTGGAGAAAAAAGCATGGGGTGAAGAGCTCTGTCCTGCATGGTTTAAAATTAATTTTTTTTTCCCTATCTGCTCAAAAACAGCACATACATCTCACTGCAAAACTAGCAGCTGGAATGATGAAGAAAAAGTCATTATTTGAACAGACTGATTTGTTGAGGATTTGTTGGGACACTCTTCCCATTGGCTTGTCACTGGTAGCTCCTACTTGAGATTTATTGTCAGGACCTGTGACACTGATACATAAACTGAGTTTGAAATTTCAGCCTTTACTTAGGCAGAGGGGAAAGATTCATTTCTGCAGGACTAAGTTCTACGTCAAACTATTTATCTAAAGTGAAAATCCAGGATCAACTTTTTTGACTGTAATTAGCAGATTTTGAAAGATTGCAGTGGGTAGTTGAAAGGAAGTCTGCACGTGGTATTAGTCATCAGGGCTAAGGAGTTAGGAGACCTAAAATTCTGCACTGGGTTAAGGAAGTTTTAGATGAAGGTAATTACAAATTACTAAAGAAAGGCTAGCTTTTTGGCAACAATTTACAGGTATTGATGAAGGTATGCAGTACACAGAAGCTGTTAAACTGAAGGCTGGGAGCCGGGGAGGTCAGGGCTGAGGAGCTGCGATACTGATTATAATTATTAGACTGCCACAGACAGCTTGTTAGTCCCTTCCAGCTCTCTCTTGCTTAATTCTATTTTCAGATCTCAGCGCATATATCCGTAGTTTTCATTCTCAAATGAGAGACTGCTGTTTTAGCAATTAAAAAAATAATTACTTTTTGAAGACACTATTCTGGTCTTGCCGGAATCATTTGTGAGCTCATTGAGGTTTTGCTTACAGCCTTTCTGTGGAGAGCCAGGGACATACGGATGAGGTTTACATGGACCCCCCTGCAGGGTCTTGATAGGTGGTGGTGAACCTGTGGCACTTGTTCCGCAGTGGGCAGGCAGAACCCTGTCTGTCAGCACGTGAGACAAGTCGCCCCAGCAGCTGAGCATCAGGCATTGGTATTCAGGTTTAGTTGCTGTGTTGGCACTTTGCGATAAATAAGTGGGGTTTTGGGTTGCAGTTTGGGTCCTCGGTCTCTAAAAGGTTCGCCATCACTGGTCAGATTTCAAATTAATTATGAGTCCTTGGTCACCGAGACAGTAGCTGTGGGCACCGTGATGCAGATCCATGGCCTTGTACCTTCCAGGGCAATGGCATCAGCTTCCGAATCTCCACGTGTTACCTCTGTATAAGGGCAGGTGTGACTGGATTTTCCCACAGTTAAAAGTGCTGTGTAAAAATGAAAGTAAGGTTGTCATAACCATTTCACATAGTAGCTTATCTTTAACAAAAACTTACAGGAAAAGTTATAAAACTTTACAAAGACGATATTATAGCACTAACTTTAGGCACAAATATCTTTTTCTCCCCCTCATTCCTTTGTGGCGCAGTTCTTTGACAAAGCAGTGTGGAACTCCACAAAACATTTTACAGAACTACAGCTGGGTGTAGTGAGGTGTAGTGGTCCATGCCTGTAGTCTCAGTACTACCCAGTAAGCTGAGGTGGAAGGATTCAGGGCCAATCGGAGCTACATAGCAAGACCCTGTCTCAACAAAACAAAATAAAACAAAACAAAACACCAAAAGTAAACAACAGCAACGAAAAAGCACAAGCTTATCCTTTTCTCAATCTACTAAATACACTATAGTACATATACCTGCTAGGTCTCAAATATTTGTTTATTATTTAATGATTTATTATGTTGACCAATTATGGTTTTTACATTCTTTTTCTCCCATCTCATTATATTTCTACCAAATTGGTTTTGTGTCTCACTTTGGTAATCAGAGCTTTACCAGGTTATGTGTAGTTGAGATTATTTGCAAAGGACATTGAGTGACCTGTCAGGTCTGAGAAGGTTCTAATGCAAGCTTTTCAGTTACTCAGAAGAAACGGATGCCTGACAAATAGCACGGTTGTCTTATTTACGTAGAGCAATGTAGGAAAATGATCTGCACATAAAATATTTTCCATCTTTAATAAGAAAGAAGCAGTAGAAATTAACCTGGTTATTAAATGATGCATTTCTATAAGCAGTTGTGAATTAAATTGAATTTTATATTGAAGAGATAGATGACCATTGCTAATATATCCATTTTGTGTAATTTAATTGACTTATTTTTTGTTTTTGTGCTATTTTTCCTTTAGACATCATAATGATTAAAATTCCAGAAAAAGATTTTAAAAATAAAAGCTCACCCACAATCCTTTTGTTGCCTCACAATAACTCTTCATTTTCTTTATTGTGTCTTGATCCATTCTCCATACGTATGCATAATTGCAAAATTTGTCTTTTATTCACAAAAGTTGAGGTTAATGAAACCTCAGTGTTTTATTTAATAAATAAAACCGGAGTGTTTTATTTAAATGGCAAATAGATGTAACTTGTTTTGTTAACTAGCACCTGGGTTCCTAAAGTTGAATGTGATATGTTGGTCCTATTTTCACAACATGATCTTGAATCAGTGAAATTCGGTGGGTCATTTCCTGGCACTTTTCTGGTGGCAGTCATCTCTAGTTCTTGATCTTTAAATATGTCTGTTTGTGTAAAAACACCCAAATGTTACAAAACTTAACACAGTGCATACCCCTGTCCCTCCTCTCTCAGTTGACCTCTACACAGAACTTATGTTTTCGTTTCTTGATTCTCTTTAAGCAGACTGCTTCCCTACTTATCTTCTAGGCGTGTTCTATGAGGAGTAGCTATGTAAGGGTTAGCTGAGGTGGGCATAGTGGCCCACTTGTGTAATCCCAGCACTCTAAGGTGCTGAGGCAGGAAGGCCATAAGTTCAAGCTCAGCCTGGATAATTTAGGCAAAACCTGTTCAAAATTAACTAAATAAAATTTGGGCTAGGGATGTAGCTTAGTGTGAAGGCCCTAGTACCACACACAGAAAAGATTAGCTGGTATCTTGTGCTACCTTGGTACATATGTTACTTAGGCAAGTACTGATGGATTTTTACTTCAGAAACACGAGTACAGAATTGGCAAAATTGACTATCTTATCTGTATTTGCAAATTTTGCAACAAGTGTTTGTTAAGTGCTATGCTTTGGCCTTCTTAAAAAATACATGTCTTTTAATGAATAGCTTCCACTTTATCTTGGAACTTTTTTTTTTTCCTTTTTTCTTTATTGGTACATTTTAGGTATACTATACAGTTACATTTGTCATTGGGATCTTGTACCTTTATGATATATCTTGGTTCTTATTTTTTCCCCATTCCCCTGCCCTCCATTCACCCTCTCCACCTTTCCCTATTTACAGAGACTTTGTTTTAGTTTTTTTCCTTTTCTCATATTTTTTCTTTTCCCTTCTTAGCTTTCCCCTGCCCCTCCCACTTCCCCTACACCTTTAAACATATCAATACACAATATTAATTATACATTTTGATTCTTATTTACACTTTTCGTTTATCATGCCAGAGAAACTATTCAGTATTTAAACATGTGTGTATTATTTATTTCACTTAAGAAATGTATATCCACTTAGCTATAAATGTCTCTAGTTTCTCGTTCTTTGTGGCTGAGTAGTACTCCATTTTATAGAAAACCCACATCTTCTTTATCCAGTCTCTGGTTGATGGGCTGTTGGACTGTTTCTAAGTTTTAGTTATTACAAACTGTGCCACTGTAGACATGGGTTCACATATATCACTGTGGTATGATTCCTTTAATTCTTTTGGCAAGATACCTAGCAGAGGAATAGCTGGATTAAATGGGACCTCTAGTCCTAGTTCTGTGAGGTATCTCCATATTGATTTCCACAGTGGTTGCACCAGTCTGCACTCCCACCAACCATGGAGAAGGGTTCCTTTCTCCCCATAACCACACCAACATTTGTTATTGGTTGATTTCTTGGTAGCAGCCATTCTTTCTGGGGTGAGGTGGAATCTCAGTGTTTTCATCTGCATCTCTCGAATGACCAGTGATGTGGAACACTTTTTCATATATTTTTTTGCTGCTTTTACTTATTTGTTTGAGAAATCAAACATTTCAGATGCCCATTTTGGAATTGGGTTTATAAATTTTGGGGGTCTGATTTTTTTTTTTTTAGTTCTTTATATATTCTGGATAGTAAATTTTTGTCTGTGGAACAGCTTGGTAAAATTTTTTTCCCACATTTTAGGTTGTCTCTTAGCTCTGTTGGTGATTTCTCTTGCAGAGCAGAGCTTTTCAAAAAGATGAAATTCCAGTTGACTCTTTGTGCTAGTTCTCATGCTACTGAGGCTTTGTTCATAAAGTCTTTTCCTATGTCAATGTGCTTTGGCCATCTGTCAGATGTTGTGGAAAAAGTTGCAGATGAGTAAAAGTTTGTTTTTTATCTTAATGGAACTTTTTCATCTGTTTTCAGTTTTCTTTAGGATTTTTCATTGTATTCCTTGAATTAGCTGCTTTCAATATTGAGACCTTTCACTTATATGTAAATAATGTTGTTAGTTTTACCTACTAGTTTTAACATGAAACTGGTTTATTCGCATTTCAGAAATGTCTCTCTTATGAGCAACAAGCCATATAGATTGTTTTATTATTTTTTTCAGTTTTTGTTTTTATTGTAATTGTGAATGCTAGCTTGAAATTTAAAAAAAAGAAATTAAAGTTGAGAAATATTCAAGAGTTTAAGTTCTTAAGTTTAAGTTCTTAAGTGAAAATGCCAAGCTGTGATCTTAAGAGTTAAGGATGATGAATATAATGAAGTCGACAGAAATAGTATTCAAGGTGAATAAGATCCTTGTGCAAAAGTGCAGTACATGGAATAAAAGAAACATGATTTTTTACTTCTAAAATTGTATTGCCTGATAAGCAGCATGCATTGTATTTCCTATTTTTCAGTTATTTCCTAGTTAACTAAATCACGTATCTCTGCAGACACTGCCTTGCGAAGCTTTGTAATTTTTAATTTCTTTTGCAAATAGGTTGTACATTTTATTGAAATTAAATCAGAAATAGATATTAGCAATATATCATATGAAATGCATAGTAGTAAAGAGCAAATTGCTACCCAAATATAATTGGCATTAATAGTTTATTACATTTTTACATTAGACATTTCTACAGTAATATATGTGTGCCTTATATAGTATATATCTTTCTTTCTTCCTGCAATGCATATTTTGCTTTGTAATCTGATTAGCAGGGTTAGATGGGACTTTTGGTCTTCACTGTTCCCTCTATTTAAAAAAGATCATATACTTGGCATGGACTGACTTTGAGTTTATTTAGAAACTTCAAATAAATATAAGCATGTGTATTTTAGTTATCAGTTTCTAATTAAAGTATAATCAAGTGGCTTTAGTCCAAGTAACCTAAGCATGCTTGGAATTTTTTTATCTAGTAAGTTCATATCTGCTACATACTAAATGTTTAAAATGAAAAGAGTAGTTCATACAATAGGTAAACCTGTAGAATACATAATGATCACAGAGACCATATCTATGTAATACCGTTCCTTGCACAATCCCTAGCCTTTAGTGAGGCCTAAAAAATCTGAGCTGAATGAATGATTAAAGAAAAGAAAACTTAAAAAATGAGACAGTTCATTCCCATCTTTGTGGCGAAGTCTCAATTGGCCTTCTCCTGAGATGTAGTTCTATCAGTATATTCTGAAAACTGTAGTGATAAAAATGACTTTTAATTACCCAGGGATTGCAGTCAGTGACTGTGAAAAGAGACATCTCTTAAAAACAGTAGGGGATCATGAGAAATTGATCCAACAACTCTTCGAGGATGCAAAGAAGAATAACATAAGACTGATAGGAATCCAAGAAGTAGCAGGAGAAAATACAAATGACTTTAAAAAGCTGTTCACAGAATTAATTATAGAAAACTTCCCAAACAGAAGGGAAGAATTTGACATACAGATAAATGAGGCATATAGAACTCTAACTAGCCATGATAAAAAAAAAAATCTTTACCTAGACATATAATAATCAAGATCCCAGAAACCCAACAGAAGAACAAAATACTACAAGCAGTAAGAGATAAGAAACAAATCACATGCAAAGGAAAGCCCATCAGAATCACAGCAGACTTTTCAACACAAACCCTTAGGTTAAGGAGAGCCTGGAATGAGACATTGCAAGTACTAAAAGAAAACAACCTCCAACCCAAACTGATGTATCCTGCAAAACTTTCTTTCAAAATGGATGGGGGAAATAAAATACTTCCGTGACAAAGAACACCTGAGAAACTTCATGAATACCAAACCAGCACTACAAGGAATTCTAAACAATATCCTAGAAAAAGACAAGGTAACAACACAATGAGGCCCAACAGAGCAAATCAAATAGGCAAGGTAAGAAACTAAAAGGAGAAGGCGAAAAAAACATGACAGTAATAAGTTAGTACATATCAGTTATAACCATCAATATCAATGGCCTCAATTCACCAATCAAGAGAAATAGACTGGCAGAACGGATTAAGAAGCAAAATCCAG
The DNA here is from genome assembly GCF_012274545.1 of Fukomys damarensis. Lineage (NCBI taxonomy): Eukaryota > Metazoa > Chordata > Mammalia > Rodentia > Bathyergidae > Fukomys > Fukomys damarensis. The sequence continues at coordinate 17,053,652 of NW_022900930.1, forward strand.
TAATATCTTGTATACAAGACACACCTCGTGCAAAAAGAAGCCTATAGACTGAAAGTGAAAGGTCGGGAAACTTCTTCATGCAACAGGAGCCCAGAAAAAAGCAGGGTAGCAATTTTATTCACAGACAAAGTAAATTTCAAACCTAAACTGATTGAAAGAGACAAAGAAGGCCACTAACTACATCCTTGTGAAGGGAACAATTCAAGAGGAAGAGATAACAAATAATTTATTTTCAATCTATTGAGTATGTTAGAAAGCACATATGCTCCTTTTCTCTTTTCTTTTTTTTTTTTTTTTTCTTTTTTCTTTTTCTTCCCCTGGTGCTAGGTATTAAACTCAGCACATTGTTCTGGCTAGGCAGGTGCAGCACTACTGAGCTAAATCTCAGGCTTTACATTTCATATTTTTTAAATTTATCAACACATTAATCTTTGTCTTTATATGTTGGTCTACCAAATTGATGAGTTATTTTGGTTCTCATGTTCTTTGCTTTTTTAATTGAGAATTTATGAAATCTGTATATATGAGTAGCTTGAAAAGTATTAAGGTCTATCCGTCATTCTCCTCTCTCATCTCTGCCTTCGAACTTCCTTTCTGTCACTACAGCTTGTTTGGTTGGAAATTTGTTAAGACAGATTTTGTTATGTTATCAATATATACCTTTGTACCTATTTTCTACTGATAACGAATATTAATTTTTAAGTAAATTTTATCATAACTATACTTAAATAAATGGATAATAAATCAATATCATTCAGTATCTGGTACATATTACAAATTCTCCAACTGCCTCAAAGATGATATTTGTTTTTCTCAAATCACACAAATCACAAACATTCCACACATTACTGTTTTATTATACCAAAGTATATATTGTATTGTAGAAAATATGCATTGTGTATATGTGTGGGGGGTATGTTTTTACATATATGTGTGCACTATTAAATGAGAAACATGGGCATGAATGTGGTAGGATTTTGCACATTTGGCATATCGATAGTTTCTCTGGCAACCTTATGATTTCTCTAAATTACATGCTTGATTTAATTCATAGTCATTTGTATGGGAAGAATATTACATATGTATTGGTGTTAAATTCTATCATTATGCTTATAAAAATATAATAAAAATAAATATGGGATATAAAGTAGAAACAGAAAAATATGATCTTAAAAATGTGAACTCTTTTAGTTGTTTTTGGATTTCAAATATAAGTATATTTCTTTTCTGTGGGAAGTTTTGTTAGAAAATGTAAGTGATACAATCAACAAGCATATGATATTTATCAAATCAGTAAAACCAAGGAATTTATAAATCATAAAATTTGAAGATAGTTTCTCAACTATTATATGTAACTTTGTTTTATTTGTAAATACATTTTTCAAAAATATATGAAAAGAAAATGAAAAAGAATATATAATGTTTGACGATCATATCAAACTAATAATGTATTTGGATTATCTGTCTGTGTTGCATAAATTTTTGTTTATTTCATATCCTTTTTTGCTGTCATATATATATGTATATTTGAAATTTTTATTTAGTATCTTCATTTCTTGTCATGTATGTTTGCAATCTTTAATTAAAAAAAAAAGAAAATGAGACAGTTTGTTCCCCTCTTTATAGTGAAGTCTCAGTTGGCCTTCTCTTGAGATGTAGTTCTATCAGTATATCCTGAAAACTGTAGTAAGTGAATAAAAATGACTTTTAATTGCCCAGGGATATTCCTTTGCTTCCAAATAAGCCATTTATTGGAGCCTCATGAACTCCAGGAAATCTTGTTCTGATTGCTTAGAGCTGCACTTATGTCAACAAGTTTTAAAAAAAAAGTACAGCTGCCTTAATTTTGTCTCCAGACAGGTGGCTGAAAGAGGGGTGGTGGCTCCAGGTCAGCCTCTGACTCTTTCTTTCTCTTGCTCAGGTTACCTTCTTCAGAATGATTCCCTGCAGAGCAGTGCTCACTTTCGCCCGATGTCTGATCAGGAGAAAAATTGTCACTATGGACAGTTTAGAAGATTCTAAACTGTGCCGCTGCTTAACCACCATGGACCTCATTGCCCTGGGGGTTGGGAGCACTCTGGGTGCTGGGGTTTATGTCCTTGCTGGGGAAGTTGCCAAAGCAGATTCTGGCCCCAGTATCGTCGTATCCTTCCTCATCGCTGCCCTGGCATCTGTGATGGCTGGCCTGTGCTACGCTGAATTTGGAGCCCGAGTTCCCAAGACTGGGTCTGCCTATTTGTACACTTATGTTACTGTTGGTGAGCTGTGGGCCTTCATCACTGGCTGGAATCTCATTTTATCTTATGTAATAGGTACGTTGCAAAAACAAATCTCAATTGTGTAAAAACAGCACTCCTGAGTGTTCATTTGTAGTCTACATTACTTAGCTTCTGGGTGATTATCAGTGGATTGCCTGGCCCCTGTGTGTCTCATTTTTTTTTCATCTCTAAAATAACTTCTAATTGCACATAAATTCTGGGTTTCTGCTTCATCTCTAAATATGCCTTTTTTAATGTGCCTCTCAATGAGGTTGAAATTCCTATTTTTTAAAATAAGAATTTCTTAAAAAATGGAAACAAAGTCTTTGTAAATAGGGAAGAGTGCAGAGGGTGTGAAGGGAAGGCAGGGGTATAGTGGAAAAATAAAAACCAAGATATATAAAGGCACAAGATCCCAGTGATAAGTGTAACTGTATTGTGTGCTTTAAATGTACCAATAAACTTAATGGGGATAAAAAAAGAAAATAATTAATTAAGAATTCCTTTATTGTTAATGAAGTTATTACCTGATTCTGTACTTAGGAACTTGGGCATTTGATTACTATTACTATAAAATTAGCATTATAATGTCATTAAAAATTTCAACAAATGTGAACTAGGCCATGATAATCTGGAGTAGAGTAGAAATTGGTGTTATGTTAATTTTCTGCAAGTGATCTTATATTCTCTGCATGTTCTGTGTTTTGGGAAGGTACCTCAAGTGTCGCAAGAGCATGGAGTGGTACCTTCGATGAATTGCTTAACAAACAGATCGGTCAGTTTTTGAAGACATACTTCAAAATGAATTATACTGGCCTTGCGGAGTATCCAGACTTTTTTGCTGTGTGCCTTATATTACTTCTGGCAGGTAAGAAAACTACTACTGTACACCTTTCCCTTTAATGAGCCAAATTCATTGTCCGGAAAAGTACTGAATTTGGAATATGAACTCTCCAGACCAACTCATCAGATTCATACACTTAAGTTACTCTTGGGTGTCTGTGGCCTTCATCACTGGCTGGAATCACATTTTACCTTACGTAATAGGTGTGTTTCAAAAACAAGTCTAAATTGTGTGGAGAGGAAGAATAGTGCTTCTGAGTCAGGCACCTGGCATGCACTAAATAATAGGAAAGAAGACTTTAGTTTTGCAACTGATTGGAAGTTTGCAGCAATGGCAATGAAGATTCAATAAGGAGGAATACATAATTTCATGGCATTATTTCATCCTTGTTAGATACAACTAAATATATTTGTAAGCATATTATTTCTAGAAGAAACTCTAGGGTTTTTTTCTATGCACTCGTCTATATGACAAACTCAGAGGAACTTTACAGGTCGTCACTCATTTGTGTGTGATGCACACACACTTGGTACTGGAACTTTTCCATGTTCGTCCGTATTGTAGCACAGAGGTTAGAAAAGAATATGAATTGGAGTAGGACAACCAGATTTTCAGTCTTGCTGTGTCTGGTTAACTCCTCTTGGAACTTAAATAATTACTCAGTCTCTCCATCACTCAGCTCGCTCATCCATAAGATGAGTACATTGTTTTGCTTGGTACAGTTGTCACCCTCATAATAGTGGGTTTTATCTTGTAAGCATGACTAATCTCTGCTGTCCTCTTTTATTTGCTTTAACTATTTGAACTCCTATTTTTATTTCATTCCCATCTGCAGACCTGTTTAAAAATCTGTTGAGCTTACACTAAGCATAAAATCTGTATTTCTCCCCACTTTTTATTTGATTTTCTCTGAATAATCTGCCCCTTGCTTTTCTATCTGGATGGTCTTGTTTCCTCCATGGGCTAGAAAGATGCGACAGAAATATTGTTCTATCATGAAATGCTTTCCTATAAATTATAGTTTTAAATGTAGTTCTCTTTAAAAAGTCATTGAATGTACTATATAGGATAGGAACATAAACAAAACTTTCAGGTCTAAAACATTTTGCATTTTCCTTGTAATGTCAAGAAAAATTGCATCTATTGTTTTTCATCAAATTTTTATTTTGGTTTCTAAACAACCTAGCTACCACTAAGTTATTTATAGCATGTTTTACTTAAGTGTGGTTTCAGTAAACAAAATATTTAGCTGTACACCCTCAAAGCTGAGAAGCATGTAACTGACATATGTAGTTAGAGCTCTTAATTCCATGGCAGGACTAAAGCTAAGACATTACCCTCCCTTGTTTCTCCTCTGTTCATCCATTGTATTTTTCCTTGAAATATAATCAAAGCCTACATTATCACTGTTATTAGAATCTTTGAGGATCAAAGTCCCATTATTAACCTTTATCCATATAATAATACCAAATGTCTTGTCAGTTGAAACTGTTAAATGTAATTTCATTCATTAAAGACACAAGGGAAGAATACACAGTATTCAGTTGAGATATTTATGGTGTCTAAACTACAGTTAGGTGGGAGATGAAGCGGGAGAGAAGACATACTACTTCCCCAGCACTCCACATGGATATTGAGGAACTAACATAAAATGCGATGGTGGCTTTGTTTTTCTCTGATGTCTATAGCAGTGGTTCCTAACCTAACAGACAATTATCTGTGGGTAATTATGCTAACTCTCCAGCTTTCCTTCATATCATTAATATAGTTTGTTATTGTGTGATTCTGGGAACTATACAAGTGTAAGAGTTAAATTCAACTTTTCTCATCTCTGCTTGGAAAATTTTGCCTCTGTGATGGTAGGTGGTATTGCTATAAGAAAGAAGCCAGTAAATTGTATAATCCTTTCATAGCAATCATTTAACCAGTGACAAAACTTAAACTCTCATTCTCATAGGTCCATAATTTATATCTTATGCTAGATAGATTAAAAACTAAATACAATGTGTATAATATTTACAAAGAAACTAGAAGGAAACAAAGCTAATATTTTGGGGTTAATGTTAAGGAAGATCTTACTTAAAGTAGGAACTAAAAAGGAAACAATGTAAGGATTATTTCAACAGTAGAGTTAAAAGCAAATGACAAGGCTGGGAGAGTAACTTAGGGGTAAAGCACTTTCCTAGCATGCCAAGGTCCTGGGTTCGATCCCTAATGCCAGATAAAAGTAAAATAAAATAATTTTGAAAAGCAAATTTTAAACAAAGTACTGTGACACTTATAGCATCAATATATAAATGAATCTTATAAATGAATATGAACAGAATACACAGGTATAAAAAAAAAACCCAAGCAATCTAAATTGGGGCCAGAGTCTCTATAGAATATTTTGACATTGTAAATCAAAAGCCTTATATAAAAATTCATATCCTTTGATACATGGTTAACTTATAGAAAACTATTCTAAGGAAAGAATTAGAGAATCTAGGGAGAAATTTATAAAAGGACGATGATGTCAGTACTGTTTATAATTATAAAAAATAAAAACCTAAGAGTGATCTAATTGTCTATAAATAAAGGATGAGTAAAACTATGGTATCTCCATATAGTAGATCGTGCAGCTGTCAGAAATGAGATTATAGTTGGCACAGCAGCATGTGTCTGTAATCCCAACTACTTTCGAGGCTGAGGAAGGAGGACCCTGTGTTTAAGGATAGCTTGGGCAGTGTGGTAAGACCTTGTTATGTTTTGATTTTGTTTGTTTTTAAAGAGCAGTTGTATTTATTGACATCAAAATATGTGTATGCTTAAGTGTATATAATTCTAGAGGGAGGATCACAGTTGAATGTTGTTTTCTTCATACTTCTTCTATGTCTTCAACTTAGTTATTTTTATAATCCCAGTATAAAATAAAGCCATTGAAATAAGAATAGATTTAACAGAGAACTTCTGGCATAACAATTGAATTATTTTTTGTTCTTGTGCTCAGTAAATATATAAAAGATACAGGATTAAGCTTTTAAGAATGTTTCATAACCTTTAGCCTTAAAGGGGCTTTTTAGGAAAGCATCCTATTAAAATTAAGTATCACCTTATATTTACCTGCCATTGGTAATACCTGGTTATTAGACTTATGTATTTCTTAGTGTGGAATCTCCTGTTAGCTGGTTCTGCCTCCAGAAATCAAATCAGCTATGTTTAGAAGACATTGTTTCACAATTAGTAACTAATGAGTAGGAACTGGCTGTAAAGAAGTGGTTACATAGGAGTTAAACACATAAATGTAGATGCAACAATATCCTGATGCCTGTATTCACTTCAAATTGTCATTGTCTGTGTTAGGGTGAAAAGTAAAATGCCTTTTCTTTGTCCATAGGTCTCCTGTCTTTTGGAGTAAAAGAGTCTGCTTGGGTGAATAAATTCTTCACAGCTGTTAATATCTTAGTCCTTCTCTTTGTCATGGTTGCTGGGTTTGTGAAAGGAAATGTGGCTAACTGGAAAATCAGTGAAGAGTTTCTCAAAAATATATCAGCAAGTGCCAGGTAAAACACGTAGGAGTTTTCCCCTTTTAAAAAATGTTACATTTTAAGAGTGCATGCAAAGGCTTTGTTTAGAGCAGTGGTTCTCAAACTTCTTGCTTCTGAAACCTTTCTGAGTGGACTCCCTCTGTGTAGTCTCTCCTCCAGACATAAAGGTATGGGTGTGCTCAGTATGGAGCCCTCATGAGAAGCCACACCAGGCTGGTTCCCAGCCTCAACCTGTGCTGTGGAATTAGGGGAAGAGAGAAGAGAAAACCTAGCTCCTGGAAGAACTTGTTCCTTTCTCCCCAGCAGTTTGCCCCCTCAAAATAACAATGAGTATTTTTAAGTCTGCATCCTTTGAGACTACCATTCAATTTCATTCTTTCAGAGTTTTAGTCATTTTCAGTCTTTGTTTTGGGGGAATGTTATTAGTTGCTTAAGCAGAAATACTATTTCAAAAACATATATTACATGGAGTAAGGTACTCTGTTTTTGCTTGATTTTTTTGAGGGGTTAGAGATTGAACCCATAGCCTTGCACATGCTAGGCAAATACTTTATCATTAGCTATATCCCTAACCCTTTTTATTTTAAGATAAGGTCTTGCTAAGCTGCCCAGGCTGGCCTTGAATTTGTGATCCTCCTGCCTCAGTCTCTTGAGTAGCTGTATACCACCACACCAGACTTTGTTATTCTTTATATATGTAAGTTGCAGTCCTAGAGAAAAATTGTAAATCCTCTGATTTTGTACACTTTTTAACATAGAATATTCAACCCCAGCACTGTTAATTAGCCTAGGAAATTTTGTTTCACCTTTCCACTTAGTGAATTCACTTCTTAGTGAACTTTAAAGATGTATAGTTGTCTTACTTTGTACTTTATGAACTGAAGAATGGATTCTTCAAGCGAAAAGCGTTATGGCACATGTCTCTGTTCTCAAAATCCTGGCTGCCTTTGTGTTGCAGACAGGGTGGTCTGGGGATTGTATGTATTTGCTGGCAATCAGCCTCTAGTTGGATGTCTGTGACTGTTATGGCTATGTATAGATATCCTCCCAATGCCTCATGTGGTCTTAGGTGGGGCTTTTTCAGAAGTGTCTAGATCTAGGGTGTGTGATTGAGTCATATTGCAATGCTAGGATTAAAGGTGGGTGATTAATAAATCAGTCCACTGATTGGTTTGGCACTGCTCTAATCCTGGTACCCCAGATTATAAAAGGGGCAAAAAAAAAATGCTGCTAAGTTCCCTTGCTTGCTTGCTTTGCTACCTTCTGCCCACAATGAACTGTTTCTCCTCTGTGTTGCCCGTCTGCCATGCCACTCTGGCTTGTAGCCAGCCTGTTATGGACTGAAACCTCTACAAACAGTGAGCTAAATAGACCTTTAACTTTGTGTCACATATTTTGTCTCAGCAACAAGAGAAAAGTAACCAAGACAGTGACCTAAGAGGGTTATTGCTAGGGTCCTACCACATTTTCTAAAACAGGTTGAGATAATAAGGTTTTAAATTTTATATACATCAGGTTCAAAGAGCTGAATGAAGACTCAGTAGCTTTTCAGAGATGTACTTTCAAATTCCTATAAGCAGCACATTTCTATGAAAATGACTTTGCAATGTGTTTTTCTTTCTTTTAGAGAGTCACCTTTTGAAAATGGAACAAGTATATATGGGGCTGGTGGCTTTATGCCTTATGGCTTTGCAGGAACCTTGGCTGGTGCTGCCACTTGTTTTTATGCCTTTGTGGGATTTGACTGCATTGCAACAACTGGTAAGAGCAGTGTCTTGGATCTAGACAGAGGGAAAGGTGTCCCTTGTACCACAGAGTAGCCATGTGTGAAAGCAGAGGGTCAAGAAAAAGACAGCTGGTTTGGGAATAAGAAGGGTGTTAATTCCAGATCTGTTGGTGATATCTGCTATATAAGATTTTAAAATGAAAAGATACTTCATGAAACTCTCTAAGCCTTGGTTTCTTACATTGGTAAAATTGGGAGAGCAGTACAGAGATTGCCAAAGTACACATATGACAAATACTTAGCAAGCTGTGAAATACCTTACATGTATAATTCATGATTATTGTACTTAAACTATGTGGATGTGCTATCACTTCCAAATATTTATTTTCTTAAACTGCCTTTTCCTTGATGGATGAAATATGCTCTGGCATTTTCTCTTTATCCTGTACCATAAAGTCCTCATGCCTGAATCACTCTCCTGGTGCCCCCTCTAGCTTCTTGTCATTGCACAGCCTTATAAGTAATCATTTTTGGGGTACTTCAGATGTCAAATCTTACAAAAAGGGTACAAAGAATTTGGTTTCACATAGGTGAAATAAGTTTATCTGAAGCCTTCATGTGTCCCAACCTATAAAACATCGCATCGGTCATGTAATCTGTGGGTGAGTCTCCTTCCAAATAGGTGGAGACTGCAGTCCCTAAATACTTAAGAGTGTTGATGCATCAGTTTCTCCTGGAAATGAGAATATTACTTGCATGATTTCTCTTTTCCCTCTGGGAATTGGATTTTTATGTAATAGAAAAGTACCTTCCAGAAGAGAGGGGAAATTTAATGTAAAATAAATGGATCACACTAAAAAACCAGAAGGGACAAAAGCAGAGTAAAATTGCCATGGAAGAGAGAAAGAATTTGATCCACATTAAGTTGTTTTTGCCTAAAAATGGCTTATTAAACATGCACATTGTTTGTTTGTATTACCTTAGGTGAAGAAGTCCGGAATCCCCAGAAAGCTATTCCTATTGGAATAGTGACTTCTTTGCTTGTTTGTTTTATGGCCTACTTTGGAGTCTCTGCAGCTTTGACACTTATGATGCCATACTACCTCCTCGATGAAAAAAGCCCCCTTCCGGTAGCATTTGAGTACGTTGGATGGGGTCCTGCCAAGTACGTTGTTGCAGCGGGCTCCCTCTGTGCACTGTCCACAAGGTACATTCCACTGGCTTTGGGACAGGGGCTGTTTGGGTTCCTGCAAAGTATAGTTACTGTCTAAAAAATATTTTTGTATGTTCTAAAAATATTCTAACATGAGGAAAATATTATGCAACTATGTATTTACTGAATAGTTTGCCCAGAATTGCCATTAAAAATCTTAAGTGATTAAAAAAAAAAACTTTTCCCACATCAGTTAAAAGAGTTTTTCAAGATAATGTTGGTCCAAACTTCCATATAAATATAAATGGCATTAATATACATGCAAATACGTGTCATGTATTCATGTATCTAATCTATGCATTGTAAAACTTTAGGTTGCTTACTCTAGTATGTCTCTGCTGGCTTTGCTGGCTTTCGTGTCATTTGAAGTTCTTCAGACAGTCTAAAACTGCATGTAGACTTGACATTTTCTATAGTCCTTGTAATAGTTTGTCACCAGGCATGGTAGCTTGTAATCCGAGAACTCGGGAAGGATCACCACAAGTTTGAGGCCAGCCTAGGCAACATAGTGAGTTCAAGGCCAGCCTGAACTACATAGCAAAACCCTGTCTCAAAACAAAAACAAAAATTTTTTAAGGTAATACAGTAGTCAGTGTGAGTGGAAGGTATGTGGTCGGATTTTTTAAAGGAGAAATGTGTGGTTATAATTCATCAACCTAGCTTTTTTTTTCTCCAAAATTTCTTATATTTTCTAGAGAAAATATAATTGACAATTAGAAATTACCCCTGTAAGCCAGGTTCCCTGGCATACATCTATAATCTCAGCTGCTTAGGCGGTTTAGGGAGCAGAATTGACTGTGCAAGGCCACCCTAGCAACTTAGTGAGACCGTGTCTCAAGGGGGTGAGGTAGGGTGGGAATGTAGCTCTGTGCTAGAAAGCTTGCCTGCTAGCTCACAGCTAGGCCTAGGCTCAAGCCCAGTACCACAAAAGAATTACGTCTGAACTGTGAAGACCGGTGCCATCTTGTTCTTACAATGACGGACAGAGATTCATCCATGGCCAAGCTTAACCCACTCCTATGAAAAGATAAAATGAAAATGGAGTTTTTTAAAATCTATTTTTCCCCCACTTGTGGACCTCCCTGCAGTCGACTTCCAGAAACCGAGGCCAGCAGTGCTATTGACCTGGATTTACAGTGGGGAGCCAGGCTTCCGGGATCCCCACCAGGATTTCAGATCCCAAGAGTGAATTTTTAAAAATAAAATATTTTCCCTTATATGTTATTTTTCACAACTAATTCATGTATGGGATGGTGTAGCCAATAAGCAGAAGTAATTCAAAACCTCTTAAGCAAAAAGTATCTTACTAAATTTCACTGTTACTAACATTTAATTTTGGCTACTTCTATTACTAAATTTACAGTAAGTTGTTTTTTTCAGTCTTTCTCTTCCTTGACTTTTATTGTGCTGAGAATTATTACTAATTTGATCAAAGATCAAGCTGTATGATTTAAAATGGTCTCATAAACACGTAATTGAATAAAAGAAGTAACATATTGTGGGGTAAAATTAATCTCTTCTTTAATTGAATTTTAATTTAGAAATTTTATTTTTGAATTATTGCCACTAGAAATGTCATAATGATATTGGTTTGGTTTTTTGAAAAGTCTAATTATGTCATTTTAACTCAGTAATAATAATTGGTTCACACAATTGAGTCACAATATTGTTTTTAGACTGATAATTTGGTTGGGCAAGCATTTGTAACAGAATAATGAGTACCATGATGGTCAAGGTTGGCAAATATTTTTCAGTGCCCAATTATAGTGCATTTAAAAAACAATGACTTCATAATCACACTCTGATGCTGATTTTTATAGAGTTACCTAATTTCAGTCTGGTTTCTAATTGTGCATGAATGCGTTTGCCATACTGCATGTCTTTGCTTTTTATTCAGTCTTCTTGGATCCATCTTTCCAATGCCTCGTGTAATCTATGCTATGGCAGAGGATGGGTTGCTTTTCAAATGCCTAGCTCAGATCAATTCCAAAACGAAGACACCAGTAATTGCTACTTTATCATCGGGTGCAGTGGCAGGTGAGAGAGTTGACTTTTATCAAGAAAAGGGAAATCTTTTTCATCAAGGCCTCTGAAACAAATAGGTGGTTTTCTATTTTAATTGTTGTTAATTTTTTTGAATTTTTTGGTTCTCTACCGTAGTGGATCCTATCTGTACCTATATATTTACCTGTCTAGAATAGTACTTTGTATAACTCACATGTGGATTATGGATTTTTCTGTTCTAGTCTTCTGGGCTCTATGTTTCCTTTACCACGCATTCTGTTTGCCATGGCCCGGGATGGTTTACTGTTTAGATTTCTTGCCAGATTGAGTAAGAGGCAGTCACCAGTTGCTGCCACGTTGACTGCAGGGGTCTTTTCTGGTAAGCTTTACAAACATTGGATGGGAACATTTTGTGCGCATGCGTGGACTTACAAAGAGGATCTGCATGCTTTGCATGTAAGTTAAGAACAAAATCCTGGCTAAATTAGTGTATGAACATTGGGATTAACATGTTAAAATCGTGGTGTTGGTTCTGTACTGAAATTCATAATTAAGTGATCCTTTGAGATGTTCTTTCATTATTTTAATAATTTGGGCTTCTAACAAATGTGCAAAAGATTCTAAAGGTTCTTCACTATTTGTAATTGGTGAATGAGCACATAAAATTCTACTTTTGGTACAGAAATTTTTAATCGAAGAATAATTATCTAGTTTTGGTAATATGAATTTAATGACTGAGGATTTTTTATATTACATGTTTGCAGTACATACAGTTACAGTCATCTTGGAGAGTGGGCAAAACACCTGAAGTCATCGGTGTGGGAAAGGATTTTCTAAGCAGAACCATGATTGCACAAGAAGTAGCAGCATTAACAAAATAGGATTGCATCAAATTTAAAAACTTCTATACAGCAAAGGAATTATTCAGTAAAGAGAGTACCTACAGAATGGAAAAAATTTGCCAGCTGTTCTTCAGACAGAGGACTAATATCTAGGATATACATATATAAAGAACTCAAAAAATTAGACCACGTAAAATAAAAGACTGACTCAAGAAATGGGCAAATTAAATGGACAGATACACACTTTACAGAGGAAGAAGTACAAATGGCCAACAAATACATGAAAAAATGTTCAACATCTCTGAGGATTTTTAAAAAAACTTCACCCATTTTTAATCAAGCATGAAAAATGTCACAAATTGCATATAGTTAGTTAGTTGGCCATTGTGCTTACTGCTCTTAGTAGAGTGGGCATCCCTGGTTCCTGGGCATCTTGATCCTCTAAGATTAGCATCCTTTCTCACCCCACTAGAATCTAGTTGTCCTTTTGATAACTTTGATATGCAAATTATATTCAGAAAATCCAGATTGTCTACATTTTGACATATCTTAATATTCATGCAAGATGCCTTTGGCCCGATTGTTACAGCATGTGGAAGTTTTCAGAGATTCCATAAATTAAGAGAATAGCCTTAGAGGTAGTGTTATAGGAAGCAAGAGAAGACTTTAGTAAACTTTATAGCTATATAAAATGTGACCATCTTGGCATTAGAAAGTCATTTCACTAAGGCTCTGAACTTTTAGGGCATTAGGTTACTACACTGGATCTTAGCCAAAAGGCCCGAGAAGCAATAGGGAATTAGGTTAGACAATGCTGATGTCTCATTATATATGAAGTGTGCTGTTTTTCAGAATCAGAAGCTTTATTTTAGTAGCAAACATTTTCTAATAGTTTTGACATTTGGTAGAATATACTGTATTTGAAAGTCAAGTTACATATTTTCTCAGGCTTAGATTTCTGTCCCCATAAAATGAAGATTGTGCTAGATGATCCAAAGCCCATTTTGTGATTAAAAGTCTGTTACATTAAAGACACTTCATAAATGTTTCTTGACAAGGATCACACATCTCATTTAATCCCTAAAACCTTTTTATTCTTTCCAGTAAAAAACTTGCCCAGTAATAATTCTACTTTATATTAAAATTTTTTAAAAAATAATTTGTCCTTTTCATTCCTTCAGGAAGAATATAATTTAGTAGAATAAAATACTGACATTAATTTTTAAAATATAATGGAATGGTCCTAATGCTCTAAAATACTGTATTTTTGTTATTTTGTACTCTCACACCTTATTACACTTGTTTTAACTTGGACCAGAGACCTGATATGGATAATTAATCCTTTTTTTCCTCTCTTGGCTACCTTATTCGTCTATCTGTAATCCTCAAAAAACATGCTAAAATTTTAATAATGTAATATGTATCCTAGCAGTGAAGAGTTTTCATAGTGAGGCATGCAGTCTATTTAAAGAAAAATGTCTAGCATGTGTGAGGCCATGAATTCAGTCTTCTGCACTACAAAAGAGAATAGAGAAAAGATGTGGTATTGTGAAGGAGAATACATAGAGATGTTGGTTGAGGTAGAACTCTGCCTCTCTCAAGTAATTGTAGCCTTGCCAAGTTAACCTTTCTACAAGATGGGGATATTTCCATTAGGCAAAACATGTCAGGAACCTGTCAAGGTTTTGGTCATTTTATATAGCCAAAGTGAAATTTCTCACCTCCAAGAATCACTGACTTGAAGATGAGATCAGAGATAGAAAAGTTGCATAGAGGTCAGGAACACCATGTAAAGTGAATGTGGTGTTACCTGCTTACTGAGATAAGGACTGCGATGTGGTAAATTAAAAATTCAAGTTAATATTATATTTTACCTCCTAACTTAATTGGAATTTGATGTACAAGTTCACATGTTGATTTTTTACATCTGTTCAGTCTACTTGGAAGGTATAGCTTTAATAAGAGTAAAATATAGTCTACATAAAAATATAATTTAATGTCATATCAATTTTGTCCAAACTATTTTACAATTTTTGAGTTATGTTATAATTTTTTACAGCTGAAAATTAAAATGGCTTTTCACTTCTATAATGAAACTTTGAAGTATTTATTTATTTATTTATTTATTGCCCCCGCCCTTTTTGTACCAGGGATCCAACTTGGGTCCTTGAGCTTGTGAGGCAGGCAGCAGAACTACTGGGATAAATCCCCAGCTGAAATATTTTTACTTTTGAAAAGCAATCTAGCCAGTATTTCCTAGCAATATTTTTCTTCTGATACACCAAAAGATGGTCAGTCTTCTGTCATCTAATGTTTTCATGTTGTTTGGACAAGTATGTTATAAGAAATCTAAGTAGATGTGTCTACTTGCAAGAGAGCTCACAGTTTTTCAAGTTTTATTAGCCATTTATGTGACCTAAAAGACATCTTATAAACTGAGAAATATTTTTATACTTTGTTTGATTTACCATTAGTACTGAAATTAAAAAGTGCCAGTCATTTATCTCTGACTTAAAAGAGATTGAACCCTATGGAATTTCATCAGGAGGCTGTTGCTTTACCTTTCTTTCCTTTCTTTTCTTAATAGCTGTAATGGCATTTCTTTTTGACCTGAAAGCCCTCGTGGACATGATGTCCATTGGAACACTTATGGCCTACTCTCTGGTCGCAGCCTGTGTGCTCATCCTCAGGTAAGTTCCCAGCAATTCTGAAGGGTGTGTGCCAGGTGGGGCACAGGAAAAAAAGACAATTGAGAATGTGCCCTCTCCTCACTTCAAGGGCCTAATAGTCTCATCAAGGTGAGAGGCCATGTCCATTGTATTAGTAACTTTCCTATTGCTGAGAAAAAATCCCAGCACCCACAACCTAAAGGAAGAGAGGTTTATTTTTACTCATGTATTTCAGAGGATTCCATCTGTGGTTGGTTGGCTCCAAGGTAGAAATGGCATGGAAGAAAGGCATGGTAGAGGAAAACAGAGAGAAGGGAAGAGCCAGGGTCAAGAATATGCCCTTCTGGTCCTGCCTCTTCTGACCAGGCCCCATTGCTGAGCACACAAACTCATTGATGAATTAATCCACTTAGGAGCACAGCAACCCCATTATCCAATCACCTTTCAGAAGCCCCACCTCTGCATACATGAGACCTTTAGGAGCATTTCAGATCTCAACTGTAACATCCATTAAAGATGTCAGTATCAAGTATAAGAAGCAGACTGTCTTTAGCAAAAACATCAAATGCAGGGCTATGGATTTAGCTCAGTGGTTCTGCCTCCTGCCTTGCAAGCACAAGGTCCTGAGTTCAATCCCTGGTACCAAAAATAAGATAAAATAAAATAAAAATCAAATACAGTTTGATCATTAGTGATAGGATGACTCAATATATACAGTGTATAAAGACATATAAAAATACTCTATAATGTATTTGTAAATACAGTGTATAAAGATATTAAAAAATATTATACATTTTTATCAGTATGGAGTATACACCTATGAACCTAGCACTCTGAGAGGCTAAGGCAGGAGGATGGCGAATTCAAGCCCAACTGCAGTAACCTTCAATAATTTTTAAAAGGGCTAACTCAGTACAAGGTCCTGGATTCATTCTCTAGTACCGCAAAAAACAAAAACAACCAACCTGTTTGTCCCAGTATACTGAGATTTTTATACTGAAGCTTTAATCAGAGGCAAAAGGATGTTCATAGAAAAGTAAATTCATGAGTGAAAAAAATGCAGCTAACATGAATATCAGTAGTAGAATAGTGGATTTTTCTGTGGCAAATAAAATTATATTTAATTATATGGATAAATATTTCTGTTTCAGTATGCAAATGTGCATGTAACATCTGAACTTAACATAAATTTACATTAAGAAGTGGTATATGTGTATATATACATATACAACTAGATGAAATTGTGCTAAAATGCTAATAGTGATTAGCACTGGGTAGGGGTGTTATGTGTAGTTGTAATTTAATTTCTACATACTTTTCTGTATTTTTCCACAGTAAGCATATTTTTTACATGGAAAAAATGTTACTTTCTAAAATAAGCAAAGTCTGCTCAGAAAGAGAGAAGGAAGATTGAGGCAGGCACTAGGTGGTGAAGCAGGCTGGTATCTTGACACAAGCTATAGAGAAGAAGGGTAAACTCACAAAGGAAAATAGTGTTCATGGGATGGGAGGTGGCTGAATCACTAGATAAGCTTGTTTTGGTTAAGGTAGAGAAACTGGGTTGGAAAGTTGAGAGATAAAGCTGGACTGTGTGTTAGCTTTCTGTTGTTATAACAAACTTTCTATTGCTGTAACAACTTAAGGAGGAAAGGTTTATTTTGCTCATGACTGCAGAGGTCTCAGCCCATAGTCAGCTGGCACCATTGCTTCTGGGCCTGTGGCAGAAGAGCATGATGGGGGAGAGCTGCTTACCTTGTGTCAGACAAGAAGCAGAGAGAGGAGAAGAGAGTCTGCACTGGGGAGCTTCCTCTTCCTCTTGTTCCCGTCTGGGCCTCCGTCCTACTGGATGGTGCTACCTCACCTCACATACAGAGCGCATCTGCCCCTTAGTTTGCTGTCCTCCGTGCCTGGCATCCTCACAGATGTACCCAAGAGTATGCTTTACTAGCTTCATCGGTGTTTCTCAATGAGTCAGGCTAACAGTCTAGATTATCACAAACTTGATGAGGCTTCTGAATACCAACCCCCAGAAGAAGGCATTATTCTCTACTTCATATTTAACTGGACTTTCCATATTGTTTTTACGCAATGTTTACTTTGGACTTAGTTGATTTCAGAAATAATTATTTGATTGTCACACTTGCCTCACCTTAAAATTTAACTATTTTGCATCTACTCCATAACTTTAGTTAAATGGCTATCAGAAGAAACTCATACTTTATTGAAAAGGTTTGGGGAGCTGGGGATTTAGCTCAGTGGTGCCACACCTGCCTCGCAAGCGCAAGGTCCTGAGTTCGAACCCCAGTACAAAAAAAAAGTTTGTGCTTGGATTATCATGGTTATGGGGCTGGAGTCATGAGAAGTATCACTTGACCACACACACTGTGACTTTGTAAGATGTCTTACCTAGAGTCTTAGGCACTGGATTCACTTGGACCAAATGTCTGTTTGAAGACACAGATATTTATTTGGGCATAGGTACCAGCCTGGTTTATGTTATGAGCAGCCCAAATACTCCCCTGAGAAAGAAGGTTTAGGATCATATACTGCTGCAGCCTCAAAAAGCGAGTCTCAGCTCACCATGCTGCAAGGACAGGGCTTCAGCCTGCGAACCCTCTTCAGCCCCTCTGCTCTGCCTACAAGACAGTCGGCGTCTCTCGTGAGCTTTCTGGTAGGATTCCTAGGTAAGTCCTCTTCATTGCATGTGCCTGTGTATCTTCTGACCCAGTAGATAACATGTAAGAAAGAGGACCACAGGCCCCACGGTACCCTAGAATATGTTAGTTACCAGCTAGAGTCCTGAAATTTCTAGCTAGTCATTAATAATTGAGTTTATGTTTATACTATCAGTATAAGTTTAATATAACTTGATGATTGGAGAAGAAAGAATGAAATTCTGTAAGGTAAGAGGGGCCTGAGTGCAAACTGGGACATTTCATTGGCTTTTAGATTGTTCTCTCTGAAAGCATCAGGACAGATGTAGTGGGACTGGAGCCCAATGAGACTTGGAAGGAACACAGAAAATCCTTGTTTCCTTACCCACAATTACCTAATTATCCGTATTTCCAGTGACATTTAGTAGGCCTCATCTGTATACTAGGCACTGTTGGGGATTCAGGATGTTTAGAAAGATGGTCCTTGCTGTCACAGGGCTTTATGGTACAAAATTATTGATGCCAAGCTAGAGAAGATCAGGTTTCTCTGAGAGCAAATACTAGATCCTTTAATGCAGACTTGATGATTAGAGGTGGAATGTCTTTGCCTGAAATAGCGACAAAAGATACAGCTTACATACTACTATTTATCTGTATTAGCAATCCATTTTTGCAACAGTTTGAAACAGATTTACTGTTTCTCATTTTTAAAAAGGAAGATATCCACTCCCAACACATCCCATCAGTCCCTGTGATATAGCCTGAGTAGCACATGAGGACCAGGTTACATGGGCAGAGAAAGCAAGATGGTAGCTCCACATGGAGAGGCCGATTTCTAAGACATTACTGAAATGAGCACTGCTTCATAACTCGGTGAGACCACTTCTTTCCACAGTGAAAAATAAGAAAAAAAAAAAGGAAGATTCTGTATTTATCGAAGTAGATATGTAAAGAACTTCAGTATCAGAATAGACTGCTAGAACTAAAGGATCCAAGTGAAGCCTATGTGCTGACTCTGCTTTATACCCTGCAGCCTTTCTTGTGCTGGGCCTGAGTATTCTGACCACTTACGGAGTGCAAGCTATCTCAAGGCTGGAGGCTTGGAGCCTTGCCCTTCTCGTACTGTTTCTTGTTTTCTCCATTGCTGTTGTTCTGACCATTTGGAGGCAGCCACAGAATCAGCAAAAAGTGGCCTTTATGGTATGTACTTGAGAATTAGAGATCCTAAATATGATGTACACTTTTTGTGTTAGTGAGTTGTTTAAAAAAAAATAAAGCTTAACAAAGTTAACCAGTGAGCAAGAGTGTCAAAGTTTTTGATGTGTTCTCTTTGTCTCAGTATTTTCTCTACATTGGTTGTCTCAAACTCCCTTTCTCAAAAGCCATATAATAAACAATATTTTCCTAAATGTAAAACATCAGAAAAGTAATTTGAATGTTTTATTTTTAGAAATGTACAACTCTCGAAGATTTGTTTCCACCAAAAGCCTTTCCGCTACAACTTTTTATTATCTTGTCCCATTAGCACTAGGAGCAGACTGGGGTGTGAAGAGAACCTCCTAAGTATTTGTCAGGCTACTGTGTATATCCAGAGTCCCAGGGCATGACCTATTGATGTCTAAACTAGACCAATAAACCCTAATCTAAACTGAACCCCAAATCCTATTATATCCTGGTGATGGTGTAGATGTTACCTGGTTTGATGATCCTCCAGTTGCATTGAACTTTAGCAAGCAATCTAAAATGATGTTCTCCTTTTAATAATCTCTAGAAGAAGGATTTTCATTCAAGTTGTCTTTCTTGTTAGAATATAAGCTTGTTGATGTAGTCTGAAAGTGTGTATATCAAATTAATGTCACCATCTTGAAATAATTTGAGAAGTATCTTTTCAAAGTAGGAGTATACTAAAAAAGATTTTTTTTTTCCTCCTTAGGTTCCATTCTTACCATTTTTACCAGCACTCAGCATCCTGGTGAACATTTATCTGATGGTCCAGTTGAGTGCAGACACTTGGGTCAGATTCAGCATTTGGATGGCACTTGGTAGGTCTTTTAACATTTTAGTTTTCAAACCTTTGACACTTTGTTTCCACTTTCACAGGCTGTGGAGAACTGAACATTCTGCTCTTTCCTGGAATAAGACTTTTTTGGAGAGTGGTGCTAGAGATTGAATCTAGGACCTCAGATACATTAGGCAAATGTTCTGAGATACTCCTACCCCTCAAATACCTTTTAAAATTTAAATCTCCCAATAACCATGGAGAACTATGTCAATTTTATTTTTTCTGTCTTGTGGATGAGAAAAATAAAGCCCCAAAGAGTCATTTCAGAGTAACTTAAAAATTCTTGTCTGAGTGGTGCTAGAGATTGAATCTAGGACCTCAGATACATTAGGCAAATGTTCTGAGATACTCCTACCCCTCAAATACCTTTTAAAATTTAAATCTCCCAATAACCATGGAGAACTATGTCAATTTTATTTTTTCTGTCTTGTGGATGAGAAAAATAAAGCCCCAAAGAGTCATTTCAGAGTAACTTAAAAATTCTTGTCTAGTTTTTATAAATAAAATGCCTACATATAAATTATCTTATGGTGGTATGTAAGACATTGCCTGCTGTCTCCACATGGTTGGCATGGCTGTTAGTTACAGTTGTTTTAGATACAGTTCTTTGGTCTCCCTGGTGATGGTGACATGTGGAAGGCATGTCCATGCCCTCTTTGTTGACACCAGACTTGCTTTTCAAGATACCTGACCATGGTAGATAATCCACCACTTTATTAAGATATAAATTCTCTTCTTTACCTCACATATCATTTTGTTTAAAATAGGATGTTGAGTTTTGAGAACATAAATATAAATTTTTTCCACATAAACTTTTCCTGAAAAACATCTATTTAGAGAAAAGTGCATTCCGTGAAGTTTGGAGGTTAGAAATGAAAGGCACCTTCTATTGAGAAAACATTTATGGAGGAAGCCTTCATGAGGTGCCTTGTTTTTGCATTCCATTCTTCTAAAGTAGCACAGAAAAAGAAAGGAACAGGCCATTTAAATTCTGTATTAAATCTCCCATACCACGACCATTCTTTCCTGACATACCTAAAATATTGACTCTTTTTTCTCTCCCCAAAGGCTTCCTGATTTACTTTGCTTATGGCATTAGACACAGCCTGGAGGGTAACCCAAAGGATGAAGAGGACGATGAAGATGCTTATTCGGGCAACATTAATGCAGTGACAGAAGAAAAATCTGCTATTCAGACAGTTGACCATCACCAGAGAAATCTCAGTTTACCTTTCATATTCCATGAAAAGACAAGCGAATGCTAATGCTTGTAGGAGCGGACCTGGTCCACAGTCTTAACATGCGTGTCCTGCATTGAGCAGACCCTGACAGAATCTCACCATTGTGCTAGGCTGTTGTGGGTTTGCTGAATACATAATTCACCCTAATTGATACTTACTCATCTAACCAGCATCTCCTCAAATGGTGAATTATGTGCCCTCCTGAGCTCTTCCCTCAGTGATGAATTTCCCCAAAATAGTGTGAAAGTGTGTGTGTGTGTGTGTGTGTGTGTGTGTGTGGTTGGGAACACGACTGTCACAAGTTATTTGGTGTTTTACTGTTACCATGACATTATTCCAGTCTTGTCATAACTGGTGGTGTATCACTGCAGAGTGATTTGTATATGTCCTGTATGGTTGGGAAAATAATAGTTGCTTTTCCTTATTACTGTAGGCTTCATTAATGTCAGTTTAGACAAGGCTACAAGTGCAGTCACCCATCATGATATCTAACCTTGGACAGGGGTAAGAGGAGAGGATTAGAAATAAGCTTTTTCTGTAAGTTATAAATTCCAGCAATGGGTTTAATACAAATACTGTCCTACATGGTATGACAGTTTGCTAACACTTTAGCTAGGAAGAGTGTTTGCTTCTGCTGTACTCTAGGACAGAGTGCCGTTCCATGTCACCATCAGCGTCCTTTTGAACTCCTGTCTTTGTGAGCCTGTGCTCCTTAAAAATGAGGCCTTCACCTGCTATAAATGATGCACCTCCACCAATCAGGGCTGGAGACTGGTACTGTGACCCATGTGGGACCCTTTAAGCTAGGGTGTGAAGGTGGTTCCCACAGTCCAAACACTGGTGTCAGTGGCCACGCAGAGGATGTGATTGATAATCAGGCATATGCTTGGATAGGTGGACACCACATAATCCGTCTTTTGAAAAGTTACTTAAACCAGTATATCTCCCAAACCATACAGATGGTAGAATGATCCATACTTTTTTCTATCACTTAACACCTAATCATGGTTAATCTTTTTTAACCTCACTAAGCATGAAATTCACTTGTTTCTGTTATTTTGTTTTATCCAAAATGTGAGGGGATGCAGAAGTGGATTTTGTTTTTACAATGTGCAAAAGAGGAAAAGGTGGAGGAATGTAAGGAAAAGTTACCATATTCTGATGTTAAAGTGTCTGCCTAGGCATTAAAGAGCTCTTTGCCCAATTTAAGGGATTCACATCCCATTTGCTTCTGATGTTCCTTTGGAAAAAGGCATGTTTTTCTCTCCCACCCATAAATCTGTAGCACTTTTTATTTGATTTGCTTTTCAATGAGCACACCAAGGCTATTATACAGGCTCCAGTATTTTAAAATAATCTATCAGTAAGTGGGGAAATATTTTGGTTAAGAACATGATTACTTAAAATATCAAGCTCAAAAGTTAACCAAATCGAAGTAAAACTATATAAACACAGTGACCTTGGTATATGAGTAAATTTTGTTATGTAAGATTCTCTAATTGCTTTATTTTATTTTTAGTAGATTATTTATGTTCAGTGTGTTTTTCTCTTCATGAATATTTTGTACTAATAGTTTATTAGATGAGGCTAGAGACTGGACACTTACATGTGGGTGACATTCCCAGGACACTATGGGGAATATTACCAAGCATGCTAGTTTATCTGTGTAATCGAAAGGCAAGGAAAACATCTGTTTTCTGACAAATCTTCCATGAGATCAGTTACTTCACTGATACTGTTAAAAAGCAAGTTGCAGTCACTTTGTGGAACCAAGAGTTTATTATTGTGATTAAATATCAGATAAATAGGTGGGGAGCCTGGGTTTCTGTCTGCTCCTGCTGTAGCATCCCTGACACAGCTTGCTGTTGACATTCCACAATTTCCAGGATGCACATGGTAAAATCTGAAGCCCAGAATTCTCTTTCAAGTTTGCTGTTTTACTGAAGAGGAAGAGTTAGATAAGCAAAAGGTAAAATATTTTTGCAGGCATAATCACAAGTTTTTAGCAATACACTGAGGACTCCGTTGAGTCTATAATCAGTCTAGAATAGGGCCTTCCACTGGTAAATATGAGCAATTTCATATATGAATAGTTAAATCTGTATGAAAACCGCAAGATTTTAGAACATGATGGCAGCTGAAACTATTAGGCCTACTGTGTTCAATTAGGGGCAGAATTAAGTTAAAGACTGTTTTTTTCTATATTCAGACACTTTATATACACAAATATTTATGAAGAGATGCTTTGTTTGCGACCATAGGTATTTTTTTCTGTTGAGACTCAGTAAATATGCATGTTTGTATGTATATAAACATGTTTATATATGTGTTGTGTGTGTATGTGAACGTGTTTCAAGTATCAGTGTAAGTTGGGTTTATGATGGGCTTTGGATATGATATTGTTATGTGGACAAAAAAATCCAATTTATATGGAGAAAAATTAATGTTTTATATTGATATATATTTTAGGGTTTAAACTATTAAAATATATAATTTTATATGTATGTTTTCTATACGTAGATTCTTTAAGAAATATTTATCATGTTTCTAATAAAATCACCTAGTACATAACAGGTGCTTTATAATCTGAAGGAGTAGGGGTAGGAGACATTAGGGTATTCCTGATTACTTGTTTCTGTTGCATCTTTTCTCACATACTTGCCCTGATGATTGTTAGTGAAACCCAGCTTTTTTGCCACCTCTGTTCCTGCATTTTGCTTTATAACTCTTTGAACAAAATGTTTTACTTTCTTAGGGTTACCAGAATGTTTTGTATATAGATTTGACTAGTAATCAAAATTACATAAAGTCTTCTGCAAAATTTATGTACACTTTCTTTTAATTGTGACTGAGTAAAATCAGCATACATTACTCTTTTGTTATGCTGGGAACTATACGCTTAGCATTTTTAGTGAAAAATTCTCATGATAGTACTTTAATTTGATACTTTTAAAAAAGAATCATTTGTGAATTACCTTATAAAGGCAAAGGTGACCCTACAGTTACAAGGAGGCTATACAAACTCAAGTTTAAAAACTCTTAATGAGAAAAACTTACAGGAATCTTTGATATGTACTAAAATACATATTATTGCAAAATCATATTTTCCCCAGAGGTAAATGCCAGGGAAACTAAGAATAGTATATCTTTTGAGTATCTTAATGTTGATATATAAAATTTTATTATTACCAACCATAGTTAACAAAAACTAGTTTCTGAATTATCTTTTAAAAGGTGAGAGCCTATCTTTTAATTTGTATGAATAAAATATTTTTAAAACTATGTCTTGTTTTAAGTGTTAGCCAAAATATTTTCTAAATCCTATATTGCAAGCAGTTCTTCAGAAACTGTTTTTAGTACTTTGACTTACAGCCTGTTTTTAACAGAACTGTTTTCTAAATTTATTTGAGCACTTAACAGGGAGGATAAGGAAAAGTAATTTTCCTCTAATGTTAATGACAGCAGAGGAGGCACCTGAGCCTTATTTTCTCTTTTATATGTGGGCATATCATGAGATTTCACAATACGTGATAGGTTGTCCCAAGATTCTGTCTGGCTTACCCTTCCTTGTAATATTTGTCATCCATAACTTCTCCTGATAGGAATCAAGTGACATTCAACATCAAAAGTATAATTTCCACAGGCCTGCAAAGGATTGGATTTAGAGCGTGCATCATGGATTATTAGAAATCACGAAGTCATGATTGGTGTGGTTTTTGGTGGGGTAAGTGAAATTATCCTTTTCACTAGTGCCAAAACATTGCCTTCTTTGTACATTTCATAAAGTTCTTTAATATTCTTATAAATCAAGGGGAAGTTCTGAAGTTCTTGTATTAAATAATGCGAGCAAAGGTCAATTTTTTAGTCATATAAATATGAAAATAAGGTCATTTGAACTTGTTATTTAGCAGAGGATTATATTTCCTTTTATAATTATATTTAAACACTTTAAAATAGCTTTCTGGATTTTGAGAGGTTTGATCTGTTATTATCGTTGGTTTGGATGTTGACTTTTGTAATACAAATTGTTTACACAGTTTAGTCTTAATTTAGATGGTAACACTGTTTGTTGAGAGCATTCTGCTTGGAGGTTATTCAGCATGGCTGAAGCCAGTGCCACAGTCTGGGCGTAAAGACAATCTGAGCATTGCCACCCCCACGGAGATCGAAATCAGGACCTCAAACTGGTTCTGGGGTCTGGCAGCTTGCGATGTGTGAGCATTTATAGCTACCGATTGGTGTAGTGGAGCCTTAGAAAGACAGGGTAAAATAAGTAAGAGACTTCAAATGAAAATGAAGTCATTTGGGATCCTCAATTTCAGCTCCCAATATCACATGAGTATAGCAAGATGAATAAGGACCAAGGAACATCTGTGGCTCATGGAAGAGGTGGCTGCTGCTTGGAATGGGCATAGCAGAGCCTGGCCTGCTGCACTTCCTGGACACACACAGCCAGCCTCGAGAGGCCCAGGGCATGGCCAAGACCCAGTTGGTAAATAACTTTACTGCTGTCAGCAAGCATTGGTTTCTGGCCCACACCCAGCCGATGACCCTTTGTTTTTCATGTCCACTAGTGGTGCCCAGTTCTTTTATTGCTTTGTCATTGTATATAGTAAAAATTGTTCATAGGGCCTAAACTATAAAGAAGTTGTGTCTGTAAAAACCAGCAAATACAATGGACTTGTGTGACTATAAAGATTTTTTATTTAGTAATTTTAAATTTAATGTTTTCATGATAAATCAGTGTTCCTTTTTACTTAAAAGTTGGATTCTTTTTTAGAATTTGTAATAAAAAAACTATTGCTCTTTTAACCTCTGTAAAATAGGCTTTTTGATGTGACCATGTATTTTTAAATAAACTTTAATATGGCTTATAATTTAGTATGTATATGTGTTACAGAAACACATGCATTTTGTATTAATCTAATTTAAACACCTCTTTATGTGGGAACTTTAAGGTTCATTAAAGCAATTTTATTGTATTCACCTAGCACCTTGGCCTACTGTATTATCAAATCCTGTGAAATATGAGATGCTTTCACATTATTCAATATACACTTGTGTAGAACATATCAAGACCCCACTAATATGTACAATTTTTGTTTTTGTTTTTGCTTTTTTTTTGAGACAGGATCTCACTATGTACTTGAAGTTGACCTGGAACTCACTAGGTAGCCCAGGCTGGTCTCGAACTCACAGTGATCCTCCTGCCTCAGCCTCCCAAGTGCTGGGATTACAGGCGTGTGCCACCACACCCAACTGTACAATTTTTATGTTAAAAACTGTTTATCAGTTAAAATTTATCAGCTATTTTTTTAATTAAAAGGAAAAATATTTTCACATATCCACATAGCACTTTCTAAAAATTACACATCTGAGGTCTACTATTTCAGCTGTCAGTTAATGGACCAATCACTTTGATATTCCTCTAACTTGCAAGCTGCTCCTGTTTCCAGCCCACCAAGGCACAACCTATATTGGTGATCAGTTGTAACTAAACTTTTTCAGCGTGGTAAATAAATGAAGCTCTCTTTTTTTAAACCCTCTGACAGGGAGAAGTCGAGCTTTTCAACATGATTCTAAGTTATTTAAAATTACAGATCTCTCAGCTTATTGAATTTTGACATATCTTTGTGTATGGATAGTACCTACTGCATCTACTGAGTGGAAGGAAATACAGTGATTGTTAAAACTTTAGTAAAACCAAGCTAAAATAGCAAAGTATTTGTTAAGTAAAAGTCTAAAACAGTATGTCTAGTAATTGCCTTGATTAGCATTGAAAATAGGTTTGGGTGCACTGTCTCAAGGAAGAAATCCAAGAGCTGTGTCTGGGCTGTGAGTTCAGCCAAGATCACCAAGGTAGGAACACTATCTCCTTAGTGTTGTTAGGATTCCTTTTTGAGCTGAGGGCTCAAAGTCTGTAGGTTGTTGAAAATTGTGCTGTAAAGTGTGCACTCTTAAGTGTGGAAGGAGTGATTTATTTCATCTCATA
This sequence comes from Fukomys damarensis, assembly GCF_012274545.1. Classification (NCBI taxonomy): domain Eukaryota; kingdom Metazoa; phylum Chordata; class Mammalia; order Rodentia; family Bathyergidae; genus Fukomys; species Fukomys damarensis. Next base: position 17,080,684 of record NW_022900930.1, read on the forward strand.
AAATACCTTGAAAAATTCTCAGACAACAAAATAAGTACCATTTACATAGTACTTCAACTTATAAAGTAGATCTAAGTATGGGTAAAACCGGAAAGGTAAAAACTAAAATCAGCTCAATAGCTGATTTACATATATGAATCTTGCTAGTAAAAGGTTGGTAGCCACCTCAAATATTTTTAGGTACCAGGGATTTCAGATGTCAAACCCTGCATAGAGTCTGTTAAAAAACAAAGTGGCAGGAAGGGAGTGAATGGCCCATGGCGTGCAAGAAACCTCATTCATGGAGGACACAGCCTGCAGACCCAGACAGCCACATTTGCCTGGCCAGTGTTCATCTCAGGCCAACTACGAAACCCCGATTCCAAGTCATGGCTACAGCCACCTGCAAACTCCAAGCTCACTCGGCATAGGGTGGCAGAGGAACTGGCTGGCCTGATTATGGATGAGGAAATGCCCGAGGAGAGAGGTCGTATTGGAGAGTTGGCAGCCCCAGGGAGAAACAATGGACTTAGTGAGCTGCACTCTCCTCAAGACAAGTCCACAGCTAATGTAAACTGCAACAATAGTATGTGGTTTCCCTCTGAAAGTAACCCCTTCTGCATGACAGGCTAGAGATGGAGAAGAAACCCAGTGCAGCCCCCACCATATTAGAGAAGGTACGATCAGGAGCCAATTTGGGAAGGCCTTAATTGTTGTAAGAATATCTGAATTTATGTTTTGGGCCACATTCTCATAATGGGAATGTAATGTTAGCCAACCTATTTTTTTCCTAAGTTATTTCAGGAGTTTCCCCCTCCCTGTTACTGTGTGATCCTAAATGTCCCCCAAAGACTCCTAAATTGAAGGCTTGGTCCCCAGTGCAGCAGTGCTCAGAGATGGAGCTTTTAAGAAGTGCCAAGGAGTGCTCTGACATCATCAATGGCTTTATCCATTGGTGGACATTATTGGGACGTACTGAAATTCTGGGAGGTATGATCTGTTTGGAAGAACAAGCCCACTGGGAATGCCTTGGAAGAATGCCTTCTTTGTCTCTCTCTCCTGGCCATCATGAAATAAACAGCTTCCTTTCCCACATGTTCCTGCCAATGTGATGTTCTGCCCCCCCACAGGCTACATTGATGGGGCCAAACAACTGGGAGCCAAATAGACCTTTCCTTTGAAACTGGGAGCCAAATAGACTTTTCCTTCTTTAGGTTGTTTATCTCAGACATTTAGTCACAAGGATGGAAACCTGCCTGATGCACCTTCAGGGTACCATCTGCATCCCAACAGGCTTTGGTGTCGAGGCATGAGGTGAGATCTCGTCGGTGGTTCTTGTGTGCCCACCCTGGCATCTCACTGAATCCTGGTACCCACTGGCCTCTGCCTTTCTATGCCCACTGTCACTTGGAGCATAGCACATGTTCATCTGGCTTCCCATAGTAATGTCCAACAACTGCCTCCTCCTTTTCTTGTCACTTGGAGCATAGCACATGTTCATCTGGCTTCCCATAGTAATGTCCAACAACTGCCTCCTTTTACATCTTGAGGCCTCTGTGGCTACTAGGCTCTCCGTACTAACCCTGATGCACACTGTGCCAGTGGGTCAAGAGACTCCCAGGGGACCTGTACCGGTGTCCTCTTGGTGATTGCATGGTGCCATTTCTGACTTCTGTGTCACCTGAATATTTCAATAACAGGCCAAAGAGCCTGCCGACTGAGAAAAGCCTAGCCCTGATAGATTTGCCACCGAATTCCACGAGAACTGCAGAGATGTGACCTAATATTCCTCAAACTCTGTAATGAAATTGAAAGGGAAGGAGTTCTCCCAAAGGTATTCCTGGAAGCTAGCATTACCCTGATTTCAAAATCAGATGAGATCCGGATCCAAATCCAAAAAAGAGAACTATAGGCCGAACTCTTTAATGAGCATAGATTCAAAAACCCTCAAGATTCTGGCTGACAAAATAGAACAAATCATCGAAAAGATTACACATCATAACCAAGTAGGCTGCATCCTAGGGATGCAACAATGGCTCAACATACACAAATTAATAAATTAAAATATCAGAAAAACAGAAGCAAAGATCAAAATGGCATCACTGCCTCGATGCAGAAAAAGTTTTGACAAAACCCAACGTTCATTCATAATAGTAAAACCCTGAAGAAAATACATATGGAAGGACCTTATCTCATTCTGATAAAAGCCACTTATGACAAAACTACTGCTAACATCATATTAAATGGGGATAAGATGAAAGCTTTCCCTCTAAAGTGAGGAAAAGGCAAGAATGCCCATTATCACCACTCCTGGTCAATATAGAACTCAAAACATTACCAGAGAAATCTGGCAAGAGAAAGAAAGAAAAGCGCATGTATAGGAAAGAAGGATTTTAAACTATCATTATTTGCAGGTGATTTGATCCCCCAAAATAAAAGGCCCCATCAAGAAATGGGCAGCGGAAATGAACACTTTTCAGAAAAAGTATGGCCAATAAATACATGGAAAAAATGTTCAGCATCTCTGAACATTAGAGAAATGCAAATTAAAACAGCAGCTGGTTTCCTCCTTACTGCAGAAAGAATGGCCACCATTAAGAAATCAAATAATAGCAAATGCTGGCGAGGATGCAGAGGAAAAGGTGATCGAATATAAGCCAAACATTCAAAACTTAATCATGCGTTAGGAAATCAGATGTCAAATTGTATTTGTTTTAGAATTGCAAGGTAATTCTTATTTTAACTGGCGAGCAGTGCAGTGCTTATTGAAGAATAGAACAGATCAACATGAAGATTCTAGTGGTAAAATTCTCACCTTAGACACAAAGCACATTGGGTTTTATAGTGAAATAAAACCCACGAAAATATAGTTTTTGACAGTTTTATTTTTAAAATTCAAAGCCATTTGAGATTTGTCTCATTTAAGAATAAGCCGTGTGATTAAGCACAGCTCACAAAGCCTACTCTTACCTAATATAGACCCCATAGTATTAGTTTCTTTCTTTCTTTTTTATTTATTTTGTTTGTTTGTTTGTTTTTTTGAGACAGGGTCTCACTATGTAGTTGAGACTGACCTGGAACTCACTATGTAGCCCAGGCTGGTCTCGAACTCACAGTGATCCTCCTGCCTCAGCCTCCCAAGTGCTGGGATTACAGGTGTGCGCCACCATACCCAGCATGTTTCTTAGGGCTGCTATCACGAAAAGCGCAAACTGTGTGGCTTACATAGCAGACTTTATTTTCTCACAATTATGGAATCTAAAAGTCTGAGATCAAAGTGTCAGCAGACTTGCTATCTTCGCAGGCCTCTCTCCTCAGCTTTTAGACACCCATATTCTCCCTCCATCTTTAGTCTTCTGCATGTTCCATTGTGCCTGTGCAAACTTCCACTAGGTATCTTGGATTAGGGCCCAACCCCAAAATTCCCATTTAAATTCAAGTACCTCTTTAAAGACCCTTTTGCCCAAAATCACATTCCGAGGTACTGAGAGTTAAGAATTGAACACACAGGTCTGCGATCACCCGGCGGCGTGCGCACGAGCTCCCGGCCTGCGCGGGAGCTCCCGGCCTGCGCGACAACAGACCCAGGAAGGACCCAAGGACCCCAGAGGGGGTTTTTTTCAGCTGCCTGCCTGCCTGCCTGT
>NW_022900930.1:17088839-17090635 GCF_012274545.1 Fukomys damarensis
TTTCCCTGGTGTGAATATTCTGCAACAATGCATAAGATTCTAATAAGATTACTGACATTTAGAAATGGGAGGAAAGGAGCTAAAGGTGTAGGGAAGGTGTGATACGTAGGGGAAGAACAAAAAGGGAAAAGAAAAAAATGTGAGAGAATGAAAAGATGAAAATAAAGTGTTTGTAGATGGGGAGGGGAGGAGGGGGTGAAGGGAGGGCAGAGGTAAGGGGAAAAAAATGAGAATCAAGACTTGCCATGTAAAGGTACAAGATCCCAACAATGAATGTAACTGTACTGTATCCCTAAATGTACCAATAAACTCAATAAAAAAAAAAAAAGAATTGAACACACAAATTTTAGTGGAGAACACAATTTGGCCTATAACACAAACCTAGGATAAGAACCTAAACTTCGCTAACGTGAATGTAACATAGCAGAGGCTTGGAATATCTTGTACGTGGTCCCTTCCTCTCTCACACTCTCGCTCGCCATATGATTCTTGGCTGCCATGAGGTGAGCAGCTCTGCTCTGCCGTCCCCTCCACCAGGATGCCCCACAAACCACAGAGCCCAGCAGCTGTGAACTGAAACCTCTGAAACCGTGAACCAAAATAAATCTTTCCTTTTATCAATGGTCACAGTGACCAAAACAACAACAAAACTGACTTACATGAGACAGGTCACATTGCTTTCATTTTTTTTTCTTTTATTGAGTTTATTGGTACATTTTAGGCATACAGTACAGTTACATTCATTATTGGGATCTTGTACCTTTTCATGACAGGTGGTCTTGGTCCTCATTTTTCCCCTTGTCTCTGCCCTCCCTTCACCCCCTTCTCCCCTCCCCATTTACAAACACTTTATTTCCATTTTTTCATTTTCTCTCATATTTTTCCCCTTTCCCCTACCCTTCCCACCTTCCCTACACCTTTAGCTCCTTTCTTCCCATTTCTAAATGTCAGTAATCTTATTAGAATCTTATGCATTGTTGCAGATTATTCACACCAGGGAAACTATTCAGTATTTACACATGTGTGACATTTATTTCACTTAGGAGTATATCTTCAATATGTATCCATTTTCCTATGAATGAATCTATTCTCTCGCTCTTTATGGCTGAGTAATATTCCATTTTATAGAAAAACCACAACTTCTTTATCCAGTTTCCAACGGATGGGCAAATAGGTTGTTTCCAAGATTTAGCTATTACAAACTGTGCCGCTATAAACATGGGTGCACATACTTCTCTGTGATATGATTCTTTTAGTTCTCTTGGAAAGATACCCAGCAGAGGGATGGCTGGGTCAGATGGAACCTCCAGTACAAGCTCTTTGAGGTATCTCCATGTTGATTTCCATAGTGGTTGCACTAGTCTGCACTCCCACCAACAATGGAGTAGGGTTCCTTTCTCCCCACGGCCCCGCCAACATTTGTTATTGTGTGATTTCTTGATAGCCATTCTTTGTGGGATGAGGTGGAATCTCAGTGTTGTTTTCATCTGCATCTCTCGAATGACCACTGATGTGGAACATTTTTTAAATATTTTCTTGCTGCTTTTACTTCTTTGTCTGAGAAACGTCTGTTCATTTTGGATGCCCATTTTTGAATCGGGTCTTTATATTTGGGGGGACTAATTGTTTTGAGTTCTTTATATATCCTTGATAATAGTCCTTTGTCTGAGGAACAGCTGGTAAAAATTTTTTCCCACATTGTAGATTGTCTCTTAGTTCTGCTAATGGTTTCTTTTGAAGTACAGAAGCTTTTTAGTAAGATGAGATCCCAGTTGTTGATTCTTTCTGCTAGTTCC
>NW_022900930.1:17091006-17097316 GCF_012274545.1 Fukomys damarensis
AGTACCATGCTGTTTTTATCACAGTGGCTTTGTAGTATAGTTTCAAATTGGGAATTGTTACACCTGGTGCCATGTGACTGTTGCCTATAATGGCTTTTGCTATTCTAGGTCTCTTGTGGTTCCAAATGAATTTTTGGATTCTTTTTTCTAGTTCTGTGAAATATAGTGTTGGAATTTCAATTGGCATTGCATTGAATGGATACAGCAGTTTTGGTAGTATGGCCATTTTCACTATGTTGATTCTTCCTACCCAGGAGCAGGGGATATCTTTCCATTTTTTTATATCCTCTTCAATTTCTTTTTTCAGAGTGCTGTAGTTTTCAGTGTAGAGATCTTTTGTTTCTTTTGTTAGATGGATTCTAAATTTTGTTTTATCCTGTTCCCCCTTAAGCTTCCTTCCCTCTCTATGTACCAAAGCTTTGCTTCTAATTTTCTTCTATTTGCACTTTTTTCTCGTCCCTTCCTTTCTTCCTTTTTCCTCCCCTGTTCCCCTTTCCACTTGAACACTTTCTTCCCATTTCCCAACACCCATTATACGTCTCAGTCCTTATTTCCACATTCAGTTTCTCACACCAGAGAAACAATGCAGTATTTATACATGTGTTCGATTTATTTTAGTTAGGAGTATGGTCTCAAGGTCCATCCATTTAGCTATACATGGCTCATCCTTCTTTATGGCAGAGTAGTACTCCATTGTATATTAAAACAAAACAAAAAAAACTTCTTTATCCACTCATCAGTTGATGGATATTTGGGCTGTTTCCAAGATTTAGCTATTAGGAACTTGCTGCTTATAAACATGGGTGTGCGTATATCACTGTGCTATGTTTTAATACTTTCAGGAAGATATCAAGAAGAGGCATAGCTGAGTCAAGTGGAATCTCTAGTTTTAGTTTTTTGAGAAATCCCCACACAATGGAAATCAATCTACCCTCCCCCAAGCAGTGGAGAAGGGTAATTTTTTCCTCACAGCCTCCTCCAGCATTTGTTATTGGTTGATTTCTTGATAGGAGCCATTCTTTCTGGAGATGAAATCTCAGTGTTCTTTTAATTTGCATTTCTCTAGTGACCAGAGATGTTAAACATTTTTTATGCATTTATTTGCCATTTCTAATTCTTTATCTGAGAAGTGTCTTTTTATTTCAGATGCCTATTTTGGCAGTGGGTCTTTAAATTTGGGGAGGGTCTGATGTTTTTGAATTTTATATATGCTAGATAATAGTCCTTTATCTGAATAGTTAATAAAAAATTTTTCCCACTCTGGGTGGTCTCTTCACTCTTTTGGTGGGTTCTCTTGCTGTGCAAAAGCTTTTTAATCAGATGAGGTCCCAGTTGTTGATTCTTTGTAGTATTTCTCACGCAATCTAGGTTTTGTTCATGAAGTCTTTGCCTACTCCTACGTCCTCAAGCATTCTACCCGTTCTCTTTTCCAGCAGATCTAGTGTTTTTTTTAATATTTAGATCTTTGATCCGTTTCAATTTTAGGTTAGTACATGGTGAAAGATATGGGACTAGCTTCAATCTTTAGCATGTAGAAAGCCAGTTTTTCCAGCACCATTTATTTAAGAAACTATGTTTTCTCCAGTGGGGGTGTTTGGCTCCTTTGTCAAAAAATAAAGTGGTTGAGTATGACTGGAGTTGTTTCTGCATCCTCTAGTCTGTTCCATTGATCCTCAGGTCTGTTCTTTTGCCAGTACCATGCTATTTTTATCACCATAGCTTTGTAGTATAATTAAAAGTCAGGGATTGTGATACCCTCTGTTTTGACTTTGTTGCCCAGAATTGCCTTTGCTATTCTAGGTCTCTTCTGGTTCCAAATGAATTTTAGAATTATTTTTTGTAATTCTGTGAGATATTCCATTGGGATTTTGAGTGAGATCGCAATGAATCTGTATAACAATTTTGAAAGTATGGCCCTTTTTACTGTATTGGTTCTGCCTATCCAAGAGCAAGGGATGTCTTTCCATTTTTGATATTCTCTTTAATCTCTAATCTTTGAATCTTAAATCCTTTTTCAGAGTGCTGCAATTTTCAATGTAGAGGTCTTTTACTTCCTTCATCAGATTAATTCCTAGGTATTTCATTTTGGGGATGCTATTGTGAAAGGGATTCTTTCTCTAATTTTTCTCTCAGTGAGTCTATTATTTCTGTACAGAAGGCTACTGACTTTTGAGTGTTGACTTTGTATTAAGCTACACCACTGAATTTGGTTATCAAATCTAAAAGATTTTTGGTGAAGTTCTTGGGGTCTTCTATGTAGAATATAATGTCATCTGCAAATAATAACTTCTTCCTTTCCCATCCTTATTCTTTTGTTTCCATCTCTTGTCTGATTGCTCTGGCTAATGTTTCCAGAACTGTATTGAACAAGAGTGGTGACAGTAAGATATCCTTGTCTTGTTCCTGATTTTAGAGTGAAAGCTAAAAGAGATTATTTATATGTATTTTATATATTTAATGTCATTATAAATTGTATTTTTAAAATTAAAATAAAAATGCCACAAGGATAAAATGAGAAATATTGAGGAACATAAGTTTGAGTTAATTGAAAGTTATACTCTTCAAGTCTAGACATACTTGGGTTAGAGAAAAAAATATATTTAAAAAAAAGTATAAAAATAAGATTAAGCTTGGGGCTGGGAGTTTAGCTCAGTGGCACTGCGCCTTCCTCAAAAGTACAAGGTCCTGAGTTCAGCCCCAGGTACCAAAAAAAAAGGCATGATAGTACATGCTGTAATCCCAATGCTCTTGGGAGGCTGAGGCAAGAGGATCACCTTGAGTTCAAGATCCAGCCTGGGCTACATAGTGAATTCAAGGCCAGCCCAAAGTATATAGTGAGACTCTGTCTCAGAAAACAAAAGACAAAATACAAACAAAAACCCAAAAAGATTCAAGAAAAATGGCATATTTTGTGTTTACTCTTGCATTCAATTTTCATGATTTATAGTTAATAAATATTTAAATAAATCAATGTATGTCTCCAGGTCCTGTGTAAATCCTTCTTACTTTGGAATGAGCAGTAGCTGGTCATTTTGAGGTCTGATTACTTTGGAAGTATATGATGATGTTCATTTTCTTTTAGGTGGAGAAAAGTCACAGAGAGTAGAATCCTGGCAACATTTGGAGGAGGAAGGATTAATCCTCTTTTTTTTTTTTTTTTGTCCTGAGAGACAAGAGGACTATTGAGCCCCAGCTTGACACTTCCTACAAAGTTCTGAGCAGGGAATGTCTTCTCCTAGATCTTCCCGGGCTTAATACAGGATGTCATCGAAGAAGACACAGTGGCCAAAGGCACTGGTGCTGTTTCATTTACACTCTCATCACTTACTGGCTGAATGAGTGGGGCCAAGTGATCTTTGATGTTTATCAGGGTTCATCAAGGCTGCAAAGGTGATTCACTGAAAACGTGCAGGAAGCTGCTCTCCAAAGTCCCTGGGGAGAAAGGTGGAGGGTGGCGAGGTAGTGAGCATCGGCCATCAGCCAGGCCCTCTTAGACTGCTGGGACTCTGCTGGGATGTCCTCCTTACTTCATAGCCATGTAACCTCAGGAAAGCTGCTTAACGTGCTTGGTTACTCATCCAGAGGCAGAGTCCTGTGTCCGAGGAGGATGCTCTCACCCTGGGCAGAGGCCACCCCTGCCTGTCCTCTGAGAGGTGGTCTCCACCTGAGAGTAGTCAGCTCCGCTCCTAGTGCAGGCGGCCCATGGAGACTCAGAATGTAACTGCACTGTACACCTAAAATGTACCAATAAACTCAATGAGAAAAAAAAAAAGATGAAACCACGGCACAGAGAAATTAAGAAATCCACCCAAATTCATACAATTACTAAATAGTAAATTCAGACCTAGGCTGTGGTCTATGATCTGCAGTCTTTACAATTCTGCCATCCTCCCTTTTATGTCAGCTTCATTGGGCAAAATTAATCACACATAATGAAATAACACAATTAAATAATGGGCAAAAAATGTGACCAGGCACCTCACCAAATAAGGTATATAGGTGGAAAGTAAGCGTATTAGATGTCAAATTGCATATTAAAAATGTTAATAAACATATTAAGCACTACACTGTTAGCATAGCCAAGATCTTACACGCGGACCAGATGCCCATGTGGATGTGGAGCATCAGAAACTCTTATTTGTTTCTATAATTGAATGCAAAATAGAATAGCCACCTCAGAAGACATTTTGTCAGCTTCTTAAACTGAACGTCTTCTTATCATATGATTCAGCAATGAAACTCCTTTTTCAGTATTTCTGATCACCTGTGAGCTCCAGCTGCCCACTTGCCCTGGCCATCCAGGGAGTTTCTCTGCACTTCTAGCCTCTGGCAGTGTGGACTGTGGTTACTTGTTTCTCCACGCAAGCCTCCTGAAGAGGTCTGTATTGTTTTTCGGTTCTGCCTCAGTCTTCTGCAGGATTTTCATGCCTGGGCCTCAGCAAGGGTCCTTTCTTAGTGTTCTTCTCCTGCCCTCTCAAAGACACAGAAGTTAGTCTTGAATCAGCAGAGGGTCTTAGAGAAAGGGGGGCGAGTTCCCTGCCGCTCCCCCAGTACCAGCAGACTTTTGTCTTGTTCCACTGGACCTAAGTCTCCTGTCTTCCCCACTGACAGATGGCTTTCCCTACTCACCTCCCACTAGCAGCCGCTGACATTTGCCTGGCACCACAGGTGGGAGTGCTTCTCGCCCCTTGACACTGCTCTTGCTTCACCTGAGAGCAAAGTTCTGGAAGAGCCACGGTTTCCTCCCTGTGCACCCTGAAGGTTTTCTTGGCCTCTTGTCCTGCCATCCTTGGGACAGTCAGCAAAGGTTTGTGGGAAAGAGCCACTGAGTGATGCTGTAGTCTCTTTGTGTCTGAGGCTGGCAGTATCCTAAACTTTTGTCAGTCTGCATTTAGCTTTTAAGACCTCACTAGAATTTTTAGTTGTTTTCTTCTTGTGGTTGCTTTTACAGCAGCCACCTACTTCTCCCTGTTCCTGCAAAAGGTGAAACAGATTGTGTATTCCATCTCTGCATGGAATAGCTCAAAATTCACTTTATCTGGTTGCCCTTTGATCTTAAGCTATCTCTACCACATCTATGAGGTAAGCCACAAAGTATCACCTCCAGATACAGGGTCTGTTGTAGTCAGGGTTTGCAAAGGAACAGATTTAATACAAGACACAAAATTTATAGGGTTATTTTATAATATTCACTCATAAAGTCAAATACAGAGGGGTACAAGGGATCTAGCCACACACTAGAGATCCAAAGAATCCAGCTGAAGGGTCTGGATCCCACAGCGATATCCTACACACATCCAGCTAAAGGCCTAAAGTCCGAGATAATGTCCTCCGTGAGTCCAGCCTAGAGCTCATGGAAATGTCTTGAGATCCGCATTGAGGATCTGCACTGTGAAGGCTCAAAAGCAATGGTGGAAGCTAGAAAGCCTGCACCTGGCAGAGTGAGTTGTTCTTCACCACCAGGCTGAAGAATCTACCCTGGAGCCAGAAAGCAAAGATCAGAGCTCCCCTGACCTCAGGGACAATGAGGACCTAACTCCTCTGATGAGAGCAGCCAAGTTCACATCAGGAAAACAAGCCTTTCCAGGAAAATCAACAGCATATGATCTTCCCCTCCAGTTCTGTTTTTTATGCTGTTGGCAACAGTCCTCAGGTGGGTCTTCCATGCCCAGAACCACGCTGACTCAGTGCCGCTGTGAGTTCCACGTTGACCAGTAGTTAACCCAGCACAGGTGTCTCCTGCTTTTGGGTCAGACAGGTTCTGATTAACACCCTTTATGTGTAGTGATTAACAGCTCCTGTTAACCAATGCAATAAGGGTCTTGTAGTCTGAAATAATTCTGAGCTTTGATTTACTCTGAGCCTGACTCAGGCATTCTCATTTGTAAAACGGGCTATTAAAAATACTGCCTATTTCCTGGGTTTCTTGATAAGATTAACAATAAATACACAATAAGGATCTAACATGCTACTTGGAACATGGTTAATTCCTGATAAATAATTATTATTTTCCAAGAACTGGTGGTTAAATACAAACTTTAAGAAGACATAGTCCTACTCTTAAACTCATAGCTTGGAGAAAAGAATAACCAGGTACACAGCTGAATTTTGAACTTTGTCTAAGTGAGATGTCAGAGGCGTTGATCACAGAAGTGCTTAGGACCCCTGGAGGCAGTAAAGTCTGACATCACCCCTTAGACACCCCCGTTACATCTACTTAACACACTTAGAAATAGCGCCGCTCTTCACCGCTCCGCCAGAGGGCAGGAGAGGTCACATCACTGAGGGAATTAAAAAAAAAAAAAAAAAA
>NW_022900930.1:17098042-17121516 GCF_012274545.1 Fukomys damarensis
TCTGGGGCTGAGGCCGGAGGCCACCGAGGCACCGCGCTGGCAGGTCGTGGCGCGAAATTCCGAGTCCTTTTCCCCTCTACAATCTTGGACCTGTTTTGTATGCCACTTTGCTTTTAAATTCTCAAGATCCACCTAGGTCTTTGACCTAATATTGCATATGTGTGAAACCTCAAAACGAACCAAAACTGCGCAGCTGTTACATTCCTTTCATTTCCCATCTTACTGGACAGAGAAAAGGTGAAGATAATGCATGTTCGTGCCACGTGTGGGGGGTGAGAATCACTGCACCCCCACACACCCGGGGATGCCATCCAGGGGCTTAACACCGAGCTACATCTCTAGCCTTTTGGAAATTTTTTTCTTAAATTTGGAAAAAACTTTTTTTCTTAAAATTGGAGACAGAGCCTCACTAAGTTGCTACGGGCTCAAACTGGAGATCTTTCTGCCTCAGCCACCCGGAGTTCTGGAAATACCGCACCTGGCTCTCACTGCACTTTGTAAATTGTTACCTATCCTGGGTCCACCTTGTTGTGTAGATTCATAACTGCAGATATTTTTATGTATGAATGTATGTGTGTGTTGTGTACTAATTGTTATATACACATATACACGTATACATGTGCGTTACCGTTATCTAATACAGCAATTTTCTTTGCGCCATTATTTATTTAATTGGTGTTATTTGCACAGAACATCTTTCATTTGGTTACATTCTGGTGTCTTCGAACTTCCCTTGAAATTCGGTGGCTACGGACACAAATTTGCTTAGATTTGTCTGAAAAGCAGCTTTTGTTGTTATTTAACCTTTTGCTGGTGCCGGCACAACGTGGCTTCATTTTATCCCCTCTCAGTCCTGACCAGTTCCTGCCTTTCCCATGAAACTACAATCGTTTGTCAGAAAGTACCACGTTCTATTCTGGGAATTCCAGGGTGGTTGTAGAACTTGAAGCTCACGCTGAGACTCCTAATGCTAGAGCACACTTTAATAACGCACAGGCAGTGATTCTGATCTGGAAGCGACATTTACCCTTTCCCAGAGAGAAGATGGCCTCGGTTCAGTTTGTAAAATACAGTATTATGCTCCTGGCAGGTCCTTGCATGTGACTGCTGAAATGGCAGAGATGCAGTGTTTGGTATCATTTTATAAATAGGGCAGAGGATGCCAGAATAGTCCATTCGGTTTTATACCCCAGATGCCAGTCTCAGAGTTCAAGTGGTGGCTTCAGCCAACATGTACCCACACCATGTGAAATATTACCAACACCTGCCTGAAGAAATTAGCGTGTTTAAACAAAATGTAATTCATACAATAAATATTTATGAGACATTGAAAGTTAAATACAGACTGATTCTTTTATAAGAAATCGTGGATAGATTTTAGGTGTGGTAATAGAGTTGCGATTTTGTTTTTTTAAATTTATTTATATGATTGGTTATGGATAAAATGTTGCACACACACTTGAAGAATGAACTTGGCTCCATCAAGTCATGTAACAGTTGTCCTAGCCCTCTCAAGAATGTTTTTACTGTTTTGAGTTGCAAGGCAGGCTGGGATCTGGAAGGACCAATGAGAGTGGATGATACCGAAAGCCCTTTCATTGTCCCTGATTGGCAGGTTAGGATATGCTGCCCGCTGAGCCATCCTAAAGCTGAAACTACCAACAGCAGGCCAGACTCCACTTATCCCACTGCCTTTCCATTTTTGTGACCGCATCTGAGAGAGAGCCTTCTAAGAGCAAAAGGCTTTCTTGCAAGTGCATATGGGAGTGGACATCTGCCCTAACCCAGCAAAGTCTGCCTTGTCCAATTCTAAAATTATTACAATATTTTTTCTCCATGAAGGGGGGTGCTGGAGTGCACATATACCTATGGCATGGAAATGTGAATAAATTTCAGTGAGAGTCAGCCATTGTTCACGGCACCCGATTTCCAGTCTTTCTGTGGATTGTGTATCATGGTGTACATTGATATGGCACTGCCATTTCCATGTTAAAATATAAAAGCTAGGTGTGGTGGCACTGAGAGCTGAAGCTGGATTACCTTGAGTTCAAGGTCAACCTGGACTACATAGTGAGACCCTCCCTGTCTTTAAAAAAAAAACAAAAACAAAAAACGAGATATAATCACAGGCATTTACAAACTTTTGGTTACTTAAAAATTTGTATTCAATGTCAGGAGCGAGTGATGAGGCACACATATTCATTTGTTTTGTTGAACTACACCAATCCATGCCACTTTGATATTTGGTCTAATGTGGCCTTATTTTACATACTATGAAAGGGTTTTCTTTCTGAGAGTTTCATTATGGTATGAAGGCAATACAGCTAGATTTTAAAGAAATTAAGAAGAGCAACACAATTACCATGATTAGGTTAAAAAGCCCCATCTTTGTGGTACTCATAGTCAAATGGAGAAGACAGATAACAAACAAGATAAAATTTCTAGAAGGAACGAGTCACATAAAATCATTAATTGGAGGTGTATTAATCTCCTCGGACTGCTGTAACAAAGCAGATTGAATATCTGTTATCTGAAATTCTGGGGACAGAAGTGTTGCAGATATTGGAATATTTGCACATACAAAATCTGATGTCTTGGGAAGGGGACCCAAGTCTAAACATGAAAATCATTTATGCTGCATTTATATTTTATGCACATAACCTTAAGGTAATTTTGTATAATATGTTTAGTGCGCTTGCGTTTTGCTTGTGACATGAGGTCAGGTGTGGAATTTTCCACTTGTGGTATCGTGCGGGGCTCAAAGAGCTTCACATTTGGGAGCGTTTTGGTTTTGGGATTTTCAGATTAGGGATGTTTCACCTGTACCATGAGCCAGGAGGCTTGAAACAAAAGGAGTTTACTCCTCACAGTTCTGGAGTCCAGAATCCAAAATCAAAGCATCAGCAGGACCTTGCTGCCTTTGCAGCTCCAGGTAGAACCCTTCCCCGCCTCTTCCTAGCTGCTGGCTGGTGCCCAACAACGCCTGGCGCTCTCAGCTTCCAGCTTCCATCACTCCAGCTTCTGTTCCTGTGGCCACTTGGGGGTCATCTCTCCATGTGTCGCAGTCTTTGTGTGGCATTCTCTTCTCTTTTATAAAGACATCAGTGTGTGTCCCTTCTCTTTTCTAAAGAAGACATCAGTCATTTTGGATCAGAGCGAATCCTGATGACCTCCCCTCAACTTGATTATGTCTGTAAAGAAAAGACACTGTTCCAAATGAAGTCCCACTCACAGGTACCAGGGTTAGGACTGCAGCTTATCTCTTTGATATTATCAATTGATAATCCAGAGAGAGACTTGAGAGGGGAGTGAAGGTGTGGTTTGCATGGAGAGTCGGAGGCTGCCTGAGGTGAGAGAGCAACCCCTGCAGATATTGGAGAAGCCCGCTCAGGCCAAGGGCACAAGGAGTGGAGCGGTGCCTAGGTGGGCTAGGTGGTCAGGGTGGGAGGACGCTTAATTGTGAGGCAGGAGGTGGCAAAGCCTTAGTGCTTTCTTTTCAGTTGGATGAACGTTGTAGTGGGTTCTGAGCAGAGAGGTGCCCATGAGCTGACTTACATTTTCAAAGTTTAGGGTGCTAGGGTGGCAGCCAGGAACCTGCCTACTATGTGGTTTAATAGTCTGGGTGAAAAGTAGCTTGGTCCGGAGTGGTGGCAGTGGATGCAAGGAAACAAGCGTGGGTTCGGATTATTTTAAATTGGAGCCAAAGAGATTTGCTGCTGAATGGGGTGTGGCTTAGGAGAAAAAGCAAAGGATTGAGTGAGGCGTGGTTTCTTTCCTGAGCAAGGAGGTGAGTAGAGTTGTGATTACTGATAAAGGGAGCCCTGGGGAAGGAGCGGGTCTGCAGGGGCATCCAGAGGTCAGTTTGGGACACATAAAATGTGAGACTCCTGCTGGGCCTGCAGTGGCGCAATGGAATATTCAGATCTGGAGATCAGAGGCCAAGTCCAGGTGAAGTGAGGGCTGCTTTCAGCTTGCAAACATGGCTAGAGCCATTCAGAGCAGCGTGAGGTACCAGAGAGGGAGTGAGTGTTAGAAGTTATTAAGACTGAGCCTACGACTCAGGCCTGGAAGGAAAGAAAGAGGATGGAGAGCTGCCGGAGAGGCTTTGGGATTGTCTGAAGGTGTCCAAGACAGCACGATGTCCGGGGAGCCGAAAGGTGTTTAGGAAGAGCCTTCAGCTGTGTTCTAGATGTTCTGGGAAATGCTTGGAATTCTATCCTGGAATAGAAGTAGCTGTTTCTCTGCTATCTTGTGAAAATGATACTTTAAGAAGTGGTTTTCTAGGGCCGGGGCTTTAGCTCAGTGGTTCGGTGGCCTGCCTTGCAAGCGCAAAGACCCAAGTTCAATCCCCGGTACCAAAAAAAAAAAAAAAAAGTGGTTTTCTGAAGTGGGATTTTTCAAGGGAAGTAGGGAATGGAAAGAGTCTGATCTTTCTACCTTTTTATCTTCTTTGTCTGTGTTCTGCGTGGGGACTTTGTGGAAGAATGGAAAAGGGAAAGTGGAGTCTCTGGTCTATCCTGGGGGAAACTTCTGAACTATTCAGAAAGTTTCTTGTGCTGCCCTCAGGTGTAGCCTTTCCCTTAACTGCCCATCCGGAAGGAAAGAGCAAACAGCTACAGCTCTTTGATATAATGACTTTAAAAGACTGTTTTCTCCTCCAACCCAGTTCCACGGAATGAGAGAGGTTAATAGCCAGGTAATTTCAAATGAATGAAGTCTGACTGCAATCCTGACTTGGTGCTAAATGATACCTGTGCTTTCCCAGCTGCCTCTTGTTTTGTCCGTGGGATCTTTGGACAGCCTCTCCCATGTAGGGAAGCTAATATATGCCTTAGAAAAGCATCTCTGGGCCTCGTGCTGCTGTCCCCAGTGCCAAGTTCTGTTTTGCTTGGAATGTGTTCTTAAGGGCTGGGCGATGGAACAAAAAACTCATTCAGACAATGAGATTGTGTCTGAGATGTGTGAAAATATATTTTAATATTTAAGTGAATGATGGCGTGAACTAAGGAAAGCGCTAGACTTAAGTCACAGGATCTGACTTTTTTACTGCCTTCTTTCTTTTTTTAACCCCCATTAAGTTCATTGGTACATTTAAAGTAAAAAATACAGTTACAGTCATCACTGGGATCTTGTACCCTTACATGACAGACCTTGATTCTCATTTTTTCCCCTTGTCCCTGCCCTCCCTTCACCCTCCCCTATTTACAAAGACTTCATTTTAAGTTTTTCACATTTTTTTCTTTTCCCTTATTTCCTTTCCCCTCCCCTTCCACTTCCCCTTTAGCCATTTCCTTCCTATTTCACACTCCCAATTATACCATTTGAACTTTATTTACACTTTTAGTTTTTCACACCAGAGAAACTATTGAGTATTTACACATGTGTGTCCTATTTATTTCACTTAAGAATATGGCCTCCATATACATCCATTTAGCTATAAATGTCTCATTTCTCATTCTTTATGGATGAGTAGTACTTAATTTTATATATTAAAAAAAACACACATCTTCTTTATCCAGACTCCGATTGATGGGCACTTGGGTTGTTTCCAAGTTTTAGCTATTACGAACTGTGCCACTATAGACATGGATTCACATACATCACTGTGATGTGATTCTTTTAATTCTTTTGGGAAGATACCCAGCAGAGGAATAGCTGGGTGAAATGGGACCTCCAATCCTAGTCATCTCCGTATTGATTTCCACAGTGGTTGCACCAGTCTGCACTCCCACCAACAATGAAGAAGAGTTCCCTTCTCTCCACAACCCCACCAGAATTTATTATTGGTTGATTTCTTGATAGCGGCCATTCTTTCTGGGGTAAGGTGGAATCTCAGTGTTATTTTCATCTGCATCTTTTGAATGACCAGTGATGTTGAACATTTTTTCATGTATTTATTTGCTGCTTTTACTTCTTTGAGAAATTGTTCATTTCAGATGCCCATTTTTGGATCTGGTCTTTGTATGTGGGGGAACTGATTTTTTTAAATTCTTTATATATTTTAGCTAGTAGTCCTTTATCTGGGGAGAAGCTGGTAAATTTTTTTCCCCACATTGTAGGTTGTCTCTTAGCTCTGTTGGTGGTTTCTCTTGTGTTGCAAAAAATTTTTAATACAATGAGATCCCAGTTGTTGATTCTTTGTGCAATTTCTTGTGCTGCTGAGGATTTTTTCATTAAGTCTTCTCCTATGCCAATGTCTTTGAGAGTTCTACCTACTGTTATCCATCCTTTTAGTCTCAGACTATGAATTTCTTTGTGGATTAATTGGGTTTCTTGTACACAGCATATTGTTGGATTTTGCTTCTTAATCCATTCTACCAGCCTATTTCTTTTGATTGGTGAATTGACGCCATTTTTACTCCCTTCTTGATGAACTGGGATGAACTATTTGGCATCTGTAAATGGAAGAATAAGCTATAGTACTTTGCTTCTACCACCAGTTTTTCATGGAGTCACATGAGATAACCACAAAACAAGTTGTACTTAACTAGCATTTATTATGAGTCTGACACTATTCTCAGCATTGTAAACATGTTAACTCATTTAATTTGTACAACAATCTATGCGATAGTTGTTATTAATTTTATCCTCAGTTTACAGATGAGGAGCCTCAGACAAAGAGGGCAGGTAACTCTCCAGGGCCACACAGCTAGTAAGTGGCAAGCTGGAACCGGAAGTCAAAAATATTTGGTAGATAGAACTAATTTGCTTAAGCCAAAGTCATATTCATTTTAAAAGTTTGACGGGGTATTCAGGAGTCACTTTTTCCCAGGACACTAGGTATCTGTAGGGTCACTGGGCTTATATGTTTGTGTGTTGTGGGGGGCTTGAACCCATATTTTCCCACTGAATTACACCCCCAAGTCTTTAGGCTGATTAACTTAATGCCAGTACTATCAAAAACATGGATCAGTTTTGGTCCGAGAGTGTAGCTCAGTGGCACCATGCCTTGAGTTTTGATGACTTGTAGGTAAGCTTTCAATTAGCACACCTTTAGGGTCTATTCTTTAATAAATCTTACAGGCTGGGGATTTAACTCAGTGGCTCAGGCGCCTGCCTCCCAAGCACAAGGACCTGAGTTCGATCCCAAGTACCAACCCCCACCCCAAAACATAAAACCCTTACATTCTACATGGACCCTGTCCGCCCCTGGCAAACATGGATTCCACCCTACACTTTCGTTTTGAGAGTTCATGATGGCTCAAAATCTTTTGAGCACGTTTCTGGTGTCCTTTGTGTGCCTAGTCGTGTAAAGATACATATTTCCACATTTAACTAGTAGATTCAAAGTGAGCAATGAAAACGCAGGATGGATAAGGTCAAAAGCAGACTGAGGGGCTTCAGTCCTGCCCTCCTGTGTGACCATGACTGTGAGTCAGACTGTGGACTGCGAGGAATGGTATGTTTTGTAAGGGCAGATGTTAGTTCAGACGTAATTCACCAAATCTGAATAATGCCTGGGAAGCTGAAGTGTAGTCCTTTTACTTGTTGTTTCAAAACTAAAGTATGGATCAAGAACACCATGGTTGTGATATGATTATTACTGAAAATAATTGTGACCTGAGTGGGCAGTGTCAGAAGGCTCTCAGCTCTGGGTTTCACGTACTCTGGGAATGCCACGACGATCGGTCACCACTGTTCCCTCCCATTTGTACAGTTGCTGGCCAACACCCTCCCAAAAACAAGCATCCAAAGGAGCAAGGAGAGAATAGAATCAAACCGACCAACAAAAAGGTGAAACCCAAAGTTCCTAAAATAAAAGACAGGGATGCGGCTGATTCAACATCCAAGAGTCAGTCCATCATGGTGCAAGTGACAGACCAAGGGCGCTTCCAGAAACCTGCTGCTACCCTGAGTCTGGCGGCGGGGCAGACGGTAGAGCTTCGATGTAAAGGAAGTAAGATTGGATGGAGCTACCCTGCCTATCTTGACGCTTTTAAGGACTCCCGCCTCAGGTAAGCGTGTTTCCTTTTCTAATGGTATGGGTCAGAGGTTTGCTTTTGTTCTCTCCTTCAGTAGTGTGTAGTTTCTGACAACTACCACTTCACCCTAAAAGGTGCTAAAAATGGAAGCTTAAAGAACAAAAAGCCGTAGACGTTATGTCTTGACGTGATTAAAAAGTTGTTGCAGATCTTACCAAGAGTGTTTGAAAGAATGAAATTTTATAAGATACTACATGACAAGAATAAAATTTTATCGGAAACTAAAATTTTATAGGAAATTGTAATGCCCAGGAATGGATACTAAAAATATTATTCAGTGAAAAATCATGTACTTGATGTTTTGTGCTAGTTTTTAAGTAATCATAAACTGAAATGCTCTGGTGAGATCCCTGTGAGGAAATTAATCAGAGACGTACTTTAATTACTTTTTACCTTTCCACCTGCTTCTGATTATTTTTATTTTTGTGAATAAATAAGGCCTCATTGGTAAGAAGACCAAAGATTTCTCATGTTTAAACCAGTACTTTGCTGGGTGTAGTGATGCATCCCTGTAATCCTAGCCCACTGAGAGGCTGAGGCAGGAGAAACAAATTCAAGGCCAGCCTGGGCAACTTGGCAACTTAGCAAGACCCTATTTCAAAATAAGAAATAAAGAAATGGCTGGAAATGCAGTGAAAAGTGAAAAGGCCGTGAGTTCAGTCCCTAGGATCACACACACACACACACACGCACACGCTCCTTCAGGATGCTGGTGATAGAAAAAGTGGTTAAAATGATGCTTATGAAAACTATGTAGAGCTGGGCATGATGGTGCATGCCAGTAATCTCAGCACTCAGGAGGTCGAGTCAGGAGGATCGCTGCAAGCTCAAGGCCAGCCAGTACTACACAGCAAGACCCTGTCTCAAGAAGAGGGAGGGGCAAGAGAGGGAAAAGAGGAGGCAGAAGAAAACTATGAGCCAGGTGTGGTGGAGCATGCCTGTGTGTGTGTGGAGGAATGCATGCATATTCTTGTGGAAGCAAATTTGAAGGGATTTACCAGTGCTGTATATATACACGTACTTGTATACAAGTGTGTGTTAAAAGCATCTCGATTTACCTTCTTAGTTTTTTTGTTTTTTCCTGTGATGTTACAGGTAGAACCTGGGGCCTCACCCTCGCTGGACAAAGTGCTGTACTCCAGCCTCTCTTAACAGTTCTTAAGTGAAAAGAACAGTATTAGTAACTACCTATAGGCACATGTTGTAGAGCTCATCTCTTGAACGTTTTCATCTCGCATGATTGAAACCCTGTACCCGCTGAGCGACTCATTTCTCGCACCTCATACCTAGCCCCTGGCAATCAACGTGCTACTCTGTGTCCAGGAGTTTGACTACTGCAGCTTCCTCAAATAAGTGGAGTCTTACACTGTTTGTCTTTGTGGTTGGCTTATGTCACAGAGTATAATGTGCTCAGGGTTCATTCTTCAGGGTTTATCTATACTGCAACATGACAGGGCTTTTCTGTTTGTTTTGTTTTGTGTAGTGCCTGGGATTCAGCTATTTAAATTGCTTCCACATTTTGACTATTATGAGCAGTGCTACAGTGAACCTGAATGTACTCACGTGTCTTCTGAGGTCCTGTTTGTAGTTCTGTTGGATATAAACCCAAACATCAGGTTTATTGTACATATTTTAAATAACCTAATTTACCAAACTCAGGCATACACAATTTGTAAAACCAGAATTTAGATAAATTACTTTGAATATTGAATCTTTGACTTATACAAAATATCACAAACCTATAGGATTTGGTGCTTGAAGATTTAGTATTTTCAAAATTATATCTAAACTACATGTTGAAATATGTTTGAAAACATTTAAGGACTCAAAGTGAAGCAAGTGTGATTATATTTAAAGAGGAATGTCCGAGAGCTGAAGCTCTTTTGGACTTTTTAATATTAAATAACATTTATGCAAAGCATAGTAGGGGACTTATGAGAAGCTAAAGACAAATGTGTGTCCCCAAAGAGCTCATAAAACATGTAAAAAATGTGAAAAATATCTAATCTTAACTCAACCACCAAAAAAAAAAAAAAAAAAAAAAAAAGATTTCTTTGACACCAGAGATTCAAGAAATAGACTCTTGACATTGTTCCCAGAACGTGGTAACTTTGGACCATGCAGAAAGTATTCATTCTGTGTTTTCTTTTGCTGTAGGATTAGTTCTTTCCATCATTATGACAGCTGTGGGACTGGAACCTCCCTGATGCTTCCAACAGAGCTGGGCAGTGTTAACCAGTAAGGCAGCTTTTGGTAACTAGGGTCACTTGCTGGCACCTTCACCCAGATTTGTTTTCTACGTGCTCTTTTCTCACTGAGTTATGAGTTCTTGTTTGTCACTATTCTATGAAAGCAGGCCCAGAGAAGGAGTAATGTATGAAAAAGAAAGGTGTCTACTTAACTCATGGAGCCCCAGATAAGTGAAACAGCAGGGTCCAAGTGGAGAAAAATGCCACCTACGTTTACTTGTCCCAAAATTCTGGGGCTGTTATTGTCACTTGTTAAATACTTGAATGAATGAATGAACAAATGAATGTATTTGACTATATTCATTGAAAAATAGCACTTTTTGGTAATTCAAACTTGGATAACAAGAAGATAAATTAATGTCACCACAATATGATCTCTTTAGGACTAGAAGATACAAGAGTCCCTCAGTGCCTATTGATTTTCACACTGGTGTTTTTCCCAGTATCTTAGTTTCTGAAACAAGATGGTCTTTTAAGGATCCTCTCAACTATGAGTCTGGGATTTGAGAAAAAGAGCTTTTAAACCTATACTTAGGTACATAAATATGTATTTTAACCAACAGTAATTGCATATAGGGCTGGGGTTTTAGCTCAGTGGTTCTGGCGCCTGCCTCTCAAATGTAAGGGCCCGCGTTCGATCCCCAGTATAAAAAAAAAAAGTAATTACATATAGAATTTTAGATAAATCTATTTATAGTTTATCATTTTAATAACATTATAAAATTCCAATAATTTCATATAGAATTGTTTCAACTGGTTCCCAGTTTGTGACTGTTTGAGAAGTTTTACTATCATAAGTAGTGCAATTAGAAGCATTTTTGTTTATAAATCACTTGCTATACTTGTGTGCTCTAACACTAAAAGAAACATTCAATTTTCTGAACTTTCATAAAGTGTGTTGCTCTACATCTCCCAGGGATGCAAGGATGTTTCAACTTATGCAAATCAATAAATGTAATACATCACGTAAACAGAAGGACAAAAATCACATGATCATTTCAATAGACACAGAAAAAGGCTTTGACAGAGGCCAACATCCTTTTATGATAAAAACACTGAAGAAAATAGATATAAAAGGACCTTATCACAATCTGATAAAAATAATTCATTTATGAAAAACCTGCTGCCAACATTATATTAAGTGGGGAAAAATGGAAAGATTTCCCCCCAATTCAGGAACATGACAAGAACTTCACTAACACCACTCATAATCAACAGAGTACTCAAAACCTTAGCAAGGGCAATTAGGCAAGAAAAAGAAATAAAAAGAGTATGTATAGGAAAGGAAGAATTCAAACTATCATTCTTTGCAAATGACACAATCCTCTTCATAGAAGACCCCCCAGAAATCTACCAAAAGACTGTTAGGATTAATACTGTAACCAAACTCAATAGTGTAGTCGGATATAAAAATCAACACACAAGAGAAAACAATCCAAAAATTCATTTGGAACCAGAAGAGACCTAGAATAGCAAAAGCAATTCTAGGCAACAGAGACATGACAGGGGTTATCACAATCCCCACTTTGAAACTATACTACAAAGCCACTGTGATAAAAACAGCATGGTACTGGCAAAGAAACCCAAGGATCAGTGGAATAGATTAGAAGATGCAGAGACAAATCCAGACATAACTCCAGACATACTCAGCCACTTCATCTTCGACAAAAGAGCCAAACCACCCTCACTGGGGGAAAGATAGCCTCTTTAATAAATTGTGCTGGAAAAACTGGATTTTAACCTGCCTCAGATTAAAACTAGACCCACGTGTTTCACCATGCAGTAAACTAAAATTGAAGTGGATTAAAGATCTAAATATTAACATGGAAACACTAAAAATTTGCTGGAAGATAGGTTAGGTAGACCTCTTGAAGACACTGACATAGGAAAAGACTTTATGAACAAAACCTTAGTAGCATAGGAACTACCACAGAGAATCAACAACTGGGATAGCATCCTATTAAAAAGCTTCTTCACTGCAAGAGAAACCACCAACAGAGCTAAAAGACAACATACAGCGTGGGAAAGACTTTTTATCAGCTGTTCCTCAGACAAAGAACTATCTAGAATATATAAGAATATATAAATAACTTTTAAAAATCAGACCTCCCAAATTTAATGACCCAATCCAAAAATGGGCATCTGAAATGAACAGACATTTCTCAGACAAATAAGCAAAAGCAGCAAATATATGAAAAATGTTCAGCATCACTGGTCATTTGAGAGATGCAGATGAAAACAATGCCCAATTCCATCTCACTCCAGAAAGAATGGCTTCAATCAAGTCAACTGGCTGGGGATTTAGCTCAGTGGCACCATGCCTGCCTTGCAGTGCAAGGTCCTGAGTTCAATCCCTGGTACCCCCCCCAAAAAAAAGTCAACCAATAACAAATGCTGGCGGGGGTGTGGAGAGAAAACCCTTTTCCATTGTTGGTGGGAGTGCAGACTGGTGCAGCCACTGTGGAAATCACTGTGGAGATACCTCAAAGAATTAGGATTAGAGGTCCCATTTGACCCAGCTGTGCCTCTGCTGGGTATCTATTCAAAAGAATTAAAAGAATCATATCACAGTGATGTATGTGAATCCATGTCTATAGTGGCACAGTTCATAATAGCTAAAACTTGGAAACAACCCAAGTGCCCATCAACTGGAGTCTGGATAAAGAAGATGCCAGTTTTTTTTTTTTTTTTTTTTTTTTTTAATGGAGTGTACTTCTCGGCCCTAAAGAATGAGAAATTAAGAGTCATGTATAGCCAAATGGATGCACATTGAGGCCATACTCTTCAGTGAAATACATAGGACAGGCATGTGTAAATACTGAATAGTTTCTCTGGTGTGAGAAATTGAAAGTATAAATAAGGATCAAATATATAATAGATAATGTGAAGCAGGAAGAAAAAGTCTAAAGGGGTGGAGGAAGTGGGAGGAGTAGGGGAAAGGAAAAGTATGAGAAAAGGAAAAAATGGAAACAAAGTTTTTGTAAATAGGGTAGGGTAGAGAGGTTGAAGGGAGGGCAGGGAAATGGTGAAAAATAAGAAGCAAGATATATCATGTAAAGGTAAAAATTTCCAATGATGAATGTCATCATTTTGTATACCTAAAATGTACCAATAAACTTAATAAAAATAAAAATCAACACAAAAATCAATAATGTTCCTGTGTGCTAATAATGAACCCACTGAGAAAAAAAATTAGGAAAAAAATACTATTTGCAATAGCACCAAGAAAAATTTAAATACTGGGAATTAACCTAATGAAGAAAGTGAAACACATCTATAATAAAAATTATGGCATATTGAAAAAAATTAAAGAGGGCATCAGAAAATGGAAAGATATTTCCTGTTCCTGGATAGGCAGAGGAAATACAGTCAAAATGATTATACTTCAAAAATTGATACACAGATTAAATGCAACCTCAGTAAAAATACCAGTTGCATTCTTTACTGAACTTGAGAAAACAATCTTACAAATCTTACATTAAACAGAAGAGATGCAGAACAGCAAGAGCAATCCTGGATAACAAAAGAAAAGAAAGAGGCATCATGATCCTGGATTTGAAGGTCTATTACAAAGCCACAGTGATTAAAAACAGCTTGCTACTGGAACAAAAACAGGCAGGAGCGTCATTGGAACAGAACAGAGGATGCAGAAACAACCTCCAGCATGTTTAATTATTTGGTGTTGGATAAAGGGGCCAAAAACACACCAGAGGAGAGATAATGTCTTTAATGGTGTTGGGAAGACTGACTATCCATACACAGAAGATTGAATCTCCATTCAGGTCTCTCACTGTGTACCAAAGTCAAATCTAAGTGGATCAAAGAACTAAATGTTCAAATAGGAATAATTAACCCACAAGAAGTTAAAATAGATAAAGTTCTTGAAGTCATAGATATAGGCAATGATTTTCTAAATGGAACCCTGATTCACGGGAAATAGTGCTATGAATGAACAAATGGGATAATATCTAATTAAAAAGCTTCTGCACAGCAGAAAAAACAGCCAACAGAGCTCAGAAGACAACTGACAGAATGGGAAAAAGGTTTTGCCAGCTATTTCCAAGAGCACTAATATCTAGACTATATAAAGAACTAAAATAATTAGACCTCCCCAAAAATAAGAGACCCAATAAAAAAACTGGGCAACTAAAATAAACATTTCTCAGAAGAAATACAAATGGCCAATAAATACATGAAATGATGCTTCCGAGCAAAAGATAATACCACTGCCTATTGGAGAAATGCAAATTAAAACAACACTGAGATTCCATCTTACTCCAGAAACAAAGGAAAAAAGGGAGCTTAAGCAGAATAAGGTTCCATGAGCTTCTTTCATTACATGTCACATGATGACAGGGGCTTGACTGTAAACCACCTCTGGCTTACTTCCCAACAACTTTTGTTCTCCTTTTCTTTTTAATTATTGCATAAGAGTTGTGCATATTTATGGGGTACAACAGAATGTTTTTATACATCCAGTAATTATGCATTATCATTACACAATAATCAAATAATATAGTTACTTATCTATCACCTCATATGTTTTCACTTTTTTATGGTGAGAACATTCAAAATCCCCTCTTCTACCTACAATGAAATATCTAATACAAATGTTGCACCCTACTGTGCAGCAGAACACCAGAACTTATTCCTTCTATGTGTAACTTTGTACCCTTTGACCACTGTTCTCTCTTCCCCAACCTCCAGTAGTTAACTCAGATAAGGAAACCGAGAGTCACAATGGGTAGCTGAATAGTTCAGGGTGCCGAGGTGCTGAATGACAATGTACACCCTAGAACTCAGCCCCCTAGTGCCTAAGGTGAAACTGTCCTACTGCAGGGCTCTGATATTATGGCCAGTGGGATCAATTTAGACCCAAGGTCACGATTGGCTTGAGAGAGGTAACTTCAGGAAACAGATTTATTGTTTATTTTTCAGTTTGGACCATAGCTAAATAAATACAATTTCAAACTTAAGGTTCAAAGCAGAAATGAAAAGTGTATGTATATATATATATATATCCAGGGTGTGGATTTCTTTCTGAGAACAGTTTAGAATCGATACATGGACAAAACCATGTCATCGTTAGAAGTCCCACTAGGTGGCAGGCTCCAGCTGTGTTAAGCTTGTCTCCCTTCTCAAGTACGGGTTCTCAAGCGGGAACTGCCCTTGGGACAGCGCTTCTTGCACTCTGTTAGCTGTGCTGTGGTTATTGTTTCAAGTTACAGTTTAAATGACAAGACATTTCATTTACCAAAAAAACAAAACAAAACAAAACACAAAAAGCGTGGGCCGATGTAAATTTATGTATCCAGATGAGTACATTCATGCCTACCTCTGAGCCCTCTCTGGCTACTTTGAACAGTTCGGTTGGTCCCTCAAGGGGTAGCAGTAACATGTTAAAGGTTCTGTATATTCAGGTGCTGAAACTGATCGGATCTCAGTTACATGCAGAGTCTACCCTCGATCACACGGACATCTCCTCTCTTTGAGATTAGAAACATCAAAGATACTTTGGACAGTGGTTGCTCTATTTCTTTACTTTTCCCCTTCTTTCAACAATCTTTTCTTGAAGCATTCATTACGTGCAAGGTCCTGTGCTAGGTAAATGCTAATGTGAGGGTGAATGAAACAGACAGAACTGTGCATCCATGAAGCTTTTACCCTTACAGGAAAGGACTATTAAACAAGCAACTTTAGTATTGCTGGGTGTATGCCTCGTCAACAAAAGTTCAGTCAGAGAGGAGAAAATTCAAGATCATATCCAAAGGTTGAGAGGTAACTTCTGGCGTAGAAGAAGGTAAGAAAATTCCAGGAGGAAACAGCATGAAGGAAACACCTAGAGGTGAGAAGAAAAAATATAGTGCCTGGAACACTGAGGATGTGTGGCAAAGGCTAAAGGCAAGGGAGAGGAAAGTTTACCTGAAAAGAGAAAGGGTGGAGGGAGAAAAGCAGTACGCAGACTGTGGAGTACCTGGTTAGCCATGTTGAGCAGTTTAGTGAGTCCAGGGCAATCCTGAGCTGTGGGTGGAAGCCTTGATAAGTATATGTACACAGAAAATATAGAGGTATATAAGCCACAGCTTGAGGGTGAGTACATGTCATTACCTCTAGGAAAAGATAATGTCTCTTTCCAGGCCTGGATACCTGCCTGCTCTGCTCCCTTGCACTCCAGACTTGTCTTCCTCAAATTGGGATCTAGAGACATATTCTTGGCGTAGTGCTTCTTTGCAAGAATTTAAAAAGTTTTTTCATTTTGCTAACATGAAACACGCTAGTATACGACTATTCTAGGTCACCTGATCATCTGCTGGGGCACCGACATAATCCATTTCCGTCATCTTTGGACGTATTTCACTTCTTTGATCTCATCCTCACACACTTCCGTAGGACAGCAGGAGAATTCTTGGCACAATGAACTAGGGAAGAAAATAAGGAATTTAGACCCAATGGCCTGCCCATTTGGCTTCAATAAATCGGTGCTGGTAGAACCAAGGCAGTGCTACAGCTTTCAGCATGGTTGTTAGAAACTTCCCAGCAGTGAAAACAAGCTAGGCCGATGTGGTCCTGCTCCCTGGAAAACCAGGATCCAGGGATTGTCTTTCAGGATGTTTCTGTAGTGTCTGTTGGGATGTTGGCATTTTTCAGTCAAGAACTAGAAGTTGGGAGGAGTGGGTGGGCTGTAGGAGATCTCTCTGCTGGCGGGTTCCTCTAACAACAATAAATAACTTCTAGTGAGAAGGGAAGGAATCCAGGATTTTGCTTGGCTGGAGTTGACAAGAGCTTCCTCCACCCACAGACAACACAGAGGAGGGTGGGCCAGGGAAGCAGACAGTGGTTCCACTAATCACCCCAGGCTCTGAAGCCTGGGCAAGGAGTGGTCTGGGGGACACTTTAAAGTAAACAGATGTCAAGAAGAGTTTGTAAACAGATTACCACTGCTGAGAGAAAGCCTGTACAAACTTCGGTAAATACTGCGGAAAGTGCCACAGTGGTAAATGGAGAGGAAGTTATCTTTCTCCCCCCAGTCGAATTTATTTGGATAAAGTGGACATAAAATTTACCATTTTACTCATTTTTACATATGTGGTTCAGTACATTTAAGTTTATTTACATTGTTAGACAAGTGTCTTTCAATGGCACTCACTTTCCCGCAAAGCTGGTTTCTCATTTGCTGGGCAGAATAAAGGAAGACAGGCTCTTCCTGGCCTTTACACTCACCTAGAGGAGCAGCGGGGGGTCTAGGTTGCAGTGGTAAATGGAACACATGCTGTAGCCAAACGCTACAAGTGGGTTTTTATCCTAGAAATTAAAAACCACCTATCCGGAGCTGAAGGTGGAGCTCTGTCTTCCCAGACTTCATGGCACCGGGCACGAGGCCCTTGTATGTATCCCCAGAGACTGACTGGTGGGAGTGGCAGGATACACGG
Organism: Fukomys damarensis; assembly: GCF_012274545.1. Taxonomy (NCBI): domain Eukaryota; kingdom Metazoa; phylum Chordata; class Mammalia; order Rodentia; family Bathyergidae; genus Fukomys; species Fukomys damarensis. Next base: position 17,115,704 of record NW_022900930.1, read on the forward strand.
CTTCTCCAGTGTACAAAATGTTCTGAGGGCTCAGGTTGCATAAAAGCACAGCTATGCTCTGTTTAGGATGTGGGTGGGGGACAGTAATAATCAGTCTCATTGTGTTGTCAGGATGGAATATGATGTCATGCATGTAAGGCGCTTGGCTTTCTCAATAATGATGAGCTATTTTTATTCACACTACTGGATCTTAGGTAAATCACAAGGAAATAGGCTGTTGTTCTGAAATTTTGCTTCAAGAAAGTGTTTTAGACTCACAGCTCCACTCCCTACAAACGCTCCACGTTGTTGTCCACACTGTAATGTGCATCTCGAACGCCCCCCAAAGTCCCTTGTTTCCAAGGTTTGACCATTTTGGGGAGGTGGTGGAACTTTCAGGAGATAACGGCCTGGAAGGTAGGTCATAGGGTGCGTGCCCTCGAAGGGGACACTGGGGACTGGCCCTTTCCTTTCTCTCTTTCTGCTCCACGGCTGCCGAGAGTGGAGCACATTCCTCTGCCATGTGTCTCCACCGTGATATTCGGCCTCAAACAAAACCCCAGCAGTCCAAGAAATCAGAGTTTTTCCTCTAGGCTCTGCGCTGGGTTCCCTTGAAAGCTTCCGTTCTCTCACCCAGCTGCTGCAGGTGCACAGTTGCTAAGTCGCTGCTCTAGGAGTCTGCCAAGAGCCTCCCATCTCACCTTGTGTCCGGTATTTGCAACTTGTCTGCTCTGCCCTGGGGACTTAGGGTGCTGTCACCTGGACTTGCTTGGTGGCTTCCTGCTCAAACTCTTGGCTGGACTGACTTTTGGGCTCAACCCTGACAGATCCTGGCTGCCCAAAGCCCTTCTCACCCCACCCTACCTTTTGAAACCCAAGTGAGATTCGGTGTCTTGTTTGCCACATTGGGGTCAGGAAGTATAACAGTACTATTCTTGGGTATGAACTTGGGTGAATAGCGGAGACAAGCCAGGGGTAGGACCCTGGGGAGCAGCGAAAATGAATGTGGGAGAAGGTGCCTGCATACGTGTACTTTCCTTGGTTGCTCATGGAAGGACACAATATATTGCATGTGCTGATGCACCGGTTGGGGAAAGAGGAAGATGATAGCAATGAAACATACAAGAGCAGGAGGGGTGACCACAACAAGCATGTCACAGCTTGAGCTGAAGAGCTGTTCAGCTGAGTGGAGTGCATGCCAAACATTTTGTCTGCCTACTTTACATATAAAGACGATATTAGACTTTTACGAAAAGAGAACCAGAAATGCTTCTAACCTCGAGCAGCTTATAAACTAGTGAGGGGAAAAAACAAAAAAACAAAAAAACCCAGATACAATTGCAGAACAACATAAGACCGCTTGGGTTGGGTGTGAGTTCCAGAAGGCTGGCAGGGCAGGAAGAAGACAGCTGTGTGCAGGGCGGGAGGCAGATGCTGAGTGATCGATTCCTCACTTCTTTACAAAATTTTTTTATTAGTACGTGTTTGCAATGCATAATGAATACACTTAGGATGGGGAGTTGTTACATGTACATCTTAAATCATTTTTTTTATTGCTGTCATTCTAGACCCCAGTATAGAGCTTCGTGTGGATGCTTAACTAGCTAGAAATGCTGACTGTCCTTTCCAGAGACATCACCTCAGCTCCTGGTGCTAAGATGGAGGAGGTGAAAAGTAGGGGCAAGAAGAAGGGGCTGCCGTGTGCATTGAGCTTGGGGAACCACTCAGCTGGCCTGGACTCTACATTTTACACATGATCAGGTTAGAGTCACAGAGCATAAGAGGCTGTCTTAAGTTTATAGCTTTTGTTTGTGCTGCTGTTATTATTGTTGTAGTACTTGAGACTAGGCCTGGACCTTTGCATCGAGCTACATCCCTGGCCATTTTTCATGTTTTATTTTAAGACAGAGTCTTGCTAAGTCACTAATTTGCTCAGGCTGAGCTCAAACTCAAAATCTTCCTCTCTCAGCCTGCAAGAGCCCTGGAATTACAGGTGTGCTCCACCAGGGCAGCCTTACTTTGCAACTTTTAATAAAGTAAGCTAGACTTGAGCTAAATTCCCAACACCCTTGGCAACAGAGCAGTCTGTTTCTTTAGGTTTCTGATGTTTGTTCGGATTTGCCCACGAACTGCCCTTAGTATGAACAGGTGCCATGAAAACGCTAAGAGGGAGGTCTGGTGGACGTCCCTCCACAGCCCCCCTACAGTGCCCTGCGTGAACGGGCCCTGGCCAGATGGTCTCTACATTCACTATTCTGTCTCGGCCATAATGTGTTCACTGTGGCTGTTGGCTTGCTCATTAGTAATCCACAGCTTATTCTCATTGCAGGGGTGGCAGAGGCTTGCTCTATTGTCCTCTGTCCCTCCCTCCTCCGCTGGACCCTGTTCTTCCTGGAATACATGGCCATGAGCATTCAGCTAAGCAGGGCAGAGATCTTTACCTTATGTTACCCACAGAGTAGCACTGTTGTCCTTAGTCTACGGGCTAAGATTAGAATGGCTAGTAAGTAAGAAGCAAAGCTCGCTAAGGTCTGGGAGCCTCGGGGGCCAAGGCTAAGCTGCAGGGGGATGGCGAGGCCTAGAGAGGTCCACACATGTAAAAAATATGTTTGAGAACAAAGTCAGCCTGCATTCCGAATTATTTTTACATTCAAATGGGCATTATTTTGATGAACCATGATAAAACAATAGTCTGGATGTTTTAAGCCTCCAAAGGAATTCCTGCTGGCCCTGCCTGTTGGAAATTGACATTCTAAAAAGGTGATGTGATGTAAAAGTCACATCCATATATTTAAAAGACACATGAGCCATCCATAACGTGTTTATAGAGCATCTGTTCTGCAGTTGTGAATGTGGTTAAACTTCTTTTGCTTTTATGACAGTTTTTCTTATTATAAAATAACACATGCTCATTTATTTTAGAAACTTTATAAATCAAAAAGAAGGTGGCCACTGAGAATTCCAAGATATACTGTCAACTTTATGGTATAAAATCTTTGAAATTTATAAAAACTTTAATGTAGTACTGAAGATTGAACCCAGAGCTTTCCCATAGAGTTACATCTGAGCAGCTCTATTTTATTTTTTGAGGCAGGGTTCTGCTAAATTCTTAAATTGCCCAGGTTGTGCTCAAACTTGTAATCTTCCCGCCTCAGCATCCCAGTATGCTACTATGCCCAGCTTGTGGGTCTATTTTTACATTTAAAAATTGCACCAAAATATATAGACAATTTTGATTGATTTTCCCCCAATGTGACATATTTTTCTATATTACGACTTTTATACCATAGTAGGCTTGACTCAATGTCTTGGATCTCTTGGCGTCTTGGACTTTGTTCCATTTTCTACCATCACTGTCATTGTGCAGCTCTCAAGGTAACAATTATCAGTTCCTATGGGTTGCACCCTGAGCTGTATGCATTTTAAGACATTATTCTAGGTGTCTTGATAAACTTTCTGTTAGATCAATCTCTGGTCTTTAGGCCTGGTTTTGGTTTTGGATATCAAAGGGATATCCGTGCCTCGTTTTTTTCAGAATCTAGGATACCTCTGAGAAGGAAGACAGTTCCCTTGATAAAGAAGCTAGCTGTGTTGGACAGAGAGGCAGAAAATGATGATGTCTGCAGAATGAAAAGGTATGAGGAGGAAGGGAAATATCCTAGCGTGATGCTCAGAGTCTGGTCAGAGCCAAGGACTTGGAAAACTGAGAGAGAAGCTGGCAGGGCTAGAGGGCCACCACAAATGTGATCTACTGTGAGACAGTGAAAGAGTGCCTGATGTTACTTCTTTCTCAGTAAGGCAGAAGAATCAGCATAAGCCATTGTACTAAAGAGATCTGAGTCACATTTTACATACATTAGCATAACTGGCTTTTGGAATATTAATATTGTATATTATAAGAGCTTGAACTAATTTTTTGGCTAGTACTCAAATGTAGAGACAGAGAAGAGATCAATAAATAGATGACAGAGCACAGATAAGAGATGTGATTGAAGGATACAGTAAAAGTTTAAATTTTAACAGTTTTACAATAAAAGACATATTGCCATTAATCCCCCTCAAAATACCCCTGCTCATTTTGAACTTTTCCCATCATCCTTGCCACGTCCTGAAGCAGTTCTGGAGTCCTCTTTTATGAGTGCCTTTAGTCACTCTGTTGGGACACCTCGATGTCCTGAATTCATTCAAGAAATATTCTTACAAGACTGCTTTCTCATTGGATGGCAGTGGGGAGCATCATTTACCATATTTTTCTGCTTTCTCATTGGATGGCAGTGGGGAGCATCATTTACCATATTTTTCTGCTTTCTCATTGGATGGCAGTGGGGAGCATCATTTACCATATTTTTCTGCTTTCTCATTGGATGGCAGTGGGGAGCATCATTTACCACATTTTTCTGCTTTCTCATTGGACGGCAGTGGGGAGCATCATTTACCACATTTTTCTCACGAAGACACTCATGAATGAGGACTTCCAGAACTGCTTCAGAAAGTGGCAAGAATGGTGGGCTGCGTGTATTTTAAGTGAGGAGAAGTTTTCTGAGGGAGATTAACACATTTTCTCATTTACATACACTGTTTTTATCATTCTTTACAAATTGAAAGATAGTAGCTGATAAACAGATAAATAAATGATATCTGAGAGATGCCAGCCTAATTTCTAATATTGGATCTATATTTACTTTGAAGTTCTTTAGTTTGCATATTTGGTTCTCTGCGAATGCTTATGCATATTTTTTTCTTTCTTCTGAAAAATGTAAATGGTGACAACTTCAATATGTCTATTTCCCGGAATTTGTTCTCTGTTCATATGGCTCCATTCCCAGAATATCGCGGAGCGATTCTTTTCTGACACATTCTTAAATCAAGACTTGGAGTAAATACAGGACCTTTGCCAACATTTGAAAATGAACAAGCAGATACTCACGAGCCTTTATCTCCCTTAATTCTTGGCTCAGTTCCTTGCATGAGGTGGAAGCGAACCAATTAACTGTTGAAATGAATTTTGACTAAGGGTATGTAAGGATATTTAATTATACTTTTTTTTTAACTTTACCGCTTACATTTTTTGTGTGTAATGCTAATGGAACCAACACAAAGTGCTCAAGGCAGAAAATCTGCGTTTAGTTGAGTGGACCTGGGAAAGTTGTTTAAACTGAGCTTCCAATTCCCCTGTGGCTCTAGGACTTCCTGTGTAACTTTTGGGAAGTTTCCTAACCTCTCTGGCCTCAATTTATTATCAACAACATAGAAATAATGATAGCACTTAGCTCACAGGGTTTCTTCCTGGTCATCCACTGATATCCTTTTGCCTTTGAGATGGCTTGACCCTGGTGAGGGGGTCTGTACTCCCAAAGATTGGATGAGGGATGACTTAGTAGATGTTCCCACCAGGAAGGCAGCTGTAGCTACTGCTTTTAGACAAACAGGCAATTGCAGTGCAGCATGTGTTAAGTACTTAAAGCAACAGGGTGCCACCACAGGACATCTCCTGGTCTTTCAGTAAGGACTCTTGTTAGCTCTTATGCATCAGAGTGACAAAGATTGACAATAAGACTTCTCCCTGTCAGATAAACTCGGGCATCCCTATGTTGCTGAAGACAACCTTTCCCAGAAAGGTACTGAAGTGCCCCACAAACCCCTTTAAGTGATAGACTTGCTAGAACTAAGGTAATGGGTCTCAAAGTAAGGGCCATAGAACTTAGTGACCCACATTGTACATTAGCTAAACAATACATTCCTAGAAAGAGTTTTTGTAACAAAGATCCTAGTGTTCAAAAGAAAATCAATATATAAATATATATTGATAAATATATATATATATATGTGTATAT
>NW_022900930.1:17121604-17223230 GCF_012274545.1 Fukomys damarensis
ACTTGCCATATTGAGGTTACCTAAACCTCCTCTAGAGTAATGGTGATGCCTTCTGATTATTGGTAGAGTTTGGGAGATGCTTGAACCTCCTCAGTCCAGAGTGAATTCTCCCTTTCAGGAAAGTACATCCATCCGATCTTGGACTTGAAGTGAGTTATTGCCTGACAATTTCTAGATTGGTTGGAGCCTTCTCCTTTACAGTGACCTTCCTTCCAACAATACACACACTTGTTTCTCCTTAGTCTTAGCTGAGTTTAGTTTTGAGGGTCTTGTGAGTTACCCCTTAGGCAGCAGTTGAATTAAAACAACCAAAAGCAGTGTCTTTTTTCTCTGATTTTTTAATCCTCCTTTGCTTCTTCTGGCTGGCCCAAGTTATAAACTTTGAGGGCCTCTTTCACTAAAATTGACCGTAGGGCTTGGAGTTGTGCCTCAAATTTTTGAGACTTCTAGTATCTGCAACATACTGCATCATAAAATGGGTGGCTAATAGAACTCTTGTTTGTACCAGCACTGGGTTGGTATTAATATTAGTATGCTTTTAGAAGGCTCCTGGCAAATGATTGAAAAACATAGCAGGATTCTCCTCTTTTGTTACCTCTTTAACCCTCTTATAATTGATAGGCTTAACCAGGTACTGCTTTTCCATTCCTTCTGCAGCAAGTCTCAAGATGCTTCATTCTCTTCCTATGAATAGGCTTTTCAGGATCTGTATGAAGACTGTATGGGAGCTGTGTACTTCCCAGAGCTCTTAGTTGTGGTCTGAAGTACTGCTGTCAACCATGAGGTACTTTAGCAGTTTTTCTGTGAACGCCGCCTTTTTCATTAGAGTGCAGCAATGGTTAACAACGTAATAACCCCCAAGTTACAAGTTATTCTCAACTTAATAAATGCATTTATAAATTTGTGAAGATTCTCCAAAAAAATGCCTAACCTCTCTTTGAACTGAGATTTGTCTATCACTGAAAAGGGAACACGTACGACGAAGACTTCCCCATTCCCACCCGATACTTCCTGTAATGGAAGCAGATTTCCCTGAGTAAAGTGGGGTGCTACTTTGATCTGAAACCTATCAAAGATCTGATTGGCAGGGTAGACATTGGTGAGAGGTGGTAACCAAGGAAGGGGAGCTATCAGTCGGCTCCATGTCACATACTGTAGATGAGTGAGTGAGAGGTACAGACATTTCCCAGCAAGGTGCCAGTTGGAAGTAGGTCTGTTAGGATGTCTGTGTCTGGTTCTGTTGTCTTGAGGGATTTAGAAACTGCAGCCACACAAATAACTTCATAGTAACCTGTATATAAGGGATTTCTTGCCTTTCTTTCCCTTTTATAGAACAAATCTGGCTGAAAATGGCATTACAATTCAGACACCCATTCTTTGGCCAATATTCTTGGTTTTCCTGATCTCCCAGTTTATATTGAACCAAACTGATCAGACTCTTTTTCTTTAAAACATCCTCTTTAAATTTGTACCAACTAGTTAAAAGGTATCCTACAGACAAGTCCCATGTTTGATAAGAACTTTACCAGATTGAGCATCAAAAAACCTTGACTTGCTACCTATTGGCCACTACCTAGGATAGGAGAGCTACAGCAACCAGCTACCAAAAGGAAAAGTTCCTTCATACAACACATCCTTAATACCTCTGGAAAACACAGCAACAACAAACAGAATCATAAGAAAAGACAGTAACAGACTAGACTACAACAATAGTTAGCACACTAAATAAACCTTGGGGTCAGTACTTTCCCAGACTAGTACACAATCCAAAGATTGTTTTAGCTATAAATCACTTACACAGGCATAATAGCAGTACAGAGTAGATAGCATAAATTAAATGCAAGCAAGTCTGAGGCATTCAGAATCCCTATGGAGAAAATCCATTTCCAATCATTGCTTGAACCAACAAACCAGTAAAGCCCAGTACTCTGATGCATATGCACCTGGTTTGGTGGCTTGGTTTAGCCACAGAACTACTTCCTCAAGGACTAAAGAGGTGCAACCTGCCTAGCACTTGGTTAACTCTGGGTGATCATGCCACATTCATCATGGCCCCAACCACCCTACTGTTGGTGTCTATCTACAAGGGTGATGTTCATGGTCTCACTCTGCCCTCCCAGCCAATATTTTTACATACCAACAGGTTTGTGGCCTCAACCCATCCTCCTTTGGGTGTCTAGTGTACATCAGAGTGCTCAATTATAGAACCAGTTTTTCCCAGTTGGCCAGCTGATAAGAGAGCCTTTTTAAGTACCAGAATTTTAAACCAGAAAACAGAAAGAAAAAAAATCTCACGAGACAGAGAAAAAGAAAACAGACAGAAATAGAAGGTGGCTTAGAACAGAAGGCAGAGGTGCTCAGGTGGGGAAGGCCACACAACCTGGTATCTTAGCAGTTGGCCACTTGTCATCCATGAAGGAAGCCTATACTGATTGTTACCATTGTCTGTCCTTTTCTTGGTGACCCTCGCAAAAGTTGTGTCCCATCTGGGCAATCAAATGTCACCAATCACTTGAAAGTCTTCTTGCTTTGAATTCACAAAGTGCAGCTCTTCTCATGGCTTTGGACACTGATGACCCTCAGCTCTTGGTGTTTCAGCTCTGGACTCTCATGCTGCTGGTCAACAGCAGTTAATGCTAGATTCCCTCACTCAACTCTTCCACTTGCTGGTCTCTGCCACTGCCAGCCACCACCAGTTGATGCCGTCTGTGCCAGTTGGCACCAGTTGACTCTCAAGTTGCTGCTCTCTGTTGCTGATCTTCCTTGGTTGTTGGTCTCTGGAGTCTTCAGCTGTAACAGCCCCTAGTGTTTATAACTTTAAAAAAAGTGACCATTCTGTCCTCACTACTCAGGATAAGAATTCCCAAGTAGATTTATAGGCCCATTTGAGCCCACATTCTCCAAGAAACAAATCATGAACAGATTTATAGACACCCCAGAGCAAGGCTTTACTTGAACAGGAACTGTGTTACAGTAGAAGGGGAATCGATGCACAAGAGGGAGCCCTCTAGAACAATTTGAGAAGTGCAAGGAGACTGGTGCTTACATGCCCACCAGAGGATGTGATTGGTCCAAATTTGGGCCCGTTTATTGGCCCAAACTGGCCTAAATGCCAGCCTTCCAATCTGAGTCTACCGCTTAGTCCAAATTCAGTTTTATGGCTTGGTTCAAATTCAAGCCTGCTACGGTCAAGGCAGAGTTCTCCTTAAGCCAGTATAGGGTGTCCCAAACAACTACAGCTGTCATGGTGTCAGTTTGGTGGTAGGGAGATGTGACTGTTTGATTGACAGCTGTTGTGACTCCCTGAAAATAATGGGGCTAAAAGCAGGGAATCTCTGGAGAGCTAGCTATGTTCATCATAGCTTTCTGGGGGTTGGGGAAGTTGGGGATATTAATGATGGGCCCAAATCCTTCCTTCCTTTTGCCATGTTAATTTAGACATGGTTTCTCCCACAGAAGTTTTAAAAGCCAACAACATCTGGAGCAGCTGGAGTTGGGGAAGGACCCTGCTGCTGACTTCCGTCACAGTGGCCTGGAGAGAGGCCACAAAGTGACCCGCAGGGTGGCAGGAGGACACTGGGGCAAGTTGTCCCAACCCACCCTCCAGCAACCATGGGGGAGTACAGGAGAATGCGAAGGAGGGGTGTGGCAGCTGTTGGCCAGACCGTGCCCCCTCTGGTGTCACAGGAAAGAAATATTCAGTATCACCACCTCTCACAGCAGTCCAGCAAGCTTGTGTTATGCTGTCCAGTCAAAACTCCATTGTGCAACTCCTTTTGTCTCCTCTCAGATCTCCTTCCCCTAAAATGCATGTTCTCAATTTGTACATGTGGAAATCCTTCAAGACACTTTGGACGTTGGAGCTTTTCCTGGGTATCCTACTCAGAATTCCTGTAGTATTTCCTGTAGAGGGACCTGAGAGCAGAGAAGGCTCTAGTCATCACTGCGTCCTCCTCTCCACTTCAGTGCCTTCCACTTTAATTTGCGCTCATGAAGTACTTATGGAACTAATGAATAACTACCTTACAACCAGAAGCTTACTCCCCGCTCCTGGGATGCTGAGTCTGGGAGGAGGATTCCACCACTGTTACCCGGTCATTGTCCTGGTTGAGAGTAGCCCCTGACCACAGGAGCTGTGAGCTTCCTCCTTTGTGCTATCCCAGGATTTCTGAACCACCTTCAGAAGAGAGTATGCTGGGCTGAATGCAGGAAGCTTCAGAGCTCCACTGATGGGAACAGAATTCTATGCCTATAAAGGCCATAGGGGCCAACTGGACACCACACACACCCACACACACCCACACACACACACACACACACACACACACACACACACACACACGAGTGCCTACAGACATATGCACACACGCATATGCAAAGTCTGACATTTTGAACAAATGTTCCTTGAATCTTGGCCTTGTCCATCACTGAGCTCTCTGTGGGTCAGAGCTAAATGGCTAGTTTGGAAGAAAATGGCCTGAGGTAAGCCGATGTGTTGGGATATTCAGAGCTGCTCCAGTTGGTGTAAGTTCTGCTGGTTTTATTTCACTTTTCTTCTAGCATTTCATTCATAGCACCTTTTACTGCTCCATTCACACTTCACATCCCCCATTTCTTTCATCTTTGGAGGTGCTCTTCATTGCTTACAAGTGAAAGGAGTCCTTGGGTGAAGCATTTCTTTACAAATAGGGGCTCCTTAAGTCTGAAAGAATTTTTCTCTATTTCATGACAGTTTCAGCTCCTCCCAAGACTGTATTCTCTCTTCCACCTCTCTGGGAAGCTTGATGCTTGGACTGTGCAAGACCATTAGTCGAAGTGGACACTTTAAATCCAGGCATTAGACTGTAATCCCGCTAAAAAATTTATTTCCTGTTTTATATGGTCTGCATAGAAGAGGGGGTGGAAATATGCAGAATGTTTTCCAGCACATTTCCTTCCTTCCACCCCCAATCCTGCTAAAGATACAGCATGCTGATTTCGTGACGGTGGTGGGGTTACCCAGGTGTTAGACTTTTATGTGCCCAGTTTCTTTCCCAGTGGGAGGGGCATCTTATACATTCTGTCACTGCACTGTGGACAAGTGCTGGGGCCAGAGAAGGTGTTCAGTGAGTTCATTCATTAACTGCTGGTTTTGTACCCTGGTTCCGAGCTCTACAGCAATGTGGCCAGGCATTTTCATTTACTTTTTTGCCACTTTTTATTCCCTGAAATTTAGCTCCATCCTTAAAAGTGAAATTCATTTTTTTAATTGCCCAAGACTTTAATTCTGCCAAATGAAATGTGTGTGTGCAGTGTGTGTGTGCGTGTGTGTGTATGTACATGTGCATGAGACCACACCCACACCTGGCCAGCTCCTACACCCAGCCCAGACCTTAGTACTTCTCTCTCTCCTGCTTAGTGAGCGAACCATATACCCCTCTCACTCTTCTGAACAATGACTGTGACCCACCCGCTGCTTCTGTCTTACTCTGGGATTGATGGATAAAACCCCTGGTCACTGTTAGGCTTCTTCCACCTGGTGCACAGCAGTGCCCCGCAGTGAAGACAGCAGACCAGGTCCCCACAGCCCTGAAGCGGCTCATGGTTCCTTAGCAAGTACACTGTGGTTGCTGCCTGCCAGTGTCCTGCAGTCTCCCTCTCCCTTCCCCTCCTTTAAATGTCTACCTTGTCTCACCTCTTCCTCAAACTATCTTCAGTCTCTTCAGCCCACAGGGGGAATCCCTTTCAGATTTTCTTGCATTCTTAGGGTTCCTTTAATTATTCTCAGATCTTTCCATGTGTGTTCATTTCAACTCTTTAACAAGATTGTGATTTTCTTAAGCTCCTCTGTGTGTTTGTTTGGCACCAGGGATCCAACTTGGGTCCCTGTGCTTGCAAGCCAAGTGGCGGAACCACTGAGCTAAATCCCCGGCCCCATAGCTCCTCTTGTTTTTTATGTGCTATGCTTTCTCCAATGCCGAGTGTGGTGTTCGTCATTGCTGTAGTATGGTAGTATCCATAATAATTACTATTTAATTATGTGTAATTAGAAATAATTAGGATAATACACTGAACTTGACATTGCATGAAGTGCTTTATAGGCCATTTGTTAATCTAATGACTCGGTTTTCAGTCTGTACTTCAGTGACTTAGGAAGACTTGCTCAATTGGTCAGCAGCTGTAGGTCTCAGGATGTCACTTCTATATCTGAGACTCAGCTTTTCCGCCTCTCGTCTGTTTTGTGTTACTGTGAGATACATAAAAAAGCTTTATTTTGGCTTACAGTTTTGGAGGTTCCAGGCTGAGATTTTTTTGGCCCTGTAGCTTTGGGCCAGTGGTAGCAGATCAGTCATGGTGGGGGTTTATGGTAGAACAAAGCCCCTCTTCTCATGGGTGGAAAGCAGAAAAAAAGGAAGAGGCAGAGAAGGTCTCACTCTGCCCTAACCTACACTGACCAGAAGACCTCCCCCACCCCTTTCTAAAGGTTCTACCGCTTCCCAAAGGTGCCAAGGGCTGGGTTCAAGCCTGCAACACAGGGGCCTTTGAGTGACATTCCAGACCCAGACTATAGGGTCTACACAGTGGAGAGATGGATGCCTGCTTTTCAAGGTTCTTTCCATTTTCGACTGTCTGGTTCAATTTCAATCTAATTTCCAATCACTCTTGTTTAGGGAATCCTTGCATGTACTCTGTACAGATTTGTCACTTAGAGAATAGAAAACAAATAGGGCTCAGTCCTTTCTCTTATTACATATTACATCTAGTGCAATAACAGGAAGCCAGAGGTATCTGAGGGATAGAGAACAAGGGAGCAAATTCCTTCATGAGGAGAAAGTGGGGGAGATTCCTGAGAGTCTGTTGTAATTAGAAGCTTCCCGAGGGAGGAGAGATTTCCTTTCAGTGTAAAGGAGGCAGGTGATGGAGTGGGAGTACAGAGACACCTCTTGGCAGGACTGGTGGCCACAAGAAGTTGTTCAGCAATGAACCAGTCAGGGATCTGCTTAGGAGTCACAACCAGACATTCTGCATGCATTAAATTTCCAGTGGTGACCATGTGGATATCGATGTAACATAAAACAGGAGAATCGTGACTACATCCCAAAAGTATGTGGAGCTCAGAGGAGTGAAGCATTTGGATGTGTGAGATGATCCTCTGGCTAAAGCCATTTATTTTGGATCCCCATGATCCAAATGTTTACATCTGAGACTCATCAGCTGCAGGAGAGCATCCATTGTCCTAATGATAAATCTGGATTCCTGTCATGCTATTATACAATGAATTACAACTGGCCAATAGTAGTGTTTAATGGGCAGTACGTCTCTCTTCAACTCAAAAAGGAATCGATGTGTCTTGCAAACATTTTCCAGGGAACAAAATAAAAATATGAGAGAAAATATAAGTAGAAATAATAGGGTGAGACCATAGGAAAAGGCCCACCAGAGGTGGGTTGCATACTGGGCATTTTCCTGTAGCTGGGATACAATACTCCACACCTACAATTTAAAGGAAGAGATTATTATTTTTGGCTCACAGGTTTTAGAGGATTCAGTTCATAGTCATTTGGCTCCAAGGCAGAACATCCTGGGAGGTTCTGGTGGAGGAAGCTGCCCATTTCTTGGCAGTCAGGAAGGAGAGTTAAGGGAGAAGCCAGGACAAGAATACACCTTTCCAGGTTACCCCTCTACTGACTCCTTCTAATCAGCTTCCACCTCCTGACAGCACAGTCAGGGCTCCTGTGATCCAGTCACCTTCCAGAAGCCCCACCGCTGAACATGTGAAGCTTCTGGGGGATTTTGAGGATCTAAATCATAACAGCATCTTAGCAGCCAATGCAATCTTTCTTTTAGGGAAAGATTTTATTTTTAGTATGATAATGTCATCTCCCGAAGAGTCTAAGCATTCATTCAGAGACTTACTGATGAGAATGATTTTGGATATGGGATAATCCTGTGTGCTTTTATTTATGTTGTTTGCTTTTAAGAAAATTCAGTAGAAATACAGGCTCAAAGCAAAACACCAGCCCAAGGCTGAGCTTCCGAGACCACAATGTTGATGTACTCGTGAACTTACTCAAGGAAACCCCAGTTCTGAGGCCAGAGAGAATTTCCTCTCTTTGGAAAATGTAACTGTCCTGAATGCTTTCTTTCTAGGATGGCTTTTACCTCTGCCTCCCCCCACATGCCTTCTCCCCAAAACATACTTTGCTGGCTTTGTGCCGTCTGCAGGGGAGCATGAGTGTGCCCCAAGTCTGCAGGCTGTTTACATCTGACAGCATTGGAGGAGAGCAGTGGCTGGAAGGTGCCTGGCCTGCTCTGACCTACCCCGCATTCCCTTCCCTTGTACTCAGCGTGAAGCAGCAGGAGCGCTACAGCCAGCTGACCCTGCTCAATTCCACCGCGGCCGACACTGGGGAATTCAGCTGCTGGGGGCAGCTCTGCACCGGCTACAGCTGCAGAAGGGACGAGGCCAGAACAGGCTCCACCTACATCTCTTTTATAGGTAATGTGCTTGGTACTATAGTGGGACCCTTCAGACTTCTGCACTTGGCCCAGAACTGGGATTTCCACTGCCTGCGGAATAGAAAATGATGGGAAGAGGCCTTGCTATTTGTGCTCTGGGCTAAATGCTTTACATAAATTATGTCAGGTAAATCCTACAGTGCTTCAGGGTAAGTATGAACATCATTTTTCTTTTTTCATATGAGAAAGTTGAGGTTTAGAGAGATTAGATCCCTAAGGTCACACAGCAAGTAAGTGGTGGTGTCAGGATTTGAACACAGAACTGATTCTAAGGTCTCTATCTGTATTGCTCAGTATGGTAGTCTCTGGACACATGGGCTACTTAAATATAATTGAGTATTAGTTGACATTAAATAAAATTAAAAACTGATGTCCTTGGTCACATTTGCCACATTTCAGGTGTTCAGTGGTGACATGTAGCTCGTGGCTGTGGTACTGGACAACACAGAGAACATTTCCATCACAGACCGTTCTAATTGGATAGCGCTGCCTTTGACTTTCCATGGCAGTGGTCTCGGAACTATAACGATCTCTCCAGAACTTTGCCGAAGACCTCCTGGTATTTGTAGCCTGAACTGAGGGTTGGGGCAAGATTTCCAAATTGTGTGTCCTTCTTGGCTCTAGTCTCAGTCCCTGAATCGGGGAACCCAAAAACCCATAGGTCTCATTTCCCCTCTGTAATGTGCCAGGGTTGCATTTGCAAGGTGGAGCTTGCATTTTCGAGAAATACCTGTTGCAGGTACCCCTCTCCCGCCTTCCCGTGCACCAGCCCACAGCCTCCTTCCTCTGTGGATCCCCTAAACTCTTAAGGTAGGGGGATAAAGTTATCCAACAAGGTTCAGAGGTCAGCGACAGTTTTCAGGAGTCTTGCAAATTCCACCTCCTAGTGCTGTTGTCCAGGGCATTTCAGGTTAAGCCAGTATCCTTTCTTGGCTTTTGGGCACAAATTTTCATGAGTTCTATTGACATCTCAAATCCACATGCCTTTCAGACATAGAGTAACTGTGTGTGTGTGTCCCACATGCAAGGCAAGAACATGTGCTTTTCTACCACTGGGCTCCAGCTCCAGGTCCAGGTCTATCGCGACTTATACCTGTGGTCCAAATGACCTATGCCCTTGCTGTTAATTAAGGCTTTAATAACATCTCATGTATTTTCATTCTGTCCAAATTGGTCTTCTGTCCAGGAGTATTAACAAGACACGTTATATTCAGGAAACACAGATTTCTCATTTTAAGTCTATAAGGAAATAATAAAAGCTATGTTATTATCTGTGTTACCTAAATAATAATGCTGATTCTGGGACTCCAAAAAGCAAGGTTGCTTGCTCAGTTTTTCATGACTTTTGGTGTCAGAGTAAAGAATCAGACTTTTTCTGACTTAGGATCCATGGTTATTACTGCTTAAACTCTAGGACAAAGCATTAAACAGACCAGGAGATAAACAGACATTGGCTGGAACTGTCAGGAGAATTGTTTTCAGTTGCTCACAGGCAATTCCTTTGGATCCTAATTTTGGAAGATGCTACACAGAATTGCTCCTGCACCCTTTGTGTGTAACACTACAAAGCAACAGCAGGAAAGGCAACTGACACAAGTAAGATTCCGTTATCCCAAACAAGGATGGATGCCGTATGTCAAGTTGCTGAATGAAGATTCTTTGCCAAAATTAGCACTATTGTGTCTTCCCAGATGGCTTCCGGTTTTTAATCGACTTCACTTGAGCAGAATATTCCATTAGATTTATGGGTTCCCTTTGAATTTTGTAGGTAGATCTCTTTCTTAATTTATAGATGTCCTTTAAGGAAGGCTAAAACAGATTTACTTTGATTTTCAAGAAACAAAGTCAAGGCAGGTATGGTGGGGCACACCTGTAATATTGACACTCGGGAGGCTAAGGCAGGAGAAGGCTGTGAGCTTGAGGCCAGCCTGGGCTATAAAGCCTGAATTACATAATGAGACCCTGTTTCAAAAAACAAAACAAAATGAAACAAAACAAAACAGAAACCAAGTCAAAACCAGAAGTGAGAAAATATGGTGTATCTTTTCTAAATTTCTTCAACACTAAGTGAAATATCCAGGTGGATTTTCATTATATGGTTTGGCGGTTTGTCCTTCCAAGTGTGGATGGATTTGGAAAGCCCAGATGGACAGTTACGGAAGCTGAGATTCCCATTCTGGCTCTGAATTCTTTCACAACGTACGCTTCTCAGCTATGTAGAGAAATGCTGCCATTCATTCTTAAGAGTTTGGTTGAAAATACTATGAAGCTTCTTTTGGGGGAACTGACAGTTATTTTTTGTACACTGTTGGATTAAGTGATGGTCACATGTATTTCCTCATCATCTTTATCTCAGAGGGGTTTCTTCTCCCTCTTCCTATTCCTAGAGCATACATGAAGGAAAACATTCAGGTCCTGAGTGCATAGCTCAGTAAGTTGTCCTCAGGGAACAGATGCGTGTAACTACCACCCAGACCGATCAAGACTGAGAACATTACAGGCAGGAGGGGCTCTCTTAGAGTGCAAGGCTTGAGCAATTATTTTCATATGTAGGAAAACCACATTAGTAAGTATTTTGCTAAATACTGAATTTTCCAGATTGTGGATATTAGTTTATAGACTATTAACTTTAATTTTTTGAAATATAAAATCCCATGTTTGGTAAAAAAATAAAATAATGTTACATGCATAAACACACTGACAAAAGACATATTTTACCTATAATTTTAAAATGAATTTCAACATACTTTTTCTGATGTAGAGAGAAGTCACTCCAGGTTTGAAAGGCATGTGAATTCAGGATGTAGACAGAACATATGTATAGTGTGTGTGGGGGGATTCTGGGCATAGAAACCTGAGCCTTGTGCATACTAAGCAAGCATTCTACCACTGAGCTATACCTCCAGCTATGGAAATATTTTAAAGCAACTGGTGGTGCCACTTATTTCAAAGCACATATCATAGTATAGGAGGTAAGGCGTCATTCTGTGGTCTGAAATTCTGTTTAATTCTTCTGGCCTGGCTCATTAGCTCTATTTATAAGTCCTTAATGCAAAAGTTAACCTCTACAATCTTATAATTGTAAAATCCTTCACTGTTATTGCTAAAAACTAGTCTTTAATATTATTTACTCCACACTCTCCTCTTCACGAAATGGGGTTGTCAAAGCGTGGAGAAATGAAGTGACACATCCCAGACTGTATGATAGACACACCCTGTGTAAGCACAGGGATGCCAGGTATAACAGAAAATTCCTTTGCCAAAACCTGAAAGTCAAATTATCACAAAGTAGCATGAATCACCCAAGCTGGTTGATACCAAGCCTGGCAGACTCTCTGAGCTATGACATACTATTTCCTAATTTTAGAGCCAAGAGGAAGGACTTCCATGTTAGTGAACTTGGTTCTCACAGCAAAAGAATTCTGGCCCATGGAGACATTTGATGTTGTTTCCAGGAATGTTGGGAGCCCAAAACATCATACAGTGGTGACACAGAAAGCTAGTAGAGGAGAAAGCCAAGAATAATGACTTGTTTCAGAAATACTACAAGGTAAACAGAAGAAACTCTTTAACAAGTATTGCATGGTGTGATTAGCTCCAAAGATTTATCTTAGTGATTGCTATAAAATTCCCTGATAGAATGATACAGAAGATAAGGATTTAATGTGTTATGCCAACTAAACAAAACACACGTATATACACAGGCATACACACATACACCCCAAACCCTTGACTAAGTCTTAAGGGTAGCGTGGGTCAGCCAATCCTTCTTTATCCCATTTATGTAGGACAAAAATGCCATCAATCTAGGGCTTTAAGGATCTGGCAGAATACATTTCAGATGGAAGATAAGGAGGTAAGAGGTTGGCTGAAGGTTCCCAGCAGAAGTGAGACCTGAGACCAGCAGGTTCCTCCCTGTCCCAGCTCCACTTCCTCACGCTATCTGACATTAGGCCTGTGAGCAGGGAATGAGGCAGGGTGAGGGTGCAGATACTGTCACAGTGCTGGATCTACCAGAAGAGCTTGATGTGCTGGGAAATGTCTCCCAGTTTGCAGCTACTGACTATAGCTAGGGGTTTAATTTCTCTGCATAAAAGCAGGAATTGTTCCAAGATTTAAAATTGCTCTTAACATAAAGAAATCAGTCTTCTTCCCTTCTTCCTCAGTGCGGTGATCCATGGTATGATTTGGGTTTGAACTAAGACCTTTTTTGTTTCTTTTAAAGAGATAAGAAGAGTGTCGGTCAGCTCCATGTCACTAAAAGAAAATACTGGAGGCAATTAACTTTTAAAGAGAAAGGGTTCATTTTGTCTCACAGTTTGGGAAGTTCTGGTCCATGATCAATTGGCCCCATCTCGCTGGACCATCACGTAGTAAAGCAAAACCACTCACCTCATGGCCAGGAAGCAAAAAAGCAGAGACTGGGACCTTACAATCCCATTTTAAGTCACATGCCAGGACCTCCCACTGTGCCCCAACTCCTAAAGGCCCCAACACCTCCCAGTAGTGCCGCTGTGGGGACCAAGCGTTTAACATGTAGACTTTGTGGGGACCTTCAACATATAATTTGTAGCAGAAGTAAAATCATTCTTTCCAAAAAAATAAATAAAAAGCATGAAGATGGCAGCTTTCTCGGTTTATAAGAACCCAGTATTCTGAGTTCACTGCAATGCCTCTCATCTTTGTGCATGAGTGTGAAGAATCCTTAAGGGACTCTTAACAAATGTCTCCACTGTAAATGAGCCTGTGTCTTCCCCTTTTCAGAGAAAGGAGAACTCTTTGTACCTTCTCCGAGTTATTTTGATGTTGTCTACCTGAATCCGGAAAGACAGGCTGTGGTTCCTTGTCGAGTGACTGTGCTGTCAGCCAAAGTAACACTGCATAGGGAGTTCCCTGCCAAGGAAATCTCTGCCAATGGAACCGACATTATTTACGACTTGAAGAGAGGCTTTGTGTATCTGCAACCTCATTCTGACCACCAGGGGGTGGTCTACTGCAAGGCGGAGGCCGGGGGCAAGTCTCAGATCTCCATCAAATACCAACTGCTCTACGTAGAGGGTAAGCCGGCTACCCCTGATTCCTGGATTTTAGTTACTTCACCTGGGTCCCTATCAGGAACTGCTATTCTCTGTTATGAGTGGAAATATGGAGGCATAGAACGCTGTTCTGATGGGCTTCCTTACTGCATTTCTTTCCACTTCTGAATGTTCTACTACTTTGCCCTGACTCCGACCCAACACTCTTTTATTGCTGCTCTCCACATTCTCCCACCATAGCTGTGATGCGG
Organism: Fukomys damarensis; assembly: GCF_012274545.1. NCBI lineage: Eukaryota > Metazoa > Chordata > Mammalia > Rodentia > Bathyergidae > Fukomys > Fukomys damarensis. Next base: position 17,135,391 of record NW_022900930.1, read on the forward strand.
CCTGTGTTTGATCAGTTCCCTGTATCTCCAGTCTCCTCTTGAACATCCTCCTAGCCTTTGTTTTAACCAATCCCCTCCATTTCTTTGATGGTGCAGCATGTGGTAGGCAGCCACTCAGGCCCCCGTTCCCCCATCTCTCCCAGGACTCTTTCCCCCTGAGCTGGTGGCACAGAGGCAGGCTGTTGAGCAGATCCCTCCCTGGGGCCCTCTTTCTCCCTTGACTTCCTCAGCAGAGAAGGTAGACTTTTCCACGCACTGTGGCCTCTCCAAGGTGACTTTCCTTTCTCTGAGACCTCTTCTGCTGCTGAGAGGTGAGTGGTTGTGAGTGCAGTGGAGTCCTTCCCATGTCTTTATAGCTCTTAAGCAGCCCTGTGGACAAATGCACGGCCCAGAGCTAGCTTTCTCTGAAGTTAGAATTAGGCCTCTAATGCCTCCTGTTCCCAGCTGTGAGCCTTTTTCAGTAGGGCCTGGCCACTCCCTGTTACCACGTAGCTCTCACAAGCTGTCTCTGACCACCCTCAGTCCTCCGCCAAGGCCATCCTCTCTCTCCCTGAAGCCAGACTCCCTGAAAGAGCCCTCTGTACTCCCTGGCTCCACTTCCTTTCTCCCACACACGCCTCAGCACCCTCCTGTTAGCTCTCTCCCCATCCTCCACCAGAACAGCCTTGCCAAGGATCTCAGGGACTCTAGTGCTGTTCACCTCGGCAGACAGTGTCTGTCCTCATCCACCCAGAGTTCACCCCTCCTGTATCAGACTCCGCTTTTCTGCTCATCCCCTTCTGCTGGCGTTCTCACTGCCTTGTCAGCTCTTGGCCTTCTATTCTTAAACACCAGGGCACCCCAAGGACCCCTTCTTTTTCACTTCTTGAATTCTTCCTGGGAATCCTCACCCATACCCATGGCCTTATTTATATCTATACATTAATACCTCTTGAATGAGTACCTGTGGCCCAAAGCCGTGAGCACTGAGTTCGTGTCCAGCTTCCGTCTGCCTTTGGGTGCTCTACAGGCCGCTCAGCAGTGACCTCAGCACACCCTCTCAGGTCTGGTTCTGCATTCTCTGCTTCAGGGCTGACAGCACATTTTCTCAGTATGCAGGAGCATGGCTCAAAATCCAGGCCAGCCCCTTCTCTTCTTATCCTTTAGTTTTTCATGAAATCATTTTCAAAGCCTATGGTTTCCTCTTCATCCTTACTATGAAAAGGGTTCAAGTTATCATCTACTTCTAGAACAACTATGAATACCTTTCTAAACATGTCCTCTTTCTCCAGTCAATTTTCCACACTATTGTTGATTTGCGGGGGGAAGGGGTAACCAGGGACCAAACTTGGGACTTTGTGCTTGCGAGGTAGGCGGCGGCCCCACACCGTTGTTGATTATAATTCTAATTAAACCATCCTGTAGGTGTCCATTTCTCATAGAGCCACAGTCACAGTTTTCCATGTGGCCTGCACAGGCCACACATAGCCTGCCCTACCTCTGTCCTTCTCACCTGCCCAGCCTGGCTCCTCTTCCTCCCTCTGCTGCCTCCACTAGGGGCAGGGCAGCCTGCATTTCACCTTATGGGCTGTGCACCCAGGGATTTCTGGCCTGCCCGTCCCCCGTTTCCCCATCCAAGTCTTTTAAGCTCACCCTTGAGATTTTGCTTCCTTTGCTCAGACTTTGCTTTCTCCAGGAAGCCTTTCCTGGCTCAGAATATTCTGAACTTTCGGAGCACTCTGGGCTTCTCCTCCATGACTCAGCACAGTCAGTTTTAAACAAACCATGCAATGACTTGCTTAGCGGCCCCTCCCCTGCAATGTACACGCAAAGGGCACGGAGTCCACTTCTGTCTTGTTGGTTTCTGTGATCCCAGCTTCTAGTACATTGCTTTGCTCAAGGCCACCATGAAAATCACTCATGAACAAAGAAATAATGAAGAAACAGGCTTTCTGAAATGCTCTGAAGTAAATGCACTGCAAACACAGGTAGCAGCAGTGCCCTTCCTAAGAACATCTTTCTTACCTGTGTATTTACTTAAGACTTCTGTTTTTCTGAGAATGGATGGGTACACGTCTGTGTGTCCACCTCCAGCCTTCCTGATGCTACCATTCAGCTGCCTTCATTACGTTGTTCTTGCTCTTACCTCAAAAACCTTTTCCCCCTCACCTTTTTATTCCCTTCACATGAGCCCTGGCCAAACCGTTAGCCCTCTCCCCTGACTCTAAGCACGGTGGACGCCGTTCTGCACCATCTGAGAGAAGCAGAGGTCGCTTCCAAGGAAACTAAAAGTAGTGGGTTAACACTGGCCTGGTGTTGGTGGGGGAGCTGTAAGATAGGCAGAAACGTTACATCTCTTGCCAGGAAGAACACACGTGTAGGTTTGTCTTTACTGTCGTACTCGTGGAGCTCACCTCACACTCCGTCTCCTGCTCATTTCCAGTCCCCAGCGGTCCCCCATCAACAACCATCTTGGCCTCCTCAAATGAAGTGAAAGGTGGGGATGACATTAGTGTGCTCTGCACTGTCCTCGGGGAGCCTGATGTCGAGGTGGAATTCAGATGGATCTTTCCAGGGCAAAAGGTAAGCGCCGTACCTGGCTGCAAGCAGCCTTTTAAAATCACTTTTGTCCCCATGCAGTGCAAAAAATGTGCGGGGCTACGGTAGGGGCCAGGGCTTGTTTTCATCTGACACCATGGTGGCGAACCTCTGGCATGTGTGCTGCCGCAGTGGGCTGTTGTGATCAGGGTCTCCACCACTGGTCTGAGGTGTTTCAGTGTATTTACAAAATGTTTTCTTTTAAAGGACAAAAAAGAAAGGGGATTGGTTGCATCGGGAGTTCAGCATGTGCTCTTCATATGCAGTTGTTTTTATAAGCCCTCATGAAGAAGGGACAGTGGCCTGAAAGAGGGAGGAGGGACCTCAGGCTTCAGCCTGATCTTTTGTGTCTACTAAACACTAACCTTACCTCCTTCCGGTGTTGTCAGAATATTCTCCATCCACGCTATGCCGTGAGCAGATACCCTAGTGGGCATACAAATATAGGCTCTATCAAAGAAAGGTGCTGTGAAGCCAGAGATCACTTAAAAATAGACTTTCCATAAAAGCAACTACAGCTCATTTAGCCTTTGTGCATGTTCTGCTCATTGAAATCAACAGCTTTGCTACCAACATGGAATACTCCCTCCAGTGCCAGAAGGTATTTCACTTCTCAGTAGCCAATGTACTTCTGATCTAAGAGTTGTAATGAGTGGGAAATAACTATCCCTGAACAGCAATATTTTCCAGCATCCTAGTACCAGGTACTTGTTATTAAAAAGTGTTGCCACGCTGGTACAATGTTAATGATTCCCAACAGAGGGCTGGTATTTTTTACATTGTTAATTTCTATTATTAACAGTAATATTCGTATTAAATAGGTTCAGAAAACACTACATTTTTATCACTAAATTTAGCTGAAATATCTCAAAAGTGACCATTTCCTTCTAGAAAGGAATGTCATAAAATCCACGGCATCATTTTATCCTTCAAAGTACAACTTCCCGCCCTCTGAAGTCCCATGGCTCTTATGCTTAATTGTACGTCTCCTTACAATGAGTGCTTTGGGCTTTCTGATTTTACACTGTGAATAAGAACCACTTGGGGAGATTAAGTGAGCAATATAAAGATGGAAGCAATGAAAAATATGGTCCATGTTTTTTACGCTCAATACCAGTTCCATTTAGAGTTCCAAACGAATACATCTTCTATTAAATATAAGCTTACTGTAAAAAAAAAAAGGGGGCAGAAAGAAATCACCAATCAGCATCCTGAAATTTAAGACTCCATCAGGAAAAAATGCAGCCTTGACTGATTACACAGTGTAAAAAGGCTCCCAGAGCCCATGAGTGCCACATACCAAATACAAAAAGCTCACACAGAAGTGTGAGCTTTGTACTGGGAGAGGAATACTGCGCTGGGTGTGTGGGAGCTGTTGAGAGCAGCTTATCCCTCTTGCTTCAGCCTGTGTCGCTGTCATTGAACAGGATGAAAGGCCAGTAACAATTCAAGATACTTGGAGGCTGATCCACAGAGGACACGGGCACACCACAAGAATCTCTCAGAGTATCATCACAGTGGAAGACTTTGAGACCATTGATGCAGGGTATTACATCTGCACTGCTCAGAATCCCCGAGGACAGACTACAGTAGCCACCACTGTTGAGTTTTCCTGACTTGGGAAGGGAAGGATCATGAACTGATGGAAAGCCCATTTGTGTACACAATCAGCCTGGGGCTTCTTTTTATTAGTGCTTTGCCAGAGGTTGATGCCAATGCCAAGTGGCAATCCCTGCCTGTGAGTGAGACCCAGACAGCCAAACTAAAAGGAAGTCATCCATCTATTAACAGAAGTGTTAACTTTTCTAACAGAAAGCATGCATTTTGATTGCTTACCTATGTCCCTGTTTTTTATACTAAAAAAGCATATACACCAACAACTTTATATATAATCATGTCTATTAAATGAGCAAGTTTTTGTAAAAAATTAATGGGTTAAGTGCTTGTTTTTTAAGTTGCCTCGGAGGATAGCAAGAAAGATTTCTTGGCAGCAACACTTTAGTCAATACATAGGGTTCTCTTGGATGCAACAATCCTACTACATCAGATTTAGTGTATTAATACGTAGTTCAACCACTTACCTACAGGCAGCGACTTCAGATTAAATGCTTAGACGTATCACTTTTCCTCAGTAGCAACTTTAAAGCTAATGTGATTTTACACAGGTATTCAGAAAATCAAGCATACTTCTTTTCTTTGTAAATGGGTGCACGCTAAAGTCCTAATTTTAGATTATTCGATAAGAACTAGAACATGTGTTTTTAGAAGTTTAGCTTTCAACATAAAATAGATAAGACAGATAAATAAGAAATATTTAATTTTTTTAACAGTGTCAAAAATGTATTTGAAAAGTGAAAGGGGTAAAGGGAAAACTGGCTCCGCAGCGCAAACTTGGGCCAAGCAAAAGAGGAAAGGAGAAGGAGCAAAAGTAAAAGTCCACGCTGGTCTAGAACACACAGGATGGGTTACTGTGAAGAGTCAAGAAATAATTAACCTCGTCTAGGCCCATCTTCAAAGTATTTAGACGGCAGCATATTAAAACCAGGCAAAATTTATTTCTTGAATACATGTCTTTGAATTTAAAAAAGCTCAGCCTATCTCTAACTCTGTGAGCCAATTTTCGTCCATGACAAATTCTGTGGTTTGGACTAAAAATTCCTGTGAAATGGCTTAGGAGTCAGTGACATTTTGGAAAGTGAAATAGGTTAGAGTCTGCAATTCTTATATTGAATATTCCAGCATTATTTATTTGATCAAAATAAAATACACTTTGCATCACTACAAACGGCACAGCTACCATTGTTTACACATCTATTTTTATGACGTGCCAACATTGCATCCTGTGTGAAACGTTTGGTTTAAACAAATCTCAAAAGTTATCTATTTTATTTCCTATCTTCTCTCCTGTTGTCACCCATCCTCTGAGGACATTTTTATTGATTGCTGTAAGATTTCCCAGACACCTAAACAATACGGAGGAGAACAGGGAATAACACGAGATTACCATGCATACAGGATGAACGGCAAACCCAACTTGGGCTAATGTCATTGAGAACAATATAGAAGTGAGAGCAGACATTCCAGGAGCTGGCAGGGAATCTACGAGCCCACTTATCAGAAGCAAACATGGAAGGTTACATACGTAATAAACTATCGGAGGTTAAAGACATAAAACACAATCACTAATTAAAATAAACATGCATGATGAATATCGATGGGCTATGTAATGTACATGTAGCGGATGACTCAAATGCCCACCTCTAGTGTCCTAATCTGTTCTTGCTATAGGGGCTATTTGCACAGCCATCCAATGCAGATTAGTAAATAACTGACATCACAAGGTTGACACATGCAGGGAGGGGAGGAAAAGCCACAGTTGTCCTTCTCTTTCCCAAAGCTTTGAGCTGGGGGTACATGAGGGAATTTCTAAAAAGAAGTTCAACTTGGAGAATTTTCAAGCCACATTTTCTACATGTCAGCTGGCTATTCTGTACCTTTCTAAAGAAAGAAAGGAGTGCTCGGAGGTTACCCTCAAACCAGCACCATCTTCCCAGCTATTCTTTTCCATTAAACAGTGTTATTGGCTTAATCAAGGTACTTTTACTTATCAATAAACGCTGAATCCTATCTTTCTTAATTCTAGCTAGGAACTTCCTTTTTTTTCATTATTTTATGTGAGAGTTTCCAAAATTGTGTATCAGATCCAAGCCTTAGTTCACATGGGAAATGAGTTCAGCACCTCGGAAAATAGCTGGCTCTGGAAAGGCATAGGTAGGAGGTAGAAGGTTTGCTTTTGTGGCTGTGGATGGTAGAGAAAGGAAAGGGAGAGATAAGGATAATGCAAGGGAAGAGTTTACATCTGTAAGGACAGTTTAGCTCAAAGGCAAAAATAAGGCCTTGGTACTGCCCTTTTTGTTTTTACAAATTAAAAAAAATTAGCATTGTATATTTGCACGTAGCCTGAGAAAATGGATCATAGTATAGTGTTAGGATTACATAACTCACAGAAAAGTCTGGTAGTTTAAACTGATGAGGCTAAACACTGAAAAACTCTCAACAAATTACTCCAGAAAGATAAGCAGACTATACAGCCATTGAAAAGTCAGAGCTTTTCTTATCTTACCCTCTGCGCTATGTCACAGGGTTGAGTAAAGTCGATGGTAGGTAATTATAACTCAAGCAACCATTGCTTTGTCTTCTCTGGCTTTTGCTGAAATGTTGAGCTATGATCTGATTTAGTACATACCCAGCGATATTGAGCTTTTGACTTCTGTCCCACAGTAAAGAAGGCGGCTGCATTCGACACGTGACACTCTCATATCCGTTCCATCCATCTACCCCATCCACAGTCAGAACGAAAGAAAAATCACAAGAAGGTGTCTGTGGGGAGGAATATTATAAAGGTTATAAATCTTTATCTAGATAGGGCCCTGAGAGTTTTTCTCCTTAAGCTTAGGTGAAGAAGGCAATGAACAAGATTCTCTCGTTCCTTAAGTGCTTTGTGCGACAAGTTCCAGGTCGATTCTGAAATCTTTTTTAGAGGAATCTTTGGACCAAGTCAAGTCTCCCTCCAGAGTTCCAGTCTCCTAGGTAGCCGATTTGGGCGGCAGCAGCTGCCTTCCAGTTGTCCTGCAGAAATTCCACATGAGCTAATGTAGCTCTTGCTCCCATGATGGTCTCGCAGACCCGCATCCACCTGCCCTCAGAGTCTCTCAGCTTCCAGCCAGGGTCATCTGGGTGAAACGCTGGGGCTGGGGAAGGAGCCCGAATTCCTGGGTGACTGCAAGGGGGTGGCCGAGGATGTGGGGGACCTCTTGGGGCTGCACAGGTCCCCATTGTGCAGCTTCCACAGCAGCTCCTCGTTCTCCATGGAAAGTCGCTTGTTGACTTTTGACTCCTTTTCCAGCGACTCCTGCAGCACAGCCTGCTCGGTGGAAAGTTGCCTTCAACACAAAAAAGATCCAGAAACCACGGGAATTTAAGTTAGGAATGAACTTGAAACATTTTGCCATTTTAAATTTGAAAGTCCCAAAACACAGCAGTGGGAGAAAACAGAATCCCGCAGGTCACAGGTATTAAAGCTGCCTAAACCCAGCCAGACACTAACCCCAAATACCTGAAGCACAAGCCTAAGCAAAAGAGAATTTTTAAAAGGGGGCTGCACTTTTGGGGCAGTTTGTAGTAGGCTATGTGACACGGGTACAGTACATGTTTTATGACTGTCTTCTATTTGGAGCTGTTTTCTCTTTAAAAAGACTTATTTATCTATTGGTGCTGGGGACAAGGCCCTGTGTGTTCTGGGCAAGTGCTCTGTCCGAGCACTACCCACAGGCCTGTGTTCTCAGTCAGTAAGCCAGGGACTCTGGGAGGAGGGTTCCCCACTTAGGTCTCTGTTTGGTTCAGGCCACTTTGGTAAAAGCAGGAACAGATCGATCATATTTTTCATATTTGGGGAATTAGTATTTTTTTTAACCACTCGCTTCAATTACATGTCCAGAGGGGACATGGTGAAGTGTACAATGAACTAACATGTTCAAGGATGAGGGGTAATCGGCCAAAACGGGACTGGTCTATTTACCTTGAAATTGCCATGTGCTTGTCCATCCGAGCTTTTAATTCCTCATTCTCCTGCTGGGATCGCTTCAGTTTGTCAACCAGAGCTGTGTTGTTGTCCACCTTGGTATAAAGAATTCCAACCTCTATTATACAGTAGTGACGCACATAATTCCTTTCGTTCTTAAGACATATTCCTGACACAAGCATACTTAGGAGAGATTAACTAAGGAAATTTAAAAGCACATTGAGATATTTATACCCTGACACACAACAAAAAAGACTCCAAAGCAGCAAAACAAAGTATGTAGATACTGTGTATTTAAAGCAAGGATGCCAGGCTGCTTAAAAACTGACATGCCCAGGTCACGCTTTCAGAATCCCCTCTGAGAGCTGGTGCCCTGCCCTGGCCTGGGGAACCTGGGCACAGGGCCCGTTCTCTTTTAAGGTGGTACAGCAAATCCTGCAGCTCAGCAGCCTGTGTTTGTCACAGCTACAACATCTTCCTGTCACGAGTTTTGGGGGATAAACTCCAAAAAACAACTCACATGAAAACTCATACATCAACAGTTCATAGTTCTTGGCAGCATTTAGTAAGGCCTTAAATACATTTCAGATCGCGGGGTTACTCTTCAGCATTTACCTCCGGGTGGCCACACAAAGCTACACAGAACATCAGATGAAAGGAGTAACACTACAGAAGGTCTCTCTCCTTGGCTCAAAGCAAAATACAGCCACTCTCCTGCCCACACTAAACTTTCAAGGGGAGCAGACTGATCAGCTGAGAGATTAATGGATAAGGTCCCTGACCACATTTAATCACTTAACACTTAACACTTAACTTCCATCTCAGCTCACTTTCTAAAGATACTATTGTATTACTTAACAGGCAACATCGCAGCTTGGTCAGAATTAATCCTAAGGTTCTGTCACTGCAGCATTATGATTATTCTACTTGGATTAAAGGCCTAGTTTGGATAGCTATTATTCTGAAGACACCCTAGTGTCCAGAAAATGCCCAGGGCAAGCCATTCAGGTCAAACAACTTTCTAGAAAACAAGTTTAGAATGAAATAAAAAGGGACTATGAAATTCTCAGTAACTATAAAGAAATTAAAAATAAAAACAAGGTGGAAAAATTTGGAGTTACAGACTGAGTGGTGATTGATCTTAAAACTACTATCTGGTCCATTCCTTCATATTAAAAAAAAAAGGGAACTAATCCTGAAAATGTCATAGATTATTATTAATTATTGGAAGAGCAGTTTTCATATTCATATCAAGATTTCTTCTTTCGCCGGGCATGGTGGCACACACCTGTAATCCCAGCACTCAGGAGGCTGAGGCAGGAGAATTGCTGTGAGTTCAAGACCAGTCTGGGCTACGTAGTGAGTTCCAGGTCAGTCTCAACTACATAGTGAGACCCTGTCTCAAGAAAAAACAAAACAAAACAAAACAAAAAGATTTCTTCTTTCGTCAACTTCATAGGCTTTCTCAAAGGCCTAGACCTTACAGGTAGATAAGGTGTCAGTGGATGTAGCTGTCAGCATAGCAACACATTTTTGTGTACAAACACATAACAATGGTACACCAACTGATATTAAAATGAGACCTCTTGGATGTGACAAGAAACAGAAATACTATGGATCAGATCAACAAAATAATTAAAGCATGTTATAACTTCTACAACAGAGTCTATTTTATTGCACATGATCTTCTAGAAAGTTCTGATGCTTAAATGGCATATGGAGCAACAAATTATTAACAGGATAATCTGACTGCCTGATTATCAGGGCTATCATACCGGGTCTAACAGGGTGACCTCTGACAGCAACTGGTACACCTACTAGGTTGGGCCTATTAACCATAAGTTCCTTTCGGTTCTTAAAACAAAGACAAAAAACAAGATTTCCTTATACTATGAAGTGTTTATAGACATATGTACACATAGACAAGTCACAGTCTCTAGAAGAAAACCAAACCAAACTAAATCAAATCTTTGAACTGTAAATGAACAACAACAACAAAAAATCATATAAGAGCAACCTCCAGGCTCCCTATTATTCAGGGCTGCTCCGGGTTTGAAAGAGGAACTTATTATGAGTCACCCATAACTCGGGGGAGCAAAGGCAAGTAGTGTTGGGTAACCGGCACAATCAGGGGCAAGGACAGCAATGCCTGGGATCACTTCGGCTCTTTAACAGACCTGCCAACTTGGTTAGAGTGCGACTAGCAGCAGCTGTGTGTCGAGGCCAAGCCAAGACTGACAAAACAGACTTGGCAAAGCTCCTCAAACACACGGTGCTGGGCAGACTCGCCTCACACACATTTCGGTTCTCTATCCTGCAGGCTGTGAATTAATTTTTGTTCATATTTTTCACAATGCTTGCTATTTGTTCAACTGGATGAATCTTATTAAAGCATAATGATTTTACATTTTATTTTACTGGAAGAAGGATGAGGATTTAGATAGACTACATTGTTCCAATGAGATTAATCTATATATCCGACTTTCTTGGACACAAATCTGCCCAGAGTTGGTGGTATGTTAAAATATTGATTTTATATTATTTAAAATGCTTTCTTATGCAGGTAAAGATTCACACACCACTGAACATGAGCTCATCTGTTTGTTATAGTTTACCCAAGAACTGAATGCTATTTTAACATGGTCTTTGACAAATAAATGTTCAAGAAGGCCACAATAAATCAGCCTTGAACAAACTTGGAGGAGAAAATGTAACTTTTACCTTTTGTATGATTTCAAATATCTTTAGCAGCTAACTCAAGACCTCAGTTCTAAATTTCCAAGCTCAAATCCTATTTCGTAAGTATTACCCCATTTGGTAAGATCCTCAATCCACTGGCCTGAAGGAGACATACCAGTTTTTCCATTTTCATCAACTTGACATCCTGCTGATGCAGTTTCTCATTCTTGATCTCTAACACAGCTTTCAGGCTTTCTAGTTCTTGTTCCAGATACATGATCTGAGGGTTTTTCTGGAAAGAATACAGCAAGACACTGCTCTGACTTATTTCACAAAATCACATAGTCCAATTCTTACCATACAGAATCTTTGATTGGATTTAGACACTGGATGAACAAGTAGCAAGGAAATTCCTTCCTCTCAACAGCAATGTCAAAGCAACAGGTGATAAAGAATAATAATATCATTTTAATCTCAAATAATTTGGTTATATTGAAAACAAAATGATCACTTATCAGTAATATGGAAAAATATCTATTGTATCAAATATGTTACTAGAAACAGTAAGAAAACCGTTGCTTACAATACAAGAAGAGAGGTCTGACTAGAGACCAGCCAATTAAGGTGTTTACAGGGACAAAAGGGAATAGTAGTTCTCTCTAAGCAAAGCCAGTACCTGATCAGAAAGGGAACAATACTACATTTATAGATCTCACTCGAAAATAATCAAAATAGTAATCAGGTCTTGAATCTGAGTTTTTTTCAGGATGGTGCCATTTGACCTGTCAACTTACTAGGCCAGTCATAACACTCATTTTATATTGCAATATCCCATTATAAAACTATAGTGTTACATGGCAAATAGCACCCACTCTACTATGATTCTTCCCAAAATGAATTCTTACGAGGAGAGATATCTACCCTGCTCCTTGCTTAATGGATTTCAAGGGAACCATCCAAAATTTTGATACAAATTAACAATACAAGATCTATTGGTAAGCTGTTTAACAAGAGAATTTCTTAGATAAGATTCAGTGTTGTGGTTATCAAAACTACCCTTTAGGACAGTCGATTCTATTTTGGACCAATTCTTTAGGAGAATCCAAACCCCTTTCCTTAAAGAAAGATGAAACCTGTTCCAGAGGTTAAAAGATTACTCAGAAGAGGTCAGGAAAGTTACCAGAGTCAGAAAGGGTCAGGACGGGCAAACATCCAGATCTTCATTTCCAAGCTTTACAAAACTCTCATGTAATATTTTTACATATGACTTAACAGAAAATAGCAAAGCTTACTTTATTTTTGTTGGAGGGAAACAGCATAATTTCCTCTGTCCATTTTATTTATTTATTTTTTTTTTTGGTACCGGGGATTGAACTCGGGTCCTTGCACTTGCAAGGCAGGCCACTGAACCGCTGAGCTGAATCCCCGACCCCTGTGTCCATTTTAAATAAGAGCATTTATAGCCAGTACCTCTGAACCAGTCCTTACTTCTCTGTCAGCCTGTCTCTTTCTGATCTCGCTGCTTTGTGCTCTTTTTCTACAACCTCTGATGCTGAGGTGGGCAGGGTTCTGGGTATTACTGCTCCCCTCTACCTATTTCCTTCTCACCTTTGCAAAACTGGCTGCAGCAGAACTGTGTGTTCCAGGAGGCTCTTTAAAACCTATTCCTTGAAACATTAGTAGGTCTACACTTGGCATGTAAATCTAGGTTTCTTTTCTTTGAGACAGGGTCTTTCTATGTAGTTCAGGCTGACCTCGAACTCACTATGTAGCCCGGGCTGGCCTTGAACTTGAGGCAATCCTCCTGCCCAAGCCTCCTGAGTGTTTGGATTACAGGTGTGCACCACCACACACTGACTTGCTAATATTCCTCCAGAATAAAGAATTTTGAAATTTCCTTGAACATGATCTCAGTTAATTTTGTCAAATGTCTAGAGGATTGTCAAAGCCGATTACTGGAAGAGGGTCTCACTGAGAGCTCCACAAATGTACCTGGACAGCGGGCAACAGATTTTAAGTGTCAACAATGCTTTTCTTCTGCAGTTCTAGAGCATAAATGTATGGAATGAAAACAGTAGTACTAAAGACGTAAGCAGGAAGAAATACCCGCCCCCCCCGGTAAATAAGGGTGAGAGTAAGGATACAAATTGTAAGAGAAAGCTGAGTTTACAAGAAAAATCTGTACTTTGCCAGAGACAATCACCCATGAGATGACACTGTACTCTCGTCCGTAAAGAGGAATGAGGTGCTGATGTGCACGGCCACACAATAACCCTGAGAACAGCACATTAAGTGAAGAAGACAATGACAAAAGGCCATATATTACATGAGTATCTTCACAAACTGTCCAGAATAAGCAAATCCACAGAGGTGGATTATAGATAGGTGGCTGCTTAGTGCTGGGGTACTGGGGGTGGGGGGTGAATGCTAATGAACTGAGGACTCTTTGGGGGATGATTAAAATGTTCTAGAATTAGGTACTGGTGACCAGTGTACAACTTTATGAATATACTAAAACATACTGAATTGTTCATGCAGTGGCCTCTCAAGTTAACTGGCTTGACATACAAACAAGTTGGGTTATTATTGGATTTTTCAGTTTTAATTTATGACCAAAGTCTTGAGCTACAACCTGAATGCCAGATGCTTGTGCTTCCAGATGCTCTCAGATACAGATTTAACCTTTAAAGAGTTCTGGAAGGAACATTATAACATCCTTTCCTTTATGGGGTTAATTGAGAAATCATGGGCCAATGTCTCTCTAAGAACACTGAGATCTGCCGGCATACAAGAGACTTTGAAGGCTGTGCCGAGGACCCTGAGACTTCAGTTGACCAACCTGAGTAACAACCAGCCCTACTGAAGGAACTGAGTCTGTAAGTCAAGGGTCCACTGTGTTTTTTGCTTTTTTGAAACAGGGTCTTGCAATATAGCCCAGGCCAGTCTTGAACTCATAACAATTCTCCTACCTTAGTGTCCTGAGTAGTGGGATTATATTTCTGCACCACCACACCTGGCTTGAATTCTGTATTTTAAAATGGTGAACCTTGTGGTATGTAAATTATATCACAGTTTAGTGGTTACCAACAAAATAAGGTCTTTACATAAAAGATTGGAAGTTTTCTTATTTTCCTGTAGGTATTCACTTAGACCAACCAAAACATGTTGGATTTCATATGTAAGTCAGGGATGTAAAAAAGAGGCACCAATGAACAAAGAAGTTGTTTTAACCAGTTACACGCACACACACACACACACACACACACACACACAAACAAACTGCAAACTCCAAACCTGTATTATTTCTCTGGCTTGCAGCCCTAAAAAAAAGACAACTGAGCAAAAGAAAAAAATCAGCAGTGACAGATGAGCACAAAACTCACTAAATTTGCTTTGTCTCTTGATACTCTTTTCTGTTCTTCTGATTTCAGTTTTTCATTTAAAGCATCATTTTCACTCTTCAGATCACTGATTTTTTTCTAAAACACAATGACATGTAAAATGTCAGTTAATACGAAGATACCAGAAACAGAACAGAGACACAGAAACATATACCCAAGCCACACAGACATCAAGAAAGACGACGTGGAGGTGGGGGCTCAGATTCACCCACCTCCAGTGATTCTTGCTTTTCATAAAGTAAATTCTCAAGTGATTTCTTTTCCATTTCATGGCTTTTCTTGATTTCTGGAAAGAAGGAATTTTTTTAAGGCAACACCATTCAATGAGATCATCGTACTGCACAATTACCGAAGGATATAAAGTAGGAGCTGATTATGAAGTTACGACTGTGTTACTTTACATCTGTCCAAGGCTTTTTTGAAATTGAGTGATCTCTTCTCAGAATAGGCTTATGAGGTGGGTAGGGTAGAGGTTCCACCTTACGACTGGGCATGCCGAGACCCACACAGGCCAGGAGACCTTAGAAAACAGAATGAAGGTCAGGGTCTCAAGACACTGCCTTCAGACTTGTGGTCAATTTGCACTTCTTGAACCAAACAGAAGTCTAAAAGAAAGCACATTCCTAGCAGGAAGAAGGAGAAAAACAGTGTTTACTAAATGTCTACTTTGAACCAGTCACTTTTATATCTCGTCATCTGTGACATCACATCGCTCTGTCTTTCTGATAAGTCCTACTACAGGTCAGACAGCCAGCCCCTAATACACACCCATGTGCTGCTGTGTAAGACGCAGCTGGCTTACTGTAAAGACCACAGCTGCACTGTGACTAGGTTCTGGCAGACTGGCTTCTTGGGTTTTTTCCTTCCATTTCAGCCTTTCTGGTAATGAGAGGTGAGATAATAACACAAGGTTCGCTATCCTTCCAACAAGTGACATCTGCATGTCATAGCAGCACTGGTGTGCAAGAGGGCTTCGTGTGGATCCTATACGTGGCCAGGGTTCAACTAACATCTTCGACTTCCCAGGAACCTAAAATAGCAACCACCACTCACCACCACAACCAAAAAGGCCTTTCAAATCTTTTTCCTAAAATCTTGCATTTATAACAAACTACTATTTGACTGCTTGGCATCAAAGGGCGTCGTTAAACGATGAACAATGCAGAAAGAAACCAAAACACCCCAAACAAATACCACAGGGCATTCTGTAAGGGGAAAAGTCATGAATCATTTCCATCTTCAAAAAATAGCAAGCTTTTCCATTGTATTATTTTAAGTTTAAATAGCAAGAAAGGATGCTTGCCTGAAAGGGAGGTTTCATAGGCTTGCTTTAACAATTCTATTTTCTCCGAGTGGCTAGCTTCAATTTCCAACTTAGAGGTTTCATGGGCAGCATTTAAGTTGTCAAACTGTAAGAAGGAAACAACATGAAAGTTTACCAGGAAAACAGAAAGGCCCAAGTTGAATAAACAAAAAGCAACATCAGGAGACTTTATATATATAAAATATATTTGAGTTCATGGGATACCTAATGCATATAAACCACAGCCCACACAGAGAAGCCACTGCCAACTCTCCATGCTCTCCTCCCCAGGGACACAGAGCACACACTCTGCAGAGTTCACTGACCATAGGCGTGAGGGTATGTTTCAGAGTGACAGGGCCACCTAAGCACCATTCCTGCCACATAGTTCACCATTATCCTCAGCTCCATCTCACGCAGTCGTAGGTTATATCACTGTATCAGACTAGTAGGCACTCTGTAAATTTCCACTAAATTAAAAACTACACTAGAAAATTAAAAAGTTTACAGCATACCAGTTAATGGGAGGAAAGGATTAATTTTAAAGTGCCATTTTTTAAAAAAAAAAAAAAGAAGAAATGCAAATCAATGACTTAGTAGCATAATACCAGGATACTTCCAAAGGCATTATTTCTAGGCAGGGCTTTCAAATTCAACATATGTACACCATTTGGGCCACACACAAAAAAGTCAACTAAAACTTTTTCTGCCTACTAAAGTACTAAGAAGAACTCATCCAAAGTTGTGAACAGCAATTAGAATTCAAGCAAGCAGCCATGACTGAGAACACACTCCTGTTCCTAAGGCACAGACCTGCTCTTGCAACTGAGCTTTATACTTCTCTGCTTCTTCAATGTAAATGTTCTGAAGCTTTTCGCATTCCCCAGTGTAAAATTCCTTAAGCCGATTTTCTAGTTCTGTTCGATCAGTCTGGTGCTGCTGGTTTAGCTTCTGGACAAATGCTTCATATGCTGTTTGCAACTCATTCCTGGCTTTTTCTAATTTCTCACAGGTGGTTGAAGCAGCAACTAAAAAGAGAAGAAAAGAAAAGGGAAGATACCCCTTAATTTGCTCCATGTCAATTCACAATATAAATATATAGCTGTGAAAACTTTCGCGTTAACACATAATAGTATCTCAAAATACAATAATGTCTCAGTTCTCAGCGACCAGGGTTATCATTTGGATTGTAAATGTCCCCAAACCCCTGTGTTTAAAACTTGATCCTCAGCCAATGGTGCTACTGGGAAGTGGTGGGACCTTTAAGAGGTGCAGTTCAGATCACTATTGTAAGGAACATACAGTTAGTTGGTTCCTGGGGTGAATGTCGTCTAATGGTATATGTTTGTTTCTTTGGGAACATGCCAAGTGGCAACAGATATAAATGAAGACATATTAAAACAATGACAAAATTAATGTCTACAAAGAGAAGCCCTTAAACATAAGATAAATCCATAACCATTGAAGGGGTGCAATAGTTTGGATGGTAAAGTCTTGCTCTCCAGCACGGCACCATTGGGAGGTGGTGGAGTCTTCAGGAGGTGGAGCCTAGGCAGAAAGTCTTTAGATTCCTGGGGCTGCACCCACAAAGGGGACTGTGGGACCGCCTACTCCTCTTCTCTCTCATTCTCTTCCCAACTGTGAGAGGGGTTTTACTTGGCCATGAAGTCCCCCCATGAAGCGCTACCTCACTCAAGTAAAGGGAGCAACCACTCATAGACTAAAGCCCCTAAAAACAAACCTTTTTTGTGCATGGGTTAATTACCTCTAGTGTTTGTTAAAGTAAAGGAAAGTTGACTCAGAGGGAAAGGAACTAACATCAAACAAACAAGCAAACAAATAAAACAAATAAATAAAGCAAACAAATGAAACTACTCCATCCCTGGTACAGAATAGGGCCCCATTATCTTGTCTAACCCTCCAGAGGGCCTGAGAAAATTGGATTCCTAAATACATGTATGTGTATTTAATTTTCCTGGTACACTTTAGATATACATAACACTCACCATAGGGAATTTGCACCTGTACATGATGTATCCTTTTTTTCCCCATTTCCCCTCCCTTCAACCCCTATTTACAAAAGCTGTTTCCATTTTTCCTTCTATTCTTTTTTTCTTGTTCCTTTCTTCCTTTCCCCCTCTCCCCTCCTGTTTCCCTTCCCATTTGAACATTTTTCCCCCGTTTCTCAATGTCTATTACACACTTTGGTCTTTATTTACACTTTTAGTTTCTCACACCAGAGGAACAATTTTGTATTTAAACATGTATGTCCGATTTATTTCACTTAGCGTATGGTCTCAAGGTCCATCCATTTAGCTATAAATGTCTCAAGCTTATCCTTCTTAATAGCAGAGTAGTACTACATTGTTTTTTAAAAAATCACATCTCTATCCATTCATGCATTGATGGGCATGTTTCCAAAATTTAGCTATTACAAACTGTGCTGCTATAAACATGAGTGTGTACATATCGCTGTGGTATGATGCTTTTAATTCTTTCAGGAAGATACCATGACATGGAATACCTGGGTCAAATGGAATCTAGTTTTAGTTTTCTGAGGAATCTCCGCACTGATTTCCTCAGCGGTTCCACCAGTCTACACTCCTACCAATAGTGGAAGGGTTCCTTTTGCTCCACTGCCCTGCCAGTATTTGTTGTTGATTGACTTCTTGATAACAGCTTTCCTTGCTTGAGGGAGACGGAATCTCAGCATTGTTTAATTCCATCTCTTGAATGACCAGTGATGTTGAACATTTTTATATATTTATTTGCCATTTCTACTTATTCATCTGAGAAGTGTCCATTTCAGATGCCCACTTTTGGATTAGGTCTTTAAATTTGAGGGGTTAAAATTATTCAAGGTTTATCTGTCAGGATTTCCATCTTTTTATGGCTGAATAATATTTCACTGTACTTAGATACCACATTGTAAAATATATTTAACTGTTGATAGATGTTTAGTTTGCTTCTATCATTGTCCATCGAGGATAATGCTTCTATGACTCTGGGAGCACAGATATCTCTGAGTCCCTGTTTCCAATTCTTCTGCCTATATATCCAGCAGCAGAATTCCCGGATCATACAGCAATTCTATTTTTAATTACCTGAGGGACCACCATACTCTGTTGCACAGTGGTTGCACCATGTGATAATAGGGGTGGGTGCAGGCTTCTCTATACCCTCACCAAAGCATGTTTTATTTTTTTCGAATATATGTAGCATGTGAGGTGGTACGTCACTGTCGTTTGGATTAGGCTAGCCGACTGTTCAAATGAGCCATATGATATAGATAACTTCTGGTGTCAAGAGTGACAGTGGCACTCCAACAGGGGCAACAGTGGGAGAACTGCTATATACAACACTTATGATACGAGTTCTCAGTCAGGCTTGGATCTTTCTTTCTCTTTTAAATTATTGATATCTCATATTCTAAAGGAATTAAGTGAAACGCTATCTATTGCCTTCACTGACTGGTTACAAGTATTTTTTGTTCGCCTGCTTTAAATATCTAATACAGGATGCACCATAAAGAACCTTCTGAGAAAGGACCCCATACTTGCAGTCCCACTGTTTGGTGTACACGGGGAAGTCAGTTGGCTGAAGCTACTTAACTGTATTTACTATTTAAATCAAACAGGATATCCAGAAATCCTTCCACATTAGCCACCAGATAGGGCTGTTTCCTCTGTTTAAAGCAAACAAAAGACAAGCCCCAGCTACTGTGCAATTTCGTTGTCCACCGTGCATGAGGCGATGGGAGGACAAATGGGAGGAGAGAGAAAGAAGAAAGTGGGTCGGGTGGGGGGTGGCCGGCTCACTCCTCCTTCCAACAGTCCTCAGCCACAGGCCCAGCCCCAGACAGTGACACGAGCCGCAGCCGCGCGGAGACCTCCGCTCTGTTTACCGGGCTGGGCTGTACAGTGTACACAACAGCTGGGCTGCAATTACCACTCGCACAAATGGCTTTCATTTCGACCAACTGGCCTGAGTTCCTCAGGAAACGTTTATTTGACATAGGAAGTCCTGAACTATTTTTAAAAGGATGCACATGTAAACAATGTATTAAAGGTTCTCAGAGTGCTCCTCGTCTGCTGGGCTACTGTGTGTGTAGGGAGGTCGTCACCCCGCAATTTCCGGCCATGGACTTTCCCTTGCACTTAGCACAGAACAGGCAAGATTTACAGTGCGCCTGTGCGGGCTCCCATTCCTGCCCTCAGTCCACCCTTCTCTTGCTCACTCTCCGGAGTTCTTCCTTTCAGTTCATCAAATACCCAACAAAGCCAAAACCAAATATAAAACCATCAAGATTATGGAAGAAGTAAGCACAGTTTTCCCACAGCAAGAGGTGAAAGTTTAAAGAAGTTACTACACCAATACAAAACCCATCTGCTAAAGTCAGAGGAGTCCTTTTGCCCTTGCTTTAACCATTCCTTTAGTCAGTTTTTAAAATGGCATTATGATTAAACACACCAAGAAACCACTGCCTGTAGAAGGTCTGTTTGATTATAACTTTTGTACACACAGTTGTGAAATATAGAAACTAGCTACCTTAAAATGGAAAATACAGTTTTCAGAGTTAAAAGCAAAACAATCTACCAGCTCATTAAAAAAAAATCACCTCTAAAACTAAAAAGCAGAAGTTGATACTTACACTTTGTGATAAGCCAGCCCTGAGAATTCCAGGCCAACAAAAGAAGAGGAAAAATGCAAGACCTGTCCTGATAGTTAACCATGGCTATCTAAGCAAGGAAAAAAATATTCCATATGAAGTAGATAAACGCTTGAAATTTTTCTCTTCAAACAGTTGTTTGGAAGATATAAGAAAAGTGCCACGCTAGAGTCAAGCCTAACCTCAGGGAAACAGAACCAGATTCTTCCCAGGTCCATCAGCAGCTGCCCCTGCAGAGTGAAAAAGGAGCCACTGCTCAATTAGTCCTCCCGAACTTTTGTAAGAGGGAATGGTTACACGTATTATTTCCATCTCAAAGAGACGTTTCCCTTTGTTAATAGATCAATGTTCTGTTCACCACGAAAAATATTATACAACCATGGCCTGAAATTTATATTCTTTTGAAATGAAACAGAGCCTTCTTAATTTTTACATTACAATAGCATGCTTCATATAAGACAACAACAAAAAATATTCTAATGCTCAAGAACATAAATAAATATCTTAGTAGAGTCAGAATACTTAGGTTCAAATCTCAGCCATGGCATTTATCTGCTATGTGACTTGAGCAGATTCCTTAAGCTTTCTTAGTCTATATTTCCTCATTTTTAAATGGAAATACCACCAGTGGCTTCCCTATGGAATTAAATAAGGTTAAGTCGTATGAAGCACCTGGCTCTGTGCCTGACCAGAGTAAGAGTGAGATAAAGGTTGCTTTTATTACTAACCAATTCAAATCAGATCTGAAGATTCCTCAGAGATGTGCTTGGGATTTCATAAAAGAATATAGCAATTACTGGGTGCAGCTTCTAGCTCCTCTACTACCAAACAAACAAATAAGGAAACATTCCCCAACAGAAAAAGCCCCACACACACACACACACACACACACACACACACACACACACACACACACACGAAAAGTTAAAAAGAACCATTTCTGGTCTAGTACTCAAAAAAGTTACACGTACATGCACACACATGGATGGTAGGATGTTACAGTGAGTAAACATCTACCTCAAATCTTCACCTATGGTTACTATTATTCTTGACATTATATACAACAGAATCTTCTCCTTTTTAGATTTTCCCCCTAAATCATTCCTAAAAGGAAAATAAAACAGGTAATCAGGATCTCAAGGAAGTTCAGGCAAGTTTTCATGATGCCGTACAAACACCGTGGCAGAAATAAGGCCCAAACAGGAAGAGACAACGACTCCACTTTCCAACTGCACACACGTACACACTTTCCCTAATGCTGCTGGCAAGCCTGCGGTGGGCAGCAGCCTTTAGTGAAGAGAGCACCCTTCTCTGCACTACAAGAGAAGTGAGATGCCCGTATCCAACTCTGCTTGCTGGATTCAGCCCTGCTCTGGTGACCTGGGGAGCTGGCCACCTACACCGAGTTCTGGGCTCCTGCACATTAGGGTAAGTATTCACATCTTTACCTTACTTCTCCTACACCCCATCTCCAGAACCACAAATGGAGATACTACTTTCTACCATGGTACTATGATTGCTTCATAATAATAAGTGAAGAGAAATCCAGGGCAAGGGACAATCTTAGTGGCTCTCTTAAAGCAGGGTATAATCTGTTTTAAATGGAGATAGTAATATCATTGAGTATAATATCCAGTAAGTCAGTTTTTATAATGCCTCTGAGTTACTTTATTTATTTTTATTCTTTTTCTTTTTATTTATTTATTTTTTAATCAAACTCAGGACCTTGAGCTTGTGAGGCAGTCAGGGGCACCACTGAGCTAAATCCTCAGCCCTCCAGTAAGTCATTTTTAAAAGTAAACTGATGATAGCTTCTCAGCCTTTTGGCTAAAATCAAGTGTAGTATTTGTTCTTATCAGTTTAAAAGTAAACTGACACTTGGTGAAAAGGCAGCAGCAGTTTATTAAGCAACAAAAGGCTGGGACCCAGGCTATCTGAAAAATTAGGCATTTTTAACTTTTAGGGCCCCCATGACCTGATTAGCAATGTAGGAAAAATAGCATCTGTTCTGCCAACCTTATAGCTTGGGAAGATGCAGTGAAATACAGAGTTAACTCCATTCTTTGTCTAGCAAGTCTTCACAGACTGTGGAGTCATGTACTCTAAGAGTTCCAGCTTTTGCTTCTCCATAGGTACCTTTTCACATGACCAAGAAATCTGGCAAACAGGTGGTAGGCAAGGCACTTTTCTAAATTTCAAAGTCAGCTGCAAATGGCTTTCTGATTGCTCTTGGGCATTATACTCATGAATCAACATGAATTTCAAAGTCCTCCACTAATCATAACTTATGAGGAACTGACTTTCATAAAATGCCTGCATTATTAACTCTCTCATAAATATTGCTCTACCTTTCAAACTTACTTCAGACTTCACAAATAATGCTTTGATATGATATGTAGGTATTATCATAAATCTCATTTTTCCAAAGAGGCAAGTTATTGTCTTGACCTGGATCAAGCAAGACTTCAAGCCCCCTGAGTTCCACAGCACAGACTACCAGACAGGATCTAACTGGCTACCTTCCAACTTGAGATGTAAGAGAGAAAATTCAGACACACAGTGGATCTCTTGGGATTCAAGTCCTAACTGTGTTGTGGAGGCATTACTGAAGGCAGGTGGCAAATGGTTCTTTTTTTTTCTCCTACACTGATAGTCCTGACAAAGTCTTGTTGGCCAACAGGGTGGTGATCTGGTCCATTGTACCTATGTTATGTCCTCTGACGTGTGTGCCAGTGGGGCCTCCCCTGGGCTGTGAGGTTATCTCTGTCAATGCCCATCCAGCCCTAAAAGACAGGTCTGAGAGTTTTGCTGGTCTTCAGCTCACTCACTGGCCAACAACTGGCTCCAAGTCACATAATCTTATTTTCACAACGAATATTCCATATATAAATGAAAGCATCGGGCCAGGGATTTAGCTCAGTGGTTCTGCTGCCCGCCTCGCAAGTGCAAGGTCCCAAGCTAGATCCCTGGTACAAAAAAAAAAACAAAAAAGAAAATAAAAAGAAAAGAAAAGAAAAGAAAAGAAAAGAAAAGAAAAGAAAAGAAAAGAAAGAAAAGAAAGCATCTAGGACTGGCAGCAGATGAATTATGAAAGCACGGCTAGATAACTGACAGTGTGTTCAAGATTCTGCCCAAGAAAAAGGGTTCTGATTTTAAAGAATCACATACTTCAATCAAAAGAATGTTTAATGTTAATAAAAAGGTCATTCTGGGGAGGAGGGGGTGGAGGGAGGGTGAGGACAAGGGGAAAAAATGAGAACCAAGACCTGGCATGTAAAGGTACAAGATTCCAGTAATGAAAGTAACTGTACTATCTAGAATGTACCAATAAATTAATTTTTTTTAAAAAAAGGTCATTCTGAGTCAGGTACTAACCAGTCTGCTTCTTATTCTCCCTGATGAATCATTTTTAGGACAAGAAGGCCAAAGAACTGGTAAAAGTCCTTGGCATGCATAAAATTTGGAAGCCTGATTTACAGGAATGGGACTCAATTCCCATAGCTGGAGCTTCCTGGTATTACTTGTACTATGCTCATTTGACTTTTATATGGTTTTTAGCATAAAAGAAAGAACTCTGGGCCGCTGGTGTGGTGTCAGAGTGCACTGTCGGGAACACCTCTGTCAGAGTCACCTGGCTGATCATTAAAAGTGTAGATGTCTGGAGCTGAGTCAGAAGCCAGTTGAGTCAGAATGGCTCAGTTCTCACTCTTTCTGATGGGTGTGAGAACTAAAAGCCTGTATTTGAACTGAGTATTTTATGATATAATAAAGCTTAAAAGCCACTGCTCTAGCAAATGACATTAAGTTAGGAAAATCAAAAAGTCAACAGTCTGGAGTTAAGAAAAATAAAAATTACACTTTTAAAATATGCTTTTAAAAGCAGATACCACTGGAAATACTTTTCATGCTTGCACGTGAATGAAATGGCTTTATAAACGGAGCCAGCCAGTGTCCAAATTTAGGATAGGCATGGTTGGAAAAGGGTAAACTAAGTTTGAACTGGCAATCTACTTAATCTCAAATAACTCAGCAAGGTAAAGAGATCTGTTTGGATATATAAGTGTTTTTTGTTGTATTGATAATTTAAAAAATATTATTAAATTCTGCTTCAAAAATCACTTCTGAAATTCTGTAACTCAAAAATGACTTAACTATAAGGAATCTTTAAAATTATTTCAAATATACAGCCTTGTTGAACCAGAATTATAGTCCACATTGGAAGGATGAAAGAATTAACACATTCCTTAGGGTGTGAGGGAGTCTGATACTCAAGGGACTGGGTAAGTGTTGATGAGTTCTGACTTGGATACTGCTTTTGACAAGTTACTTTTTTAGAAGATAACAAAACATTCTTATTTAACAATATTGTGCTTCTTAAACTCTTGTTTAGAAGAAAAAGATTCCAAAAGAGGTTATCAATGCAAACTAGTGTATATTTCAAGTGATTTTTAACATTTAAAAAAGTTACATGATGCTTTCCTTGTTTTCACTGACAGGTGTTAGGAAAGCTGGTCATCCTGGGTTCTTATCCATGATCTTTTGTTTACGAGGTTTTTTTTAACCTTATGAAAGTTACTTAATTTTTCTTTACTTTCTTTTTTATACAAGGGATTGAACCCAGGGCCTTTGCACTGCACTATATCTCTGCCCATTTTTAAAATTTAAACTTTGAAACACTCTCATTAAGTTGCTAAGTTGTACAGGCTGGGCTCAAGTTTGTGATCCTCTTGCCTCAGCCTCCCAGAGTGCTGGGACTGTAGGTATAGTATCTTTCTTTTTATAAAATGCAAACTACTGAAAGCTGAACACTTCTTGTTAGCAATGTAGAGGTACCTAATAAATGTTACTTCCATATTCATTTCAATGTTTATGTACAGAGGGCAAAATCAACTAGGCTTTTACATTTTATGGGAACTCCAGGAATGTTTGTAAATTAAGAGTTAAAATACTATTTCCTTCATAAAATAGAAACAGTCAGGATTAATGTGTTAAAGGTGTGAGAGTTAACTGTCAGTTCTTAATGGCTAAAAGCTAATTTTGAATACAAAAATATCTTTTTCTCTCTTAATTTAGATGAAAAGTGAGATTGCAAGGATTAAAGTTACTAAAGAGCAAGAGTAACCTCCAAAGATCATAAAATCCCCCTCGCATACCAGCTTTTACTCAACAAGACCCTAGAAATAAAATGACGTGCTTACTCCTTGAGGGACAAAATGGGGACTGTGGATGGAGATCATTAAATTGGACTGTAAACTATATCAAAGACTTATGCTTTCAAAATGATCTGAGGATTAATCGGGATTGTCAGACATATGTTTACAAGAGAATTTAGTTCACTCCTAAAGAAATGTTTATTATTAAAATAGTTTCTAGAGAACACTTGTATACACACCCCATTAAGTATTAGTGTGTTATGAGGAGAAAAATCATCTTTCTCACGTTTCCATCATCAGTAGCACAATCTACTCATTGGCTACAGCTTAAGAACCAGGTACCTGCCAGGCAGAAGGTGGAAGACGTACAAAAATGAAGGAGACATGAACCTTGCCTTTGAAAAGCTCATAGTTCTGGAAGGCAAGAAGAGGGTATAAACAAATAACTATAAGAATAAAGACAAGTTTGTACAAAGTATATCGAAGGGCATAAGAAAAAACATTGATTTGCTTGAAAGATTTGGTCAAACTGAAGGCAAGATAATTTAGCTAGGACTTAAAAAACAAGCAAGCAAATGATGAGTGTGAGGCAAGAAGAGAGGGCAGTAGAAAGAGGGAGAGCACACCAGGCAGACAGGACAACATGCAAAAGAGGTGGAAGGGGTAGGGATGTGTCATGCTTGGGTCCTGGGAAGACAAAGATGGCTTGAAGTCAGACTGAAAGGTCATGGCCCTTCAGATCAGTGTTGTGCCTTAGTACGTCCAGATGTTTCCCCAAAGCTGAAATGAGTCATTTACATTTCTTGAAAATGTCTAATAGAAGACATGTATCTGATTTATTAGTACAGTCTTGGGATGATGTGGAAAAAAGAAATTTGGGCCTGGAAGCAAGGTGGCCTGTTGTGTGTCCACTGCAGTGTCTTCTAGTAGAGAAATTATGGAGCTTACATTAGAACAGTAGTGACTAGAATGCCGAGGAAGGCTGGGTCTGGGTAATATTCGGAACACAGACTGACATGTAAGTAGAGGATGGAGGGAAAGGAGTATGATTCAGTTTTGGCTTGGGTGGTAAGTGAACTGACACTGTCACCACAGAAGCTGAGGATAGATTTTGAGAAATAGGTTTGAATGAGAAAACACTGCAGAAGGTTCAGGAAGCAAGGGGCTGTGCAGCTACGAAGTTCTGACCACACGAGATGGCTCACCTGGAGACAGCCCTGCATGAGGAAGAACGTGCCCACAGCTTAGGAAGGACAGGACTAGGAAAACACACCCAGAAGTCCTCATCATCTGTATCAGTGACGGCAAAACATTTAGAGGCCAAATGCCCAAGCTGTAACCCAAAACCCACTTATTTATCACCAAGTTCCAAGATTGCAAATTAAACCTGAGTGACCAAGTTTTTAGTTCAGAAAAAAACAACTCTACATTAACACTTTTTGTCTTCAAAGAAAAATATACTAACACACATGCCATAGGTTCACTACCACTGATCCACATGATAAGAGAGTGAAGCCATGGTATAGAGAATGGGTGAGGAAACAGCAGATTGCAACAGCATTTGAAAGGTAAGTGAATCTGTGGTACCTGTGCTACACGGACTTGGCCACAGTCATTACACATGACCAAAATGCAGGCTACAAGGTAATACAGTCGGGGATCTCTGCAAGTTCCAGATCAGCGTAGGCTACAGAGCGAGACCCTGTCTCACAAAGCCAAACACACACACACACCACTGGGTGAAAGAAGTCAAACACAAAAACAAACATAATGTATATTTCCATTTATATGAAATTCTGGAATAGACAAAACTAACCAATGGCAGTAAAAATCAGGTCAGCATTTGCTTCTGAGGGGATAAAGAAGAACCAACAGAAAGGATAGAAAGGGGCATAAGGGAGTTTTCTGGGGGTCACAGAAATGTTCTATTCCTTGCTAAAGGTGTAGGTTATATGAGTATATACATTTGTCACACCTGATGGACTAATAATCCCACTGTGCATAATTTATACCTTAATTCAAAACAACAGAGTATAAAGTTGTATACATTCATTTAAACAAAAACAAGAGGCTATGTAAATAAAAGTTATGTCAGGGAAGCAGAGCTATGGGCTAACCTTGCTTAAAATTTTTCTTTTAATACATTGTTATTAAATAAAAAGGAACTTTAAAACCACAGATGCCAATAAATGTTTATCAATTACCCATGAGAATGGACGGCATATTACAATTTTTTTCCAGTAGCAAGCAGGAAAGGATTTCTGCATTAAGGTATTTACTGTCTGAAGACAAGGGAGACACAAGATAAGTACATATACACCAGTTTAAAATATCAAGGGATAACTGCAGAAAGGGGAGTGTCCTGGTTTTGTTGTGAGGACACTGACAGGTTTCCAGAAGAGTTTTTGCAGAAGCAAGTAGCGAATCGTGTGGTGAGGATGTGGCTCAGATGGCAGAAGCAGGCAGGGTGGACTGCAGTGAACTGGCTTAATTTGGTCGGAGGCACACGCATCGGGGAAATGAGAAGGTCGATGGTGGGGATGGACAGACGGCCTGTGTTACAGTTTGTGTCCAGATGTCCCCCAAAGCCTCCTGAAGCCTTAGATGGGGCTTGTGTAGAGGCGACTGAAAGTAGAGTGTGTGACTGGTTCATGGTGCAGTCCTAGGTTCAAGAGCACCAGGATTAAGGAAGGGCATGAGTGCTACCTGCCCTCAATAGTCTGGATAAGATAAAAGGGGCAGAAAGGTTGTTAAATTCCCTTGTTGCTTGGCTACCTTCAGTCCACCGTGAACTCCTGCCCCTCTGCCACGTGCCACCCTGCCTTGGAGCCGGCCGATGACAGACTGAAACCTCAACAGACTGTGAGCTCCATCAATCTTTCCCCCTTTAACTTTGGGCGTCAGATATTTTGTCTCAGCGATGAGAGAAAAGTACCTAAGACAGCCTGAAAGTTTGAAGGTGAAAAGTAGACTTTACTAGGATTTTAGCATGCCTGGGTGTATGAGCTGTGGTGGTGCTGTTGGTGTTGTTGTTGTTTGTTTTTCCTTCCTTCCTTCCTTCCTCTTTCTCTCTTTCTCTCTTTCTTTTGGTATGGAGGATCAACTCAGGACCTTGCACTTGCAAGGCAGGCGTGGTGCCCCTGAGCTAAATCACCAGCCCTGAGCTTTTATTCTTTGCAATTTTTTATAGTTTGGGAACCTTGTCCCAGCAGTCACAGCGAAGGTAAAGAAAAATTATCCAATGGGCAAGTGACATCAGTGACTCCTGCACTATTCATTTTGGGGAAAGGCGGATACCTTGGTGATGGATGGTGATGATAATGCTAATAGCTTTGGGTGCCCTGGCCTTGCCAGTGACGTACCAGGTCCTGTGCCATTGCTTCATAAACATTATCATTCTACTCTGGCTCTGCAGCAACCCAGCAAAACACATACAGGCTTCGTATCACTAATCAATAGACTCTACTCAAAGAATTTAGGTAGCTTTTAACCCAGAACAGATGGACAAAAACTTAGACTATCAGCTCTACACATTGAACTCCCTATATCATGAAAGGAGTGATCAGGTCTCACTTGCATTTATGTCTGAGGAGCCTGTCCTGAGGGATTTCTAATATTTCACTTAATTATCATCCCTACTTGGAATATAGTTTATGCTCTCACAAAACAGCAAACGTGGTTAATTACTACGCTATAAAACTGCATACAACTTAATACCCATTACTGAGTAGCAGTTAATACTTGGTGTTAGATGCTTTACAATTACTTCATGTGATTCTTACAACTACCCTGGGGCAGAACATATTAGAGAGAATAAAATCAGGACAAAGACATGTAGCTTGACTTGCTGTAGGTCACCAAGCTATTATTTGAACATGGATGCTGTGATAACATAATCCTGAGCACTTACTGTTTCAGATTTTCAGATAGTTTTGAATTATGCTATGAAAACCTCTTTCCATCTCAGCTCCTGTTAAAAATTAGAATCCAACTGGAAGCCTTGACACAATTCCTCCTGGCCAATATCATCATAAGCACTTAAAGGATTCTCTTCTCTACTCACATAAACCAAACTTTTTCTAAAATGCTTTATGCTATTACTCGGGCAATGCTTTCTTATTCAACAGCAGCATATTGCTGCTCTGTACATTCCCTCTGTATAGGCTCAGGTGACGGAACGGTATGGACCAGCCAACCGCTGTATCCTGACATTCTGACAGCAGCAGGAAAAGCACGCCAGGACACCCTCCACTTGTCCCACAGGGAAGGTGAGAGTGAGGAGACAGAAGGCTATTTCCTGACAGGCTGTGCGACTAACTGGAGGGCCCCAATTTAAACTGCTTAACTGTGCCACCCACTGAAAGGTAAAAGAGGATCCCGCATTCAAGCAGTGAATGAGCACAGTGTTCCATTTGGTTCTGGCTCTGCCTTGGAGAGAGAATGAAACGTGAAACACAAGGTAGGCTCATCTCTACCTCTACTGGGGGGTGATGACTCCAAAACACACAAAAGGCCTCCTTCCCGATCTTCTACCTGAGGCACAGACAAAAGCAAATTAAGCTGGTCATTTGGACAATGGAAGAGGCAGCAGCTAAGCCAAGTCACACAGCAGGAAGCCTTCAGTCTCTGAGGACTGCACTGCTTGCTTCTCAGCTGTGGTTTCCTTAAACTGTTTCACTAGAAGTCTATAAAGTTTTGTTTGTCTTAAGATTCCTTTTTCATAAAGTAGCCTTCATTTCCACAGCCTAAAATAAGGTCAAGAGTGATGTGTTGGCTAAGTGTCAGTAGGAATCCGAGAGTGAACCAAGAGTCTGGCCTTGCCTCCCAGTGGGAGGTGAAAGACATGAGGAACAGCAGAAAGTTCTGACACCACGTGCAGTGCCCTCTCATCTCTGCCCTGGTTGGGCTGGGGTTAGTGGTGGAGTACGAGTGCTCCAGTCTAGCAAGTCGGATTGGTGGTGCTTAACATGATCACACTGGCTTGAATCACCAGTGTGGAACACAAGTGACTGTCCCATGGGGCAGCTTGTACCACTGATGGTGGAAGCGGTACAGTCATGCTCAGGATGGTCATGCATGTACCCCCAGTGGTGAAAGCCACCCAGCAGCGAGACACGTGTGTTAAGCTCTGGTGCTGTCCATAGAAAAATAGGCAGATTATTTTCTAACTGGATGAACACAATTTGCTTCTCTAGCTATTACCTTTGCATGCCTTACTTATACTTATTCCTATGCATTCTCGGGGTGGAGTTGGCTGGTAGGCACAGAAAGCTGCAAAGGGCAAGGAAAACAGCCTTTTGGTAAACAGCTCCAGGTCTGGCTGAGGCTAGTGCAGGAAACTGGGTTTCTAGACTGGGGAGCCACTGTAGACTGGGGGAGCCCAGCACAGTTAGCTCACTCCAACACAGGAAGCGGGGAGGGTAACCTTCTCTGTCTTGTAACAGGGTCTCCAGGGCAGACAAGAGCAGTCTGGCCCCTGGAGAGGAACACTGGGTGTGTAGTGCCACAGACAAATGGTGCCCTGTGCACTGGGTGGTCATTCACCTTCAGCCTCATCCAAGTTGTTAGATTAGAACAGGATATGCTTTTTTTTTTCTCCCCAGATGGACTGTTGCAATAGGCAGTGCCCTTTAAACTTTACACTCAGTACTCACAAACCACCCCCAGGAAGGGTTATGTTGTCAGAGAGGGAATTTCGTCAACACTCTTTAAGGTGAAAAGTGGTTCAGAAAAAAAAAATGATGGAATTATTTAGCAGGAATACACATTGACAAAAAACCATTCTGTCCCTCTCTCTTCAGCAAGAGACATGTTTTGGTCAACAGAGGCTCTGCTAGTGAGATCAGTGCCAGGAATTCTGTGAACTCAAAGTCAAGCTGCCAAGATTCAAGAGAAATGTCGATAGTTAAGTGTTTGCACAGATACCAGAGTGCAAGCACCAGCAACTGCCATCTGTGACTCCAGCCTCAATGCAGACCAGAAAACTGAATGTTCCAGCCCTACCCCCGACCATCCCATAAAATTTACCACCACTACCAGCCCAAAAAAGTGAAAGCTCTTACCTAGCTCTCCCCGGAGGTTAACAAGTTCTTGAGATAGGGTTTTGTGTTGTTTCAGGGCTTCCTCCCGCTGCGGAAAACACACATCAAGTTACTAATGTTTCAAGAGCATCTCTTTTCAGTCAGCACGCATTTGTTATCAGCAGGAAAATGAGACCCAGAAACGAGAAGCCAAGATATGAATCATTTAGGCCAACACAGTTTGTGTTGTTGAAAAACACAGATGTCCCTTAGTTGTGAAGGAAATCTGCATTTTGAAAATCTGTATTTTTTCAGGTCCCAGTGAAACTTTCCTTAGAGAAACTGAATAGCTCATTTAAAAATGTTTGCTTTGAGCTACAGCTTCGCTGCTGATCCATAACACCTTTCAGCTAATGCATACTGTACTTAAAACACAATGCCTTTTCTTTCTTCAAGGGTAATAGAGGCCTAATCAGTCTAAGATAAACACAGGCACTTACATATACTTTGTCCTATAGTCACAGATAATAAAGTTTTGCTACAAGACCAATCCTTAACTTCTAAGAGAAAGATAAAAAAGTGTGTTGCAAAGCTATGGCAAAAAATATTCCTTTAGAGAAAAAAATTAATTTGATTCATTCAGCTACTCACCAGTTTTCAAGGATTATTAAACCTTGGAGCATTCTATGTAGCTGTTAGCCAAATGAACCAAAAGAATCCAGGAAGCTGTTTGTTTCAGTATTTAAAAAGCAACCATCAACCTTGCCATAAAGAATAATTTTCAAGTTACCGTAAGCAAGCACACATTCACACACACACACACACACACACACACACTCACACAAACACAGTAGTTAGACAGTTCCTAACAAGGGAGATTCCCTAGTTCTAGGGCATAACTAACGCAGACATATAATTTCAAAGCTCTGAAAAATGCCCTCGCTGGGATAGCCCCAGATGTACCTCCCACCGCATCCTGATCTTGTATTGCAGAGATCATGAGATCCATCCAGCCTTTGCAGCAAGAGTTGCTTGTCATTCAAAGCATTTCCCAGATTCCAGACACTCTCTGCCGTAGTCCCTGATATTCGTCCAGAAAAGCACTATAACAAATACTAATTACCCTTGTTGCTGCACAGGGAGGAGAGAGGCACATTTTGCTGCTGGAGCAGCCCATTTTCCAGCTTCTCTCTCCAACTCCCCCACCCCTGTCCTGTCCAAGCAAGGCACAGGTGGCTGTGCCACCCACCAGTCAGGTCCGTCTACATTCAAAGCTCTACCGGGAGGAGCGCCATTGGCCCTCGGTGGCCTTCCTGCACGTCCTGCAGGTTACCGTAAGCCTCAGACTCCTCTCTCCCCACAGAAGCTGATACTGCAGCTTCTGCCTTTGGCACAGGCAGCCTGCGATTACTTAAAGCCATAGCCCTTCATTTATGAAAAACGAGAGCCAGACATTAAGACTGATCGATTGCCACTTACTTAAATATCAGCTGGGACAGTGGAAACAAAAACTGACCCTCTCTGCATGGATAATGGAGTTATTTTTAGATTTGTGAGCCTTTTTACTCCCTTCTCTAATTGAGGTCATTAGATGATCACACTTACTAATAGAAAAGGGAAAGTTGCCTTTCCAAGTCCATACACTAAATGAGGTTATAAACTAGGTGGAGGGCACTGAAAGGGGGTGTGCTGTGACTTAAAATTTTAACTGATTTTATCAAATGAATCATGTTCCTCTCACTATTTCATCTGACTGCTTAGAATGTGGTCCACTGATTAAAAAAAACCCTTGAAATGCCGATATGAGTGTTAGAGGTTCCACATACCATCGCCTGTTTGGCACTACTCTCCCACTGGTAGCTAAAGCTGCAACCCAAGCACTATTGTGTAAACAGATGACAGTGACTGGAGTTCATTAAATCCTTTTACCATCAAGTACATTTTGGCCTTGAGGGTATTTTAAGTGTTTGATTTTTGTTTTCATTGAGTTTATTAGTACTTTTTAGGTATACAGTAAATGTACAGTTACATTCATCATTGGGATCTTGTACCTTTACATGACAGGTCTTGGTTCTCATTTTTTTCCTTATCTCTGTCCTCCCTTCACCCCCTCCACCTTTCCCTATTTACAAAGACTTTGCTTCCATTTTTTCCTTTTCTCTCCTTTTCTTTCCTTTCCCCTACCCCTCCCAATTCCCCTAACACCTTTAGACCTTTTCTTCCTATTTCACATTATCAATTATGCAATTTGAATCTTATTTACACTTCTAGTTTTTCACACCAGAGAAACTATTTGGTGTTTACACATGTGTGTCCTATTTATTTCACTTAAGAGTATGTCCTCAATGTGCATCCATTTTCCTATAAATGACTCTAGTTTCTCATTCTTTATGGCTGAGTAGTGCTCCATTTTATAGAAAAAACACATCTTCTTTATCCCAGTCTCCAACGGATGGGCAATTAGGCCGTTTCCAAGTTTTAGCTATTACAAACTGTGCCGCTATAAACATGGGAACACATATATCAATGCTTGATTTTTAAATACACTATATTAAGTTGTTCTGAAATCACAAATCTGTGAGCCCAACTTTTAAAAATAATAAGTAGGACTGGGAGTGTAGCTAGGATGGAACACTTCCTATCAGGCACAATGGACAATTTTGTAAAAACACTATTGTTTTATAACAAGTGTCACCAGGTAATATTTTTGCTTTTTAAAGGGGCTTAGGGGATGAGGCAATTCTCTCAACTCTACTGCATACAACCATTCTACCCTCATTATCTCAGAAGCTTTTCACATACTCTGGTCACTGCCATTTGCAGTCAAGAGAGAGAGAAGCCTGTGGTCACTTCTCACTCCTGTCTCCATGGAATGTGCAAAAATCAGTCAGTTCTCCCTTCATAATGCGTCTTGAATCTATCGTACTTTTTCTCTTAGCCTCCACTTTAGCCCTGATCCTCACCAACCCAGTCCTGGACAGTGAACAAGATCTCTCCACTTTTCAGAGGGCTCTCATGTTATTATTCCTTATTTTTTTATGCATATAAATTCCCTTACTCAAAAAGAACTCTCACTGAGTAGACAGAAAGCCAGAAAATACTGCTAGGGTGTAGCTCAGTGACAGAGTGCATGTTTAGCATACTCGAGGCCCTGGGTTCAACTCTCAGGAGCACACAAAGTCACCATGGACCTGAATCATCCAGCTCCTGTTCCGACTCCCAGCCTCTCTCTCCTGTGCAAGTCACAAGCATCATGTGTATCCCACTCCCCTGTCAATTCACAGTCCCTGGATGCCTCACCTTCTTTACCTGACCCATTATATAAACTTTCTAGGAATATTAAGTATCAGTCAAAGATACCATCCCCCTCCCCAAATGCCTAGAAAGGACATTTATCCTTCTGGACTGGTTGGCAACTTATTATTCTGTACCAACCAAGCCTTTTTCACAGTATACGCTATTTAAAAAATGTAAAATACTTAAGATGTGGTTGCTGCTTTTAAGAAGCCATGGTGGAACTGAAATGGCCAGACCAAATTCTTTGGTCATCAAACATAAAACCTCATTTGAGAAGCAGCAGTACAAGATAACAGAAAAATGAGGACTTTAAAAATGATCCTAATGGAAAATGTTGACCACCACGCCCACACCCTAATAGACATGGACTGAGTATTTCTGCTTGACTTTGCTGGTAGGTTGCCCTTTAAATGTACGCATCATTTACTCATAGATGATAAAAAATATTTTGTCAGTTAGATACTGATTCATTGTTTCTTCTAATTCACACACTCCCAGTTAGGGTTTCTGTCTTAGATGATAAATCCTTTATAGTCCAAACAACAAGTTTATTTGATTCTTTGTATTATAACATGCAGAATCCCACACAGTATGGTAAAATAGAAAGGTAGAAATCTAGAAAGCTGTTTCTTTACTCATGCATCAAAAATATGAAGTGCTCCATGAAAAGAATGGATTCACCATAATTCAATTAAGCGTCTCTGGTCACAGCACTTAGCCTCTGGCTGCCATCCCATCGCATGCCTGGATTTTGCCGGCTACTGAATATCAGCAGCGGCACAAGAGCCACACGAGATAGCTCAGAGTGGCTATGCCTGACCTCCTCCCCACATGGTGAATCCGTCAGTACGGCCACTATTTTTGGTCCAAGACAGTTTTAAAATAGACGGTTAGTGTCATTCAAAATTCTCCTTGGATTAGATGCTACTCTAGTTTAGACTCCATTTACCAAACAAAAATTTTGAGGCCCTTTGAAGAATTAAGTTAGAGGTATGCGGAAGACCTCGGTCCCATTTAATACCTAGAAACCCACACAGAGCCTGTAGGAAGACTCTGGCCTCACCACCACCACACGCTGTCCTCCTTGGCTGTCTGTGTAGAATATCATTCAACTGTGTTAGGATGAACCAAGAATTAGAAACGAAACTAACATTAGTGTGTCCTCTGAGAAACAGAGAGAGACAGAAGCTTCCCACACTGATATGATTATCAGCACCTGTACATAGTAACATGTGCTTGTGTCACAGTTATTAAACAGACTTGCAACAGAAGGAGCAAGGATCGTTCTCAGATTCCCTATAATCAAACATTTTTGCTCATAATCTAATGACTCAACATCATTTAGAAAAGGTTTGCAATCAGAGGATCACACAATAGTTACACTTTTATATTTTATACACATAAAATACATGCACAAGTGATAATAAAGATCAGTATGTTCAATTTTTTAAAATTATCACAGTAAAAGACACATTGCCACTAATCTCCCTCGAGACCCACCCCTCTCTTCCAACCATCCCATCATTCTTGCCCCTTTTTTAAGTCGTTCTGAAAGTGCTTTTCTTCGAGTGCCTTTAGTCGCACTGTCATGGCTGCTTTGATGCACTGAACTGGTTCAAAACATTTATCTTTCATGGTCCTTTTGACTCGGGAAGAGCCAGAAGTCACACCAGATCTGGTGAGTAAGGTGGATAGGACACAGTGCGATGTTTTCACGAGCCTGCCTTTCCACTTTTCCACTCCAGGAGCAGAATTCAATAATTTTTTTAAATCACACCGTGCAAAGACACTCACAAAAGAGCATTTCCAGAGCTGTTTCCAGACAGTAGCAAGAATGTGATAAATGTGACTAAAGTGAGGAAGAGTATTTCAAGTGGGATTAATGACTGTGTCTAAATTTTTTTTTAAATTAAACACTGTTTTTTACCATACCACGTAGACACATACAATGTGTGTGTATATCTTCACACATTCCAAAGTAATGATTTTGAAAGAAGTAAAGGATTCAAGGAACTTTTTAATTGTTTAACTTTACTTCAGTCATGTCATTCCCTTCAAACCATTGTATAACAGTACCCTGTACACATCCCTCTCAGGATAGCCAACCCAGTGAATTTTTAACCCACTGTTGGATCAATTTAAAACAGTAAGACTGCATATAGTGTGGAATGTTGATGCCACACAAGGTACTTGGAGACTGGAAGATGCCCGAGGAGTAGACGACTGTCTTTCATCTCAAATCTGTCCCTGGGTCTTTGGCCACGAAAGGGCAACAGAAGGCAGGACCCATTCCTTTACTTACTTTGCATATTTACTTCGGTTATATAATGAATGAATCTGTGTAAATTAAATGCAGGTACTGATGTGATAATGCTGAAGAAAGATCTATATATGTAAGCATGAGGCCACAGCAGTAGCCCAGTAACAGTGTTTAAACAAGGCAAAAACATGCAGGAAATTTTGAGTTCATGAAGTCCTACCCTGGAGCTTAAGTCCTAGTCTTCCTCTTGCCTGCTGTTTGATGTTTCTTGATAATTCTATGCTTCAGATTTTCTTATTGACAAATTCTAATTCATTGTGATTTTGTTGTGGAACAAAGTAAGAATATCTGATACTTAGAAAATAGTCAGAAAATGTTAAATTCCTCTATGTCTCCTCAATCTCCCAAATCCAAAGTCCAACAGTTGGATAGTGAACGTGACAATAAAAAGGGTACTTGGTGTCAGATTACAGAGCTTTCCATTCCACGCCATAATCCAGTGTATTCAAAACAAATATGTGACTTCCATATATAATTTAAATCTTCCCAGTAGCCACAATTTTAAAGTTAAAAAAGAGGAAGCAAACTTTAATATTTTACTAAACCCCAAATATATACAAAATATTTTCATAGTCAACACAAAAATTATCAAATACATTTTATATCTTTAAAGAATTCTCTTTGAAATCCATGTATATTTTATACTTACCACACATCTCAGTTTAGACTGATTACATTTCACATGCCCAATAGCCTCCCTAAGACTAGTGGCTATGATAGACAGATCGGCTGCAGACAATGGAGTGTTTAATCAGAAGAATAGAATGCTTTGGAAAGATAAAATTGTCAGCAGTAGTCAGGTATGGTGGTGCATGCTTATAATACCAGCACTCAGGAGGCTGAGGCAGGAGGAGTTCAAAACTAGCCTAAACTACATTGTGAGACCCTTCTCAAACAAACAAACAAAACTTGTTAGCAGTGCATGGGACAGATTATAGGAGAGAAATGGTACAGCATAAAGAGTAGTTTAGCTAGGTGTGGTGGCAAACACCTGTCATAGGCTGAGGCAGGACTGCTGTAAGTTTGAGGTCAGCCTAAGACTGGTCTGAAGAAGACAGACATCTGTAGGAATGACCAAAATCAGATGAAAAGAGGAAATGCTATGGGTCAAGAATTTAGAGGATCCAATGATTGATTTCATGTGGGAATCAAAGGACAGGAAAGGGGTCGTTTTTGTTTTCCAAAAATATGGGGCTTTCAGACTGTACCATATAACAAAACAATTGGCTTATCTCAACATGCACAAGGCACTGGGTTGGATCTCCAGCATCACACATGTGCGCACACACTGACAAAACCACAAAATATTCATCAAATATTAATCTAACATGATTATTGGCCTGGTATCTC
Source organism: Fukomys damarensis (assembly GCF_012274545.1). Classification (NCBI taxonomy): domain Eukaryota; kingdom Metazoa; phylum Chordata; class Mammalia; order Rodentia; family Bathyergidae; genus Fukomys; species Fukomys damarensis. Next base: position 17,173,741 of record NW_022900930.1, read on the forward strand.
CCCAAAGGCACAGAGCAAACCTCACTGACTTCTGTTTCCCCTCCCTAAACAGCCCCATCACAGGAGTCTCTGCCTGAAATCAGTATATGTTTATTGTACTGAACTATAGAACAATTGGAACCATTTCCTTCTACCAAGATGCCATACATATCCAGCTCTAAAACTATGATTAAAATATATCTGAAGAGCTCAAGTTATACTCCTATCTCAATTTCCCTATTAGAAAATTATAGTTTTTGTTGCTATGTCTTTTCTCAATGAAATTTAATCAGTTTCCTGAAATAACATTCCTGTAGAATATCAGAGAAGAGTAAGTAAGCAAAGAAAATCTGCTTTGCTTTTGTTGTACCACAGTTTATTTTAGGAATGGATTGAAAGTGAAGAGTCCCAGATCTGATTCTGGGAGTAAGCTCAAAAAGAGTTCTTTGATCTATAATCAACTTCATTTTTCAAAGCATTAAATTAAGTGTGATATGGAAAGCTACATATAGTTAGACCAAAAAAGTAATAGTATTGCAAGGTTTAGAGGCATATAAAAGTACCATAGGAAAAAAATAGAGAAAAAAAAAAGTACCATAGATAGTCATATCTTCCCTGTTAAACTTTTAACTGAGAGACCCTAGGGGAGAAAAAGGGGTACTAAGAAAATGTTCCCATCACAAATTTCTGGAGACTGACTGGGGTATGAAGTGAGCAGAAAAAAGTAGAGTTGGATAAACCATACCTGATCTTTCAATCATTAATTTACACATATTCATGAGACAGGGGTGTGACCGCTGTGCCCCCTTCAGCTATCCCGTGGTGCCCCAGCTGCCACCCCAGAGCGAGCCTCCCCACAGGGTTCAACCCTCACCTCTGACAGCAGGTGTTGGATCACAACTGTTAATGCTTCCAGCTTGATGTTGCCGCGGGAAAGAAGCTGCTTGAGCTGCAGGATAAATCCACTTTGGCTTTCACATTTCGTTTTATACTGAGCCAGTTCAAGTGCTTTTTCAGAGGACAGCACATCTGGAGACGTCTGTGTCTGGATGCATAGACTCCTGGGATTCTTTTGCCTGCCCTTTTCAACTGCAAGAGGAATGAATGCAGCACAAAGATATGTGAGGTTAATTCTTATAATCACCACCACATGGGTTTAAAACCAACTGGATAAGCCACAGAAATGCATTTAAGTTATGTTTATGTAAGGAACTCATATGGACAAAGACCAGAGTGGATCAAAGACCTAGATGTTGGAATTCATAAACATTATAGCCTTAGTTCTAACTTTCAAAGATTTATGTGAGGAAAGAGAATTTTGCACATGAAACAAATACACTTAGCAGCCCAGAAACATGAAAAGGGTATGGAAAATGTTGATTTCATCATTTTTAAGGTTTCCAGTTAAATTGGCAGAGACATCTAATTGTGACTACTATTTTGACCGTCTGATCACATATGCAGAAAAGAATACTTCTCACTCAACGTTTTCTAAAAACATCTCATCCTTTGATTGCTGATGGCCTGGTCATTACAAAGTTTAGTAGTGCAGATGTGTCATTATCTTATCTTTCATAAATCAACACATACATTGAGAATTCACTCACATCATTTTGCTCTTAACTTTAAATTCATGGTCAAGAGTGCAATGGTGTGAGACCCTGTCTCAAAAAACCAAAATATTATCATTAAAAGATGGAAATAAAGTGGTTGCAGATGGGGAGGGGAGGAGGGGGTGAAGGGAGGGCAGGGACAAGGGAAAAAAATGAGAACCAAGACTTGTCATGTAGAGGTACAAGATCCCAACAATGAATGTAACTGTACTGTATCCCTAAAATGTACCAATAAACTCAATTAAAGCTGAAAAAAATAAATAACAGAGCCAGGTGTGGTGCACACCTGTAATCCCAGCACTTGGGAAGCTGAGGCAGAAGGATCGCTGTGAGTTCGAGACCCACCTGGGCTACATAGTGAGTTCCAGGTCGGTCTCAACTACATAGTGAGACCCCATCTCAAAAAACCAAAAATAAATAAATAAAGAGCGCAATAGTGTGACTATATATATTATCCCACTTTCTATCAAATACAAGCTTTATTCATTTTTCCCCACAAGTAGTAATAATGGGTGAAATATTTTTAACAGCACATGCTAATGCTCCAAACCCATCTAAGGTGTCACTCAATGAGGACTATTCACTTCTCATGCTGTCATACCCGAAGAAGAATGCTGCCTTGAAAAACTGTTCTGTGTTGGAACCGTTCTAAGTGTCTCAGTTGCTTTAAATATCAAACAGAATTGGAAACAGGAAACAAACAGCTTCACTTCTTATAATAAATAGGCCAAACACAAGAAACTAAAATTTTAAACTATTTCCATATTCTGACGTGCATTTTCTGTGGCATCCACACTCTGTGGTGACAGAGATCTAAGAAAGACCTTGTGAGCAGTCAGGGAAAGTCTTCTGTAGTTTTTCAGGGAGACATAACTCATGGTCATGATTACTTGAAAGAAAATAAACAAAGAAACTTTAGTATTCATGTCCGAGAAACAATGGCAAAACATAGTCAATATTCTAATTATAAGAAAAAGGGCTGAATGAGAAAATAGATTCATTCATAGGAAAATGGATACATATTGAAGATATACTCCTAAGTGAAATAAATAAGTCACACATGTGTAAATACCGAATAGTTTCCCTGGTGTGAATAATGTGCAATAATACATAAGATCCTAATATGATTACTGACATTTTGAAATGGGAAGAAAGGAGCTAAAGGTGTAGGGAAGGTGGGATGGGTAGGGGAAGGATAATAAGGGAAAAGAAAAAAATGTGAGAGAATGAAAAGGTGGAAATAAAGTGTTTGTAGATGGGGAGGGGAGGAGGGGGTGAAGGGAGGGCAGAGGTAAGGGGAAAAAATGAGAATCAAGACTTGTCATGTAGAGGTACATGATCCCAACAATGAGTGTAACTGTACTGTATCCCTAAAATGTACCAATAAACTCAATTAAAGCTGAAAAAAAGAAAAAGAAAAAGGGCTTTTGTTTCGTATGGCTGCTTTATATGGTTAGACAACTTATATTTGTACCACTATTTGATAATCCTCAGTTCTAAAATGGCTAAAATATCCTTTGTGTTTATTAATTCTTAAAGACATAATTTATCCATTATTTACTAGTAGTTTTCAAGTTGTTCACTAATACTTGCAACTTCCTTAGTAGATGGAGGAAATTTTCAACTTAATATCGTCATAATATTACAATCCAGAAGAACCAGTTATTACAGATTCACTATATTAATGAAAAAATCTACATCCTTGACAACTTTTCAAGATATCTGTGGTTGGTATTTTTTAATGTCATTTCCTAAATACTCTAAGAAACTGTATTTGTGACATAATACATAATAATAATTACACAGTTTTCTCAAGTGCCACCTCCACCCTGTTTATCCTTTGAGACTGTCTGGTTCTGTTGTGAGGCAAGATTTGAACTCAAAATCCTCCTGCCTAAGCCTCTATAAAGGTGCTGGGGCCACAAATGTGTACAATCATACCTAGCTTCCCCCTCTTTTGACCTCACAGGACCCTAGGTAAGGAAGGCCCAAGGAGTAAAAGAACAACCCAAGGCCTCTGACAGTTTCTAGTGCTCACACCCTTGGGGAACCGGATTAGAAAGATAATGTATCTCTAGATTTTAAAAATATGGTATAAACATAACAAATATTATTTTGAAATATTCAGGTTATATATGCCCATCAATAGACGAATGGATAAAGAAAATATGGTTTATATACACAATGGAGTACTACTCAGCCACAAGAAGGACGACCTTAGTCATTTGTAGGAAAATGGATGGATCTTAAGATCGTAATGCAACATGAAATAAATTAGTTACAAAAGGTAAATCTCTCATGATACTGCTAACATGAGAGACTCTACATATAAATAATTTAAAGACCAAAATAAAGAAACAGCCATGTTGAGAACCAAGGAAGTAGACTCTGCAGAGATAGGGAGAGTGGGGTTGTGAGGGGAGTAAACATCATCAAAATGCACACTCTCCATGCTGAATGTAATCACTATGTATCGCAAACATGTACGGATGAAAATATTCAGGCTAGATGTAAGTTCCTTGTCTTTACTGATGTCACTGTACAATATCCTTTCAAAACTTAATTTATGTATTTACACATTGCTGTATACTTTCTTGAATCTATATTAATGTTTGATTCCAGAATTTTTATGCCTATTGATGTTATTTAACACAATACAAGAGTTTTTAAATTGTCCGGGTATAATTATTTGCAAAATCTGAGGCTGAATATTTTACATTGATATTTTCAAAGAAAATATTCTTTAAGACTCTTGCTTTTTTGCTTACAAATGTATGACAAAAATATTGCAGAATGCATATAAAAGTATTAACAGTGTTTACCTTTTCAGGTTAAGGAACAGAAATCAGATGGATAAACTGCCCTCAGAAATTTTTTTCAACTTTTGTATCAAATTTTGTATTAAAATTTGAATAAATATGTTCACCCATTGGTTAAAAATTATAGAGATGACTTGAATTAAAAATGTAAATAAAAATTTTAAAAGATGGCTCAAACTGATTCTGAACGATTAAATCCTTATACAATGTTTAACCATCAAGAAAATACAATCTATTTAGAATTCTTTGGGTAATCTGTACAGGAACCTAAACACCACCATCTTGTTAGCAGCTCAAAATAGATTTACAGTTAAGGAGAAAGGAATACGCTGGCTTATTCTTCTTCTAGGGATGTATGTCTCCAACTGTACAAAGTGCCCTCTACCTGGAGCTGGAAAAGTATGCTGTGACCTCCATCTTCCCGGCCCAGATGCTGTGCTCCCCCGGGACAAAACTGCAGTCCATGGTAGCTGATGACCCAGTTTGTGCATTCTGCCCTCTCCTCACTCCTCGTTCAACCAAAAAGCAGAAACGTTGCAAAAATCTCCAGCAGTGTGCAATCCCCTAAGGCTCATATAAGTAGCCTACTTCATAATACAGAAGACCCATGGGTTTCCCTTAAAGCCCTTGGGATTTATTATTTACATGAATTTAGCATAATAGAAACCACACTTTACTCTTCTATCCTTACACGTCCTTACATACTAGGATATTACTGTTTTGATAATGCAGCTGTATTTAAAAGTCTAAACTCTTTTATTATATCTACTAAAAGAACATTGCTAATTTCAAAGAATCAATTTAATCAGAAAACTTAAAATGCCATGTTAACTTCTATGCCCATTCAGATTTCTCTCAACATGATACAGTAATTACCATTATCACTTCTGATCCAACCTCACTGGGATTCATTCTAATGAAACTGAAACATCCATCAATAAAACAAGTACTGAATCAAAGATAATTGCCCACTTAAAAAACAGCTAAATAACTCTTCGCTCTCTTTGTTCTTTCCACTCAGAAATCTCAGTAAGTTTAAAACTAGCCCACAGAACTGATTTATCATCTACTTACAGAAACTGGGTAAAGAGAAATAGGTGCATTTTTCAGGCTCAAGGCACTCAGACAGATGAATCTCCATCTTATTATCAAAAACCATTTTTAAGAGAGATTTAACCACGAAGCCATAGACGAACCATGATCACAAAGACAGTCGGCATTCTAAGGCCAAATAGCTGTACATTTATTGAATCTGGCTTTCCAAAATATGAAGATCAATTTAGACACATGATTATTGAGAGTTTGCCTTGGGTTCCATGAAGTACAGAACAAAACTCCGAATTCAGTAATCAGTGTTGTAGTCTTATCGGCCCATGCTCACTGACCTGTTTATTCATCAAATATTTATCAACATGGAACACAACAGCATTACTGAGGGTGACAGACCTGCCCCGGGGCCTTGAAAGTGAGGGAGGCATCACACAGGAGGGTGGGATTGCATAGGGAAGCAAGGATTTCCCTGTGTTAATTTCTTCCTGATCCTCCCCGGTATCAAAGGTGCTGGCACTGAGTGCTATGTGCTTTCACTACGTGCTGCATTGAAAGCTAACATTTGTCATCTAATATAAAACACACATAATGAATTCAGAGGCTGACCAGAAGATCAGACCCGAAACTGGGGGCCAGAGGGAGGCCAGGAAGAGGCACTTGAGGGCCTGTGGCAGTGAACAGGCAGGGAAAGGGGCACGTGCCTACGAAGTAGGGCAGGAGTGTGTGGCCACGTGGAAGGGAATGAAAAAGAAACAAGAATTAGGGTGAGTCATGTGCATGTACCAACCCTCATGATCATGTACTATAAATATTTTCTAATAAAAAACAGAACTGTAAAAGAAAAAAAGAGGCATCCAGGGTGAGTCAAAGGCTTTCAGCAAGGAAATAATATCAGGAGGAAATTAGCAGGAGGGAATGAGGGTGAAAGGAGAAAAAGAGGCAGAGTTTGGGGCAGGCTGCATATGGAAGGTGTTAGGACACTGTCTAACACTGCTCCTACTCTCCAAAAACAGTCTATTCTAAATTCGCCTGTTTCGCTAATTTAGTCACCTGCCATGTAATTTTCTCCAAGTACAACCTGTCCTTTATTTCTTGTTGTCCTGAAGATTGCCCTAAACAGTGGGAACATATATACTTGCTAGTTATATAAATATAATAGTGAAGCCATGGTAATCTGTACAACCTTACTATATATTTTTTAATAGTTATTTTTCTTACTTTTCTTGTTGCTGGGACAAAATACCTGACATTGTATCCCTGGTCCCCAAAAGACTCATGCACATCCCTTTATGCAAAAGGCATTTAGTCCATCTCTAAGAACTGTCAAAGTCCTAACAGTTTCAGCATTGATAAAAAGTCCAAGTCCCAAGTCTCCTCTGAGACTTAAGGAAACCCTTAACTGTTAGACCCTGTACAAATGAAAAGATAGTTAAACACTTCCAGTGTTCAATGGCACAAAACAGATATTACCGTTCCCAAAGGTACAAATAGAGGGATACAAAGGAAGTCCAAACTCTAGCAGGGCAAACATTAAACCCTGTAGTTCCATACACAGCATCTAAGGCAATCTGTGGCATGTGAACTCCAAAGGGACTGGATGTCTCCCGCCTCTACGGCACTGCTGGTGGTTGTAGCTCCCTTGGCTTCTCCCCTGGGACAGCTCTGCTCCTGCCTTGCAGTTTTCCTCGGTGATCCACATTCCTGGACTTTCCAAACTTCTGCGGTCTCCACTGCACATCTGGCTTCACACACTGCCCTCTCAGGGTCACAGTGCTCGGCCTCCCAGGCTTTCTTCCGATATCTAGATGGAAGCCTTCCTGACCCCACAGCTCTTGCATTCTGCAAGCATCTAAAACCAGCGCTACATCGATGATACCAGTGTCTGCTGCCAGCTGGAGCAGTAGCCAGGCTTCCTTCTCTCTTGGCTGTAGGGGTCAAGTACCCAGATCACTGAGCACTCTGAACCCAACCCGTGGAACAAATTCTCTAGGATACCAACATTCTCGAACATGGTGCTCTGGGGATCTCTTCTCAAAGCAAAGTCTTTCTCACCTTTGTAACTCTGGCACCGCAAAGGCTGTAGTACTGCTGGTTCTTTTGATGTCCTTAGCTATCTTTTCTGTTGTCTTCTTCTGAAATACGTGCATTTTTTTCTTGTTAGACTTTTCAGCAACCGATTTTTCCTGTGTTCCATCTTTGCACGCCACAACTTTAATGGAGCTCACTTTTGGGCCAAACTCACAGCATTTTAAATCATTTTGCTGGAATCTTTGCTCTTGAGTCTCAAACCTGGCTAAAAGCCCCCAACAGTAGCCATGCCACTGCCTCAACATTAGAATACCTTGAAATTTCTTCTGCAACATTAGTCTGCCACCCTTAGTCTCAGGAAAAAGTATATGGATACAAGCAAAATGCAGACAAATTTTCTGCCAAGCCATAATACACATCATTCAGAGTCCAACAGCCAATGCAGTCCTTCTTCCCAGAAGAAACTTCCAGAGTCTGGTCTGTACTGGTAGGATTTCTGTCAGCCTTCTGACCCTTTGAGCTCTGTCCAGAATCTCCCATCAAGTACAGCCTAAGGTGTTCCAACTCTACTTTTTCAGCTGGTATCTCTGAACCTTTCCAAACTCTTCCCAAAAGCCAGTCCCAAAGGCTCCTGAACCACATAGTCAGGTACAGTCACAGCAACAACGCCACTCTCTGGTACCAAATTCAGTCTTGATTTCTTTTCTCGCTGCTGAGACGAAATTGCTGACACCCCAAGTTAAAGGAGGTAAGGTTTATTTAGCTCATAGTCTGTAAAGGTTTCAGTTCATAATCAGCTGGCTCCAAGGCAGGGTGGATGGCAGACAGGCATCACAAAGGAGAAACAGTTCACGTCAGGCAGAAGGTAGCAAAGCAAGCAAGAAGGCAAGAGACCCAACAAGCACCTTTCTGTCCCATACACTATATCCAGGCTACCTGGATTAGGGAAATGTCAAACTAATCAGTGGACTCATTTAGTAACCACCCACATGGTACCATGAATCACTCACACTCTCTCGATACAGCCACCTCTGAAAAAGCCCCACCTATGATTACATGAAGCTTTGGGGTTATATCTAGATACAACCATAACATTTACAAAATACTACTTTAAATTTATATAAAGCCTGCTAGTATTCTTTTTGATATTTGTTTACAAAAAGTTAATCATAATCACAATTTAGGAGCTATGTCTAACATTTATCTATTTCTAGGCAGATCTACTATTTATTTACTATGGAATATTTCAAGCTCGGCAAAGCACAGTAATGAGTTTTTAAAACATCTAACCCAGCAGTTCTTGGGATGGAGGGGGGATCTAACACCTTAGTATTTAAATTTTACATTATTACATTGGCAGAGTTTTTTTTGCAATGACTTGTATTATATTGTAACAGGTTTGCTTCTTTTTTTCATTTGAAAAGTAGGTTAGAAGATAGAAGCCAAATTCACATAAAATTACTGTTTACAATTAGTTATGGTTACAAATTTTTTCTAGGGAAAAAAATAACAGTCTAAACTTTCCCATGTAGCTGGCACAAATATAAGACAAATTCTCATGTATCTCAGACAGACGACCAATTAAAAATAAGGGCTGGGGCTGAGGAGTTAGCTCAGTGGTTCTGGCACCTGCCTCACAAGCACAAGGGCCTGAGTTTGATCCCCAGTTCCCCCCCCAAAAAAACAAAACAAAACAAACAAACAAAAAAAACAAAAAACAAGGGCTAATTAAAATTTACTTCCTTGAGATTTACTTTAAGAAGGCATTACCTCTTTCAGTTAAATGGCTTCTAAATAATCTAAAAGTCTATATAGCTATGTTAATATTTAGATTTGTTTCAGGCCTAAAGGAACATATAAAAATGGAACACACAAAAATTTTTAAATAGGATTTTATATTGATATTGAATACTTCAAAAGTATTTTCACTCTAACCATGTAACAAAACTTTCATTGAGAATATAACTTTTATTTTTTTATTTTTAAAAAATTTTTTTCGGTACTGGGGATTGAACTCAGGTCCTTGTGCTTGCAAGGCAGGCCACCGAACCTCTGAGCTAAATCCCCGGCCCCTACTTTTATTTTTTTATTTTTAAAAAATTTTTTTCGGTACTGGGGATTGAACTCAGGTCCTTGTGCTTGCAAGGCAGGCCACCGAACCTCTGAGCTAAATCCCCGGCCCCTACTTTTATTTTTTTAATTGGAGCTTTTATTTTAAATTAAAAAGAAGAATAAAACATGTAACTACAAATTCCCATTGATAGTCACAAGGTGCTCTTTCATAAACAGAAGCAACTGGTACTGACTTTCCCTCTTTATTACTATTGAGACTATAATTTCCTTTCCTAAAGTATTAAACAGCACTCTTCATTTGGACCTTTGTTCTTTGTTGTGTCTTAATGACGACTGACTTTACCAATTTTATTAGATACCTAAAAAAAAAAACCAACCTACTCAGTGTATCAAAGCCTGCTTATGCCAACCAGATTTCTTTTAATTTCACCAGTGACAATATACATTGAACTGTCTGTATTAATTCAACACATGAATACAAAACCAAAAATAATATCCTGTCACTGGTCATAATTGATTCCAAAAGAAGAAAAGGTTTATAGGGTTCTTCTTGCAATTACTGCCTCCAGGGCATGTATTATTTTGTAATTTTAAATGCCGCCTTTCCTGCAGTTCTCACATCTGGAGCCAGCCAGCTCAGGGGAAGCCCAGGTTACTGCAAGTGAGGCCACATCCTGTGGGCTGTCACTCCCCAGCTACAAGTGGCAGCCCCCACCCTCATGGTGCATTGCAACTGGATGCCTGTTAACAGGGCTCTGCACAGAGCAGCATGGTTGAATCAAGGCACAGAGACATAAACCTGACTGCGGAAAAAAACATCCTCCAAATAGAACCAAGTGGATAAATAAAACAAAACACGTCATTATTGTGTATGAAAGGCAACAGAGTATTTTATGATCAAAAATAAATCACAGCAGCCATTCAAAACATTTGACAATAGGAATGTCTACAGAGCAAAGAGCAAACAGAGAGTACCTTTCTCAAAATACTAACACAAGGAAACACAACTGAAGAGGAAAGTGCCTATAACACTGGTGGCCAGGGACCAACAGGAAAAAGGCAAATCTCTCACTTTTTGGAAAAAGTCTTACTTTTCCCCAGAGCTATATAATTTCTGATGTTATAAAAAGGACTTTCATGTGCTAAAAAATAATTATTACCTAAGATGAATACAGAAAAAGGATATTCACCATTAGATACATTTTAAAGCATACCTGTTGTTTTCTTTTCACCTAAGAAAACAATACACATATACTATTAGTGAAATAGTTTAGCCCCAAAATATGCTTCAGAGGTTACAAGAATAGCACATATTAGAGTGAATTTCTATGAACCAAAACTCAAGCAGAAAGAATATTTTAATTTTTCGAATTGGCATTTACTATATCTATAGGTTACCATATTCTTCCAGTGTCAGCCGATCAAAAAAATATCATTACACTTTCCATTCTAAACCTTAAGTTTCACTTTTGTGTGCTACAGATACTATATCATAACACAATTTACTGTAGTAAAACTATCTGAAATCTGTCAAATTAAGATGTACTGGCTATCTTTTTTATTGAGTTTATTGGTACATTTTAGGTATACAGTACAGTTACATTCATTATTGGGATCTTGTACCTTTACATGACAGGTCTTGGTTCTCATTTTTACCCCTTGTCCCTGCCCTCCCTTCACCCCTCCTCCCCTCCCCATTTATAATATTTTATTTTCATTTTCTCATATTTTTTCTTTTCCCTTATTACCGTTCCCCTACCCCTCCCACTTTCCCTACACCTTTAGCCCTTTTCTTCCTATTTCACATTGTCAATTATCTCATTAAGATCTTATGTACTATTATAGTTTTTCACACCAGAGAAACTATTCAGTATTTACACATGTGACTTATTTATTTCACTTAGGAGTATATCTTCAATATGTATCCATTTTCCTATAAATTAATCTAATTTCTCATTCTTTATGGCTGAGTAGTATTCCATTTTATAGAAAAACCACATCTTCTTTAACCAGTTTCCAACTGATGGGCAAATGGGCTGTTTCCAAGTTTTAGCTATTACAAACTATCTGGCTATCTTTTTTGAACATCTAACATTGAGAAATGTATCTACATAAGATAAAATATATTGTGAATAAAAAGTCATTTGACATTAGATTGCCTTCTTAAATAGAATGCTGTAACTGTGAAAGAGCAAATTTTCCTGTCATAGCAAAGCTGTAACTACAAGATCGCCTTAGCTGTACCTTAGTATCAAACTATGACAAAACCGTTTTAGTATTCCATTTGTAACACCAGTTCTTGGAAAATGCCTATCAATGTGACAATGGACCCAAGAAATATTCAAGACTGCTTTCAAGGAAGCCAAAAAGAGGAATTTTGATTCATATAAGATAACAAAGGGTTAGCAGAAGGCTGTATGTCATATGTTGGTTGTTTGTTTGTTTTTGGCAGGGGGGTTACTAGGAATCAAACTTAGGACCTTGCATTTGCAGGCAGATGTGTGGTGCCACTGAGGTAGATCCCTGGCCCTTTGCTTTTTTCTTTTTCTTTTTGTTGTTATACAAGTTATTCTTGAACTTAGTCCTTTAAATTCTTTTGCATTCTACAAATGAGTAAATCTTTTCTTTTTATACCAAATTGTAATACATGTTTTAGTGAAAGTTTTCTATAATGGTTTCAATGACTTCTATATTTTGTACCATGAGAGAAACATGAGAGAAATTGAATTGTACTGCCTCCTTAATAGTGCATAAGATACCCACCATAAATGCAATACTAATAAATTAAGTACATATATAAAAGCCACATCTGAGTTGAAAACATTTTTCTCAATGCATTAGTTTAAAATGGAAAATTCATTGAAGTGACCAAAGTCAAATAATAAGACTGTCTTGCATTCAAACAATAAAATAGCTTGAAATTTTAATTTAAATATGGTAATTATACCTAGGTAATCACCTCCTGATCCTATTTTATATCAGATAGATGAACACCAAGACCAGTTTCAAGATTTGACTTGTTAAGTAGTACATTTCCTTCATTTATAAGTAGCCAATAACTGCTTCTGAGATGTAACTGTTTTGCCTTCTCTCAGGTAGACACTATAAAATACAGGCATGTACTGCAGAGACTAGAGAAGTCAAACCCTCAATTTCCCAGACTCTCTTGTAAGTAGAGATAGCCACGTGATCGGGATCTAACCAATGAGATGTAAGCTTAAGTGATTAGGTAATACCTCACCCTATGTTTCTTTTCCTTCCTGAAAAAGCCATTGTGAGATTATGAGGTAAGAGTCATGAAATTAGGGCTAAGAAAATAGCACAGATGTAGATGCTAACACTGATGATACTGAACATTACAGCTTCTCCTTAGGTGAAACAGATAAGCTACTTAGTTAAGCTGAGGTTTTTCTGCAAAGCAACCCTACTTGATAATTTTAAAATGGAATACCAAATCCAAGAACATAATTCGATTAATTTCATTCTAATGAAACAAATTTATTCACATTCTGCCTGATACTTATTGAATACCTAGTCAAACGATTCTCTTTAGTGCTGCTTTAAGTACAAGAAAGCATTTCATTCTGATACTACATCCATCCACCTTGCTATAGTAATCATTTTTAATCCAGCTAGCTCAGCAAAAATAATTTTATTTCTTAGTGTAGTAAATCATTCTGAGTCAGTGAGAACATTAACTCTTTGAGGTTCCATGTCAATATTCATAAGAATTAACATAGGTATTTCCAGCTTGAAGGAAAACGATTCTAAGTGGCAAGGAATATTTCCACTTAGAAAATTCTTTTCCCTATACTGACTTACTACAAAATTGGAACCAATGTGTTGGGAACTTTTCTGAAATATGTTAAGGCTAATATTTCAATGAGAAGGATGGTTGCTAGCTCTTGGTCAAGTTGGTGAAGTCACTTCTGGGCTTCTCAGAAGACCACTCCCTTAGTCCTGACATCCTGCAGTATCACACGAGACTTCTGACTAATTCACTCTCTTTCTCTTCACCCTTATTTCTGGCAGGTGGGGATTACATCCTGGATCCAACAACGCCTTTTGTCAGTGGGTGCCACACAGTGACAGTATCCCAGGGTGTGCGGTGCCTGGGACACAGGTTCCCTGTTCTGTGCTGCTGTGAGTGCTAGCCCCTCTTTCATTACATTATCTGCTCAGAAATATCATAATTCTTTGGTGTCTTTGAAGAAACCACCCTGTCCTTCACCTCTGGGCTTTCCCCAGCTACATTCTTCGAACACTTTATTTCTCAACTAATTCCACATATCCTGAAGACCCAACTTAAAACACACTTCTTTTGGAACACCTGGATAAAGGCCACTCCACGTGCACAGAGGCTCCCAGGGTGCCAGTCCACACCTGACCATGATCACCTGATGGTGTGTGCATGTGTATGTGTGTGTGTGTGTGTGTGTGTGTGCGCACGCGCATGTGTCTGTCTGTCTCTGGCTCTGTTAAATTGTAGGCTGGGCAAAAGCGGGGCCATATAGAACCTAGTCCTAACCACATTCTAAGCACATAGCCCTGTGCCTGGCACATGTCAACAGGTATTTATGAGAAAAATGAGTAAATCATGAAATGTTAAAAGCAGTTTAGAAGCACACAAAAAGCTGGTGACATGGGCCAAACATAAAACCCTTCAGATATCCCAGTCAATACAATAGGGCTGCATGATATTGATGGCAATATCTGGTCATTTTTTACTAAAAGAATAGTGATTTCAAACGTTATAACCAAAATGTATGAAGTAGGCTAATGACAGGAGGTAAAACTGAATAGAAATTACAAAGGATGAAGTCTCAGCTTCTTGCAATTAATTGGCTGTGGATAAATGAGGACAAATAATAATTCAGAGATGTTTGAACTTTGATGTTCAGATAAGGGAGAAACATGCTGTCATGGAGGAGAATGAACTGGATTTAGGAGATAATTAGATAAGATGGATTTCTGGTGTGCCAATACACCCAGCGTTTGAAAACCCACAGCCAAGGAATTCATAAAATTTGAGGATAAGAGTACCTTGGAAAGCATCTCATCTGACTCCCTTATTTTGTAGCCCTATGCTGCTAGGTGAACAAAATCATTTTCCTAGTTCCTAATAGGTCCAAGGCTCCACGCAGAGCAGCATGGTCCCAGGACTCTTGGAATCCAGGACAACAGTTCTGATACTAAAGCAACAACGCCACTTTATTTACTAAGAATACAAACAAGTCACGATTCACAGATCATTTAGACAAAAGTAAATGCAATGGCTTCAGTATTCAGTTTGGGGGAGATTTTTTGGACCTTAAAATTACATAACATGGACAGAATCACAAAAAAGTCTTACAGGGGAAAGCAGAACTCTATGCTTTATATAACCTTTAAATATTTCCCCATACAAAACCCTTTCTCCATCACTACTTTTCTCTGCGTCTAAAAGAAATACAGCAAAACTCATAACCAGAAAAACTTATAAGCCAAAAATTCTGAACGTAAGTCAGAGGTTTTAGTTTAGTTTCTGTCACTCACTGTAGGCCCTTGGGCAAGTTAGTTCATTTCTCCGGGGCTTGGACTTCCTAGTAGAAAATAAGGTAGATTTGACCACTGCTGTATGTATTCTGCTCTAAAAATCATGACTGCTGTCAAAAAAAATTTTTTTAAAATTCTTAAATTCGGAATGTGTCTAAACTATTATAACTCACAGTCTTCTGTCTTGTTCATGCGCTCTTGAAAAGCTGTCTGCTTCACAAAAATACTGCAAGCAACTTAACATGTCAGATAATAGGAGGTTGGTTAAATGAATCATGGCTCACACAACAGTGGGATGTTATAAGGCTATTAAAAAGAATGAAATACACAAAAAACTCTTGAGTCTTAAAAGACAAGCTATAGAAGAATATACTTTATGCTTCCATTTCTGTATAACAAAAAAGGGCACAAAAGTCCTACATAGGTTTCCACGTGATTAGAAAAATCAGGACCCCCAAGAAACCATGAGAAAGGGGGTCTGTAGGGAGGGCTGGGAGGCTGTGCTAGGGAAGGCTCACTTAGGACTGTGTGACTCTCTGTAGTGTTTTGATATTCTTTTTAACATGCAGCATGGGCTACATTATTTTAAAAGGAAAAATTAAGTCAACACTCTTCTACATCGTATGAATTATTACAAAGATGCAGCACCCTTTCATTGTTACTTTCGCCCACTTTTTGGTCTTTTACGGGGGGAGTGATGAGCTTGCGTGCAGAGGCTCCTCTGCCCCGGAGCTGCACCCACAGCCTCCGCCGTTTTATTTTCTAAGGTTGAGAAAATGAGAGTGGCATTTGGGTTGGCAGAGGAAGAGCCGCTGTTTACTTCCTGGCTTCTCTCCTTTACTTTCATCTGTCGGCTCAGCCCCAGAGGGAAAGGCTGGCAAACTCAAACGACAGGTCAAGGGAAGTTACGAAACTTAAGAAAGAGTGCTGGGAAAATGAGAATTATCCTACAGAGAAAGGAGATGCCTCTGGGAAAATGAAAAATCAGTTTGATGGAAAAAAAATCACTAGGGACAGAGATGAGCCAAATGAAAAACAAGACACATGCAAGCTGACAAATACATGAGACAGAAAACAATACATTTACATCCCTATTAACCAACCCTACTGTCAACACTAACCAGCCCCAAACCAAATGCACTCTAGTTTTCTTGGAATAAAATCTACTTCACTTGCCAAAGCTATAATTATCATGTAGAATAAGCAGCAGCAAGGTGAGAACAGCAAATCTCCTAAAGTGAGCAGGCCGGTTTATGTGTCCCTGAAATACACACTGGATTTATTTCCATCTTAGGCACCAAAATGACAAGCTGATAGAAACATAAATGTCAGGGGTGGCAGTATTTTGTAACTGCAAATATTTTTACTATTGTGACTTAAAAAATTAATTTGTGGTCCACAAACCTGAAGGTGTTTTATTTCAGGAGCATTTAGAAATCAGAAATCTTATGGCTTATTAAAATAATTTAAAAAATCAATCTCAATAACTTCATAATAAGAAACTACAGAAACTCTCTTATCTTTTTTAATGGAAAGAGAATTATTATTTCTTCATTTGCTTGAGGTCCTAGTTCCAAAATCACCTGAAGTCAAATGGAATTTAACAGGTGACTTTTACAGATTTGATTGGTGACAGAGAAAAGCACCTGCGAATACTAAGGTAACAATTCTGCATTACACACACACACACACACACACACACACACACACACACACACAGCCTCTCTGCTCACACACAGAGCACACTCTCGTCTTTTTTTTTACACACACACACACACACACACACACACACACACACAGCCTATCTGCTTACAAACAGTGCAAGCACTCTCGTGTGCAGAAAACACAAGAGCAAACTGCTTATTTCCTCCCCAGTTAAACCTACTTCTTTCAGTAGAGAGAGCCTTATTTTCCCGACTCTCTCCTTAGAAATACAGTAAACATCTGCAAGTTAATTCAGATGCCCCTATGCAATACAAGGCAGAAATCTGAGCAAGACTAACCTGTATGGAAAATAACAGTGCTTTTCCTAAACCCTGAAGGAAGCCGAAGATTCCGAAGTAATCCTTTGGCAGTCAGTCGGACATGAATGGTGGATAAGGAGAATTTGGGAGACAACAACATGTCTTCAGAGCAGGAGGGATGATTCCACAGACGAAGTAGCGTCCACGCACTCACATGCTGTCTTTTTAAACTCAATAGTCTTCAAAGCCAAGAAGCACATCAAGAGGAAACATGCCTACTTGGCTCATGTCATTACAGCAGAGTCACAAAAGCAAAGCAAAACAAAACAAAGCAAAACAAAAAAACCAGAGCTATCCAAGGGCTTCTGGTTTTCATTCCCAGATGTTGACAAAACAATGCTCTTCCTCTGAGTAAGATCGCCTCTTAGCAAATCCAGAAGCGTGCAGCCTCTGAGTGACATCACACTGTACATGAGATGCTGTGCTTCTCATCAGGGATGGGAAAGGGGAGGAGAAAGTGGGTGTCTCGGGAGCTTTATATAACAGCCAGTAACGCTGCAGATCCTGCAACTCCTGGAAAATCATTAAGGGAAATCAACTACCTCGTGTGCCAACTTAGCATTAAGGAAAAAAAATAAGCTTTCTTTAAATTAATCTGTGTTGATTTAAATTTTTTAAATCTGGTAATTCAAACCAATAGCATTGAGTATATTTTTTTCAGATAATTTTACCTATAAACCTGACACTTTGGATAAAGACAAAACAAAAACCTTAAAGCAACAGATGTTCTCCATCTTTCATAAAATTTTTATTCTGTTTAATGACAGATTGATAAAATGTTCATCTTTAATTGTTACATGCTTAGGACTTCACTAAATATCAACAATAAAAAGTTAAGATGCTGGGCATGGTGGCATGGGCCTGTAATACCAGCAATCGGAGAGGCTGAATCAGAATTTCAAGTTTGAGCCCAACTTGGGCAACTTCGTAGCTTAGCAAGACCCTGTCTCAATACAAAAAATTAAAAAAAAATTTTTTTTAAAGCTCAGTGCAAAAGCTCTGGGTTCAGTCCCTAGTACTGGAAAAAAAAATAGGTTATGCAATTTCTCTACCAAATTTAGGATAATAATAGTTTCAGAGGAATAGTCAATCAGACAGTGCAGTGAAGACTACACTTACTGCATTTATAAGACCATCAGGTGGGCTGGGATACCCCTCAGGGAATAGAGTGCCTGCCCACCTAATATGAGGCCAGATTTCACCTCCAGCACCAAGAGGGGGTGGGAAGAGCATCAGGTGCTCTGTTCTATGATCTTTTGAGACCAGGAAGATGGGCAGAATATGGCTATGAGTATCTTTTATTGTGATCTATTAACCTTTATTTCAGTAGAATGGTTTGTAAAAGTATATTAAAATATGATGGCCAAAACCAAACGAAGTTGGAAGATAAACATGGATATAAGAAAATTAACACTTAAGAAAATTAACCATGCTCACTTAAGCAAAACCAATTCCACTGAACCAGGAATAGCCTTAATGTGACAATTTTTTAATTTAAAATGTACAACAAAACAATTTTTAAAAATGATCAGTGCTTGTTTCCAAGATTTACTAAAAATATTAATTAGAAAAAAATGCAGAAATTGTTAACCATAAACAATCTCATCAAATGCTGTTAAGATAGAAAAGAAGTAGTTATTCTTTCAGTAATTCTACAGAATGTCTAGATTGTGAAGAGAGGAGGAGAGGTAGGAAAGGAAAATGTGAACAAATCCTCTTCCCTCTTCACTCAGCACCCCACAGCTTGTCACTCTGGAAACTGTCAACAACGGAAGTACACCCAGTAACCTTTCCATGGACCCTGTGAGAACACAACATGTTCACACAGTGAATCCTCCAAACACACTGCATCCATGACAACAAAAGCATAAATCTTCAAGGGATTAGTCAAGAAAACCTACCTTTAAGTGCTCTTTCTATTTATTATAGTTTATTATTTTTTAAAAATCCAAATACCTTTCCCCCAATTTTCAAATATTAAAAAATATTATAACCTCCTACTATACACCAAAACCATGTAAGAAATCAAGATATCAATCTGCATCAGAACCACAGAATAAAATCAAATATTGCTATTATTACAAATAGACACATCACAATCAGAATAACAGGTTTTGGGGGGTTCTGATTTTTTTGGAGGGTGGGGACTTTGTTAATACTGAATTATCCCTGTCAAAAGGGAAATCCTTTGGCAGTCTAGTCACCAATTATATTCATTAAAACTAACTTGAACTACACTAAGTTATTCCATGTACATTAAGAATATTGCTATTAATGTTCTTTTTTAAAACAGCAGGTCAAGAAACTGAAACAAACAGAAATAATGCCAGTGAGAAAAATTCAGAAGTCAAACTAGTACTTGTTTGTCTAATAAAGTTCACATACAGATGTAAAAAGGTATAGCCAGGTACAAGAAGTGCTCCTTTCAATTCTTTTGCAAATATAGTTTGCCCCCTGGTGGCCATGAAGAAAGCTAATGCTTACAATCTATTACTCTAGGCTATACACCATACATTCATTTATTCATTTAACCAAATAAGTAGTTCTTTTAAAGCCTCAACTACTTTTTATAATAAATACTAGGAGGATCAAAGGATAAAACAAAACTGGTTCAAAGAAGTTTTTTTGTTTAATTAGCTCTTATCACTTCTATACTATCTATAGATTCTGAAATTATACTAAAAACAAATGGGCAAGAAAGTATCAGCCTTACTATTTTACAAAGCCTTAGTTTGATTTAAGTAAATATAGTAAGTATTACCAAAGACATAGGGTAAAAAAAGGGGAAATTTTGGTGCTTAAGATGGAACAGTTTATAATTATAAAAATTCGACATAAGGGCTTATGAAATGCAGCAAAGCTTGTTAGGATAAGTGAAAAAATAAAACTGATTTCAAATTTTACATAATGTACGATGTCAACTTGAAATACAGTAAAGAATACTGAAGCAAATACACATAACAAAACTTCAGCAATACTAGGGGAGATTATTTTTCTTTGTTATATATTCTTGTTGTCTTTCCTCTTTTTTTTTTTTTTTAATAGAGATGTCAGGGAAGGAAAAAATAAACTTACAGTAAGTTTAAACATTGAATTGTTTTACAGAAAGCCTACAACACAAGTTGAGTTTGACACAGGTAAAGGGAAACATTATGTGCGGGCCGGGAATTTAGCTCAGTGGTTCTGCCGCCTGCCTTGCAAGCTCAAGGTCCTGAGTTCGATCCCTGGTACCCCCCCAAAAAATAGTGAAGTCTTATAGTTTATATCTAAAATATCTCCCAAAAGTTTCAGTGTGTTTGGATCATGGGGTGCTATACTAATCAGTAAATGCATCCAGTAAGGCATTCAGGACTTCACATGCTGTTGAGAGGTGGGGCCTGACTGGAGAGTTGGGTCACTGAGGGCATGATCTGGAAGGGTATAGTCTTGCCCCAGATTCCTCCATTTTTTTCTCTCTCTGCTTGCTGGCTGCCAACAATCCTCCACCAGACCTTTCCACCGTATCTTTTCTGTCTTAAGAGCCAATCAACCATGGACTGAAATTTTGGAATCCATGAGCGAAAAATAAACCTCTCCTCCTTTAAATTGTAGGTGTCAGTTTTTGTGGCCAGCAACAAGAAAGATTACGAATACAGTATGAGCCTATAGTAAGGCTGCAATAGGTCCATCAGGTCCAATACGTTCAAACAAAAAATTTTACTACACAGAGGTATGGGAGAAATGTGTCTGGTTTGGTTTTTGCTTTAAAATAGTAATTTGAAAAACAGTGATAGTATGATTGTAGACATCATTTTAGTATGTGCTGCACAGGGGTGTTTAGATGCTAAGACACGCATTTGAAATAGGTCTGGCTTGTTATTGTTAATCATCACATATATCAGAAGATTAAATTTAAATCAACTGGCTTGTTCAGAGATTCAAGCATCTCTATCCAACAAATATTTCTTAGATGAATACAGAGCATTAATCCTAATACTTATCACCTTACTTTCCCTATAACAACATAAATTGCAACATATTCATCATTTTGATTCAACTCCAGGACCAATTTTTCCATAATGTCCTCTCCCTTAATAGGAAGATATACTTTTGTAATTATTAAAAATTTCACAAGAAACAATTAGAAAAACTTTCAAATCCCATCCACCATAAGAGTTTACAAGGCTTTCAAGAACAGTTAAACTGCCTGCTGTTTCTTTGGGTTCCCAAAATAAGATCTTAACTAAAAAGCAGTACTACTTTCATTTCATGTACAAGGTTAGTTTTCAAAAACAAACCAAAACCCTTATATGTTCTGTGTAGAATTAATTTTTTTCTTTTTATTGAGTTTATTGGTACATTCTAGGTATACAGTACAGTAACACTCATTACTGGGATCTTGTACCTTTACATGACAGGTCTTGGTTCTCATTTTTGGTTCTCATTTCCCCTTGTCCCTGCCCTCCCTTCACCCCCTCCTCCCCTCCCCATTTACAAACACTTTATTTCCATTTTTTCATTTTCTCATATTTTTTCTTTTCCCCTACCCTTCCCACTTTCCCTACACCTTTAGTGTAGATTTTTAAAATTCCCCATTCCCCATTTACAAACACTTTATTTCCATTTTTTCATTTTCTCATATTTTTTCTTTTCCCCTACCCTTCCCACTTTCCCTACACCTTTAGTGTAGATTTTTAAAATACTGTAAAATTTAAATTACCCATACTCCATACTGCTCTGTAACTGGTTTTTAAACTTCAAATAAGTTGATAAACTTAAAAAATTCACACTTATCACAAAGTATTAAATAAACCCCTGTATCAGTGCTGGGAAACATTTCAGTGATAACAAACAGCTGTAGCACATGGGCCATAAGTTTGCCAAACAAATAAATCTCTGTTATTTTGATGGCATTCAAAATGTCATTAAAATGTTAGTGAACATAATTTAAATAACATACAGGCTGTTTTCAATTTTCCCTGACTTTAAATAATTGTATGTTGGCAGCCATTCTACATAATTTTGGGGAAAAATCATTCACAATTAAATTATGATTAGTCCTAATCGTCTGCCGTACAGGTCAGCTATGGGATGCTGAAACAGAACTCCATTTATGCCTCCAGTCACAGCTGAGATCTCAATGGTCCCATGATGCTTGACACTCAAGGGCGAGATTACATCAGCTGAAGACGTCCTGGTTCCTTCAGAACCAAGTAGTAATAGAAAGGTTTCATATGGGAGGGACAAACTCCTTATCAGTTTAACTCATCCCAACTACTGTTGTAAGAACATCTTGGCTCATCTCACATCCTAATCAAATTAAACTCCTCATTGACCTAAGATCCTCACGGTCATAGGATTCTCACCACACTCCGAGACATCTGATTGCTGCCCTGAGTCATCTGTTACTCCTTATGAAGCCAATAGATAGTGGCAAGCTCTGGTTGCCGTCATCTTTGCTGTCCAGAGCAGCACTGATCAGTCCCAGAACCCAGTTTTCCTCTCTAACTCTTGTTTTCTGTCTTTATTGTTTAGTTGTAATTTTATTCTTTAATTTTAATTCACCTTATGCTGTTGGTGGCTCACAGGAGACCACTGCACAGGTTCTGGTAACATACCCTTTCCCTGTTCCCTACAGTTGCACAAAGCGATAAATAAGCAAAGTAATCACTTTCCTAGAGTTAATTCTCATAATGGAGTTCCTGGGTAAAAGTGTTGTGCTATATGCATGGATTTCTAATTTATACTCAATCACCAGTATACAAAAGTACCTACTCCTTATTCATTTTCCAATATCAGATATTACCATTAAAAATTAGGTATGGGCTGGGGATTTAGGTCAGAGTTTCTGGTGCCTGCCTCTCAAGAGCACGGACCTGAGTTTGATCCCCGGTAGCACAAAAAACAAAAATCAAAACAAAACAAAATTAGGCAAGAACTGAAAGCACATTAATTTAGTAACCTTTCTTCATGATTCTTAGTCCTATGTATTTTTCTGTCCAATGCTGTTTTGTGTATTATGATTAATACTGAAGAACATCTAACATGAGATTGACCCTAATGAAGTTTTCAGTGGACAATACAGTATTGTTAAGTATAGGCATGATCTGTTATAGAACAGATCTCTACATTTTGTTTTTTGTTTTTTACTGAGGGTTTCATCTAGGGCCTTCACACTGAGCTATATCCCTATTCTTTTTTCTATGTTTTACTCCTTTTGAGACAAGGTCCTTAAGTTGCCCAAAATGGGCTTGAATTTTCAATCCTCCTGCTTCTGCTTCTCAGAGTGCTAGGATTACAGGTGTGCTCATCTTGCATACCTGAAACTCTATTCCCCTGGAACAGTAACTTCCCATTTCCTAGTAATCACCTGTTAGAACTCACTGACTATTATTCTACACTCTGCTCTTGTGCTTTTGGCTATTTTAGATACCACAAATAAGTGGCATCATGACATATTTGTCCTGATACTGTCTTACTTTATTTATACATAATATCCTCCAGGTTCGTCTATACTGTTATAGGATTTCCTTCTTTCATAAAGCGGAATCATATTCCACAGCACTGCATTTTCTTTAGGGATATGGGTTGTTCCCACCTCGGAGCTACACTAATCACACTGCAACGAATGTGGAAGAGCAAATCTTCCAGATCCTGATTTTGTTTTGGTAAATAACTGCTTCCTAGAGGTATGGTTTGCAAATATTTTCTCCCACTCTGTAAGCTGCCTTTCACATACACGGTTGCTCCTGTGCTCTGTGGAAGAGCTGCAGTTTGATGTAACACCATCTGTCTAATTTTGCTTCTGTTATCTGTGTTTTGGGGGTCATACCAAGAAATCATCACCAAGAATACGGTCTAAAGTTTGCTCTGCCTGTGTTTTCTTCTAAGATTTTTACAGGTTCAAGTCTTCCACTGAAATCCTTCATCTACTTTTGAGTTTTTTCTGTATGGTATGAGATAAGGGTTCAATTTCATTCTTTTGCTTCTGGATATCCAGTTTTCCCCAAACTAGTGGAGAGACTGTCATTTCCCTTTGCATATTCCTGGCACCCTTGTCAAAGACCAGTACACCAGACATATGTGGATTTCTGGGCTATTTCATTCCATTGGACTATGTGTCTATCTTTATGCAAAGGACCATACTGTTTTAATTACTAAAGCTTTGTGATATATTTAGCTTTGTGATATCAGTAATTGTGTCGCCAATGTCTCAGCTTGTTCTTTGCTTATAAATATGATGATTTTGACAAAGGAGAGGCTTAAAATATTTGTTCCCATAATCAATGTCTTCTTTTCTAACAGTGTTTCTAAGAAAGAGCTTTTATGCTGAAGTCTATATTGTTGGTGTTTTTATTTTAATTGTTTTAAAAAGAATTCATATGGGACACAATTGTGCGTAATGTGTGAAGATCCTGCTAAAAAGGGAGCCAACGCCACATCAAGACTTATTAAATATCTACTCCAACCTTAGTATTAATTTGAAACATGAAACTTATCACATCTCTAAATAGCATCTGCCTTTTGAGAGGCAAGTTATGATGATCATAAGGTGACAGTGGAAGATAGGCAGAGGACACCCAGCAGCAGTGACATCCCCTCGACCAGAGCAGGTCTGTATTCTCAGTCATTTCCCAACACACGGACAAAGGAGATACAAAGAGCCACCCTATCCACTACTCTCTACTAAAAGGGTACAGAAAGAGCAGTGTATCTCTACTTTCTAAAGCAGAGCACAGCACCTGGGACTGCTGATCTTGTAGAAAACAATCAGGAAGCTGGATAAACACAGCCTGATGCCTCTGGTATCCCAAACAGCTTCTCTGTGTGGTAGAACCAAGGTAATAATAGTATGCTGTGGTATGTGTGACATCTTTATAAACAGTAGGCCAAGTTTTATTTAGAGTCAAAGTTGCCTAGAATCTTGTAGCATCATAACCTTTAAATAAATTACAATAGCTAGACCCCATGGAGGCGGTTCTTGATCTTAAGTGGTTTCTTTTGCCTGCATTAAGGGTTTAAAACAATTCAACTTCCTGGAAAAGAATTCATAAAAACAAGCCAACAGAAGTACAAGGACAATGGAAAGGATTATCACCATCACTATCCCTAGCAATAGAAGTCACTACCATTTGAGGTCCTCGTATGCAAGACTTTTAGTACATCAAAATTATTTCCATCCCAGGAAGACTCCCCAAGCGTTCCCACACTGCCAAATGAGAAACCTGAGACTTGCAGAGGCTGAGCAAGTAGCTCGAGGTTAGGACACAAATAGAAAGTGGCAGAACCAAGATTCATACCAATACCCAGTACCTCAAAAGTTCATTTTCTTCTGCTCTTCTTCTTAGGAAAATAATGGGAATTTCTTTAAAATAACTGATTAAACATTAAACTGAAGCAATGATGTAACATTGTAAAATATGTCAACTAAAAAAAATTTTAAATAACATACAATGTTGACCAGGGAGGATATGGTGAGGCCAGAACTCTGTCATGTTCTCAATCATGGCATTAACAGATATGAAGCTCCTCAAAAGAATTTGATTATCTGAGTGAAGTGACAATAAATGTACATGTGTTCTATTCACTTATACTACTTTTAAGAATTTGTCATAAAAAACTTCCCCAAACTTTGAAAATGCTAATTATGAAGATATTTATCATAGAATCACTTATGAATATAATACAGAAGTGCACCAAAAATTCAAGATGTGTGGTTAAATGTTACTGCATGTGCTAGATAGGACCATTATTAAAAATGATCAATATGTTAAATAAAATAAAAGATATAAAGATATTTGAATTTTATTTAAAATCATAAATTTAAAAAACTAAAGGGAAGATGAGGCAGGAAGATCCTGAGTTTGGGTCCCACCTGGGCAACGTAGTGACTT
Source organism: Fukomys damarensis (assembly GCF_012274545.1). Lineage (NCBI taxonomy): Eukaryota > Metazoa > Chordata > Mammalia > Rodentia > Bathyergidae > Fukomys > Fukomys damarensis. Next base: position 17,199,735 of record NW_022900930.1, read on the forward strand.
AGCAAGTCTGTCTCAAAATAAAGAGCAGGGAACACAGCTTCATGCAAAGATCCTACGGGGCAAAAGCCACCACCACTGCCAAAAACAAAAACAAAGAGGCCCTAAAGTGTGATCTCAAAACCTCTATGTGCTGAACTTTCTGCAATTTGGTAAAATGCTATTAAAATTAAAGAATATGAAATTGGCCAACTATAACCTTCACCACTGTTTGCTCCTTAAAAAATAAAATGACCTCAATGCCATAGTATAATGATTTCAAATTTAATGCTCAAAGGAAAATGTTTGTACATAGAAGCAATATCTTTTTTGTCATCTAAAATATGCCTGTTTTTTCAGCAAATTATAAATAAAAAGAAATTCAAGATGTATTCTGCAGTCACAGAATAGCATAGTGCAGGAAAAACAGAACAATTTCAATTACACAAAATTGAAGGCTCAGAGATGCACCAAAGTCACTGGCTACTTGGATGTCATTCTTAGCATCAAAGTTGTCCCTCCAAAAGCCTCCTTAAAGTGACATTTTTCTCACTAGGCTCATCATAATACCATTCAGTCTTAAACCATGATAATAACTAACCACCTAGTCAGGAAACTGGAAGAGTCATGTTTACGATTTTTAGGAAAATATAGGACCATGGCATAGAATCTAAATTAATCTACAATGGTGATTCCTTAAAATATGTCCTTTTCTGTTGCAAAAATAGAATACCAATTAAAATGTTAAAAAGTTGGTGATTAATTGGAGACAGGCATTCTAGAATTCTGTCATATACACTATTTCTACTTTATGTTTAAAGTTTTTCTCAAATTCATGCTGATTTGTACTTTCCATTTCTTTTCTCACTTAATCAGGAGTTAATCTACCATTCTGATTAATCTTACTGTTGAGATTCACTGAAATAAGAAAGTATGTCAGTGGAACAATCTAACAAGGGAAACTGTCTAATGCTACAGCTTTTCTCTGTAGTAGAAAAAGGAGATATATTGAGGATTATTATTTGTTATGCCTGTCACAGTTCACATGATCATAGACTTGGACATGAATTAAGATTATCTTTCCAAACTTTATATTTAGTATAGATTAAAATGGATATAATAGATTCATTTAACAAGTCACTTTATTACTAGAATCAAAAACAACTGCCAAAGTACAGAAAAGTTACTACAAGAAAACAGGCCTTAATAAAGACATGTTCAGAACTTATTTTGAAAACTATAAAACACTGTTGAAAGAAATTAAAGATCTAACTAAATGTGAAGAAATCCTATACTTAAGGCTTAGAACACTTAACAATGTTAAGATGGCAATAGTCCATAGATCTATATACAGATTTAGTATAATCCCTATCAAATTTACAGCTGATTTCTTTATAGAAATTGACAAGCTGATTCTAAAATTCATGGGAATTCAGGAGACCCAGAAGAACCAAAAGGATCTTGAAAAAGAACCATTTTAGATGACTCAAATATTATGATTTCAAAACTTACTACATCAAATAATCACAACATTATGTAGTTGGCAAAGATAGACATACAAATCAATAGAATATAACTTAGGATCCAGAAATACCTCTTCATACTTATGGTTAATTATTTTTTAACCAAGGTGCCAAGACATTCTAAATAGGGAAAATGTTTTTATAACAACTGGATATCCACGTGGAAAAGAATTATTCTAGACCCCCTACTCCACACCTTATAAAACTTAACTTGAAATTAAACAAAAACCTACATTTAGTGTTAAAACTGTACAAGTCTTAGCAGAAAAGAGGCATAAGTCTTCATGGCCTTGGATTAGACAATGTTTTCTGAGATATTTCACCAAAAGAAAAAGAAACTAAAGAAAACTGGATTTGACCAAAATTAACAACATTTATCCTTCAGAACATACTACCAAGAAAGTTACACACACACACACACACACACGCACACACAATGGGAGAAAAAAATCCACACAACCTTTCTGATAATAAGGGTCTAATATCTGGAATAAAGAACTCCTACAATTCAACAGGATAATAATCCGATTTTTAAAATGGGCAAAGGATTTGAATAGACATTTCTTCAAAGAAGATATTAAAATGTCCAATAAACACACGGAAAAAATGCTCAACATTATGAGCACAGAAGGAAATGCAAACTGAAAACACAATCAAATACCATTTCATAATCAGTAGTCTGGCAATAACCAAAAAGATAAACAAAAGCAAGTGTCAGCAAAAATGTGGAGAAAGTGGATCCCTTATACACTGCTGGTGGTACAGAAAATGGTGCAGGCTCTCTGTAAAACAGTCTGGAAGTTTCTCAAACTTAGATACAGAGACAGACTTACCATATGATCCAGCTTTCCGATAATGAGTAACTGGTTTTCCAACATAAAGTTTTGCTCTGCAATATGAGCTACCTTTTTTCCTCCTAAATATTAGGTTGTGCTAGAAATGTAAATCAAAAGGAAAAAAAAAAAAACAAACAGGTGCCAAGGATTTGGCTCAGTGGTTCTGCCACCCGCCTCGCAAGTGCAAGGTCCAGAGTTCAATCCCTGGTACCCCCAAAAAATAAATAAATATAAATAAATAAATAAATAAATAAATAAATAAATAAATAATCTACACAGAAAAGCTTCTGTTTTTTAAACTTCGCTTGAATAATCATATATATTCGAACTCAGGCTATTGGGGATCTTTATAATTTAAATCATTCTACATGGTGGAGTTTTCTCTAGCTTTCAGAACTTATGAAAGATTAACAATTGTCATATAATTCCTTCACATCTCCTTGCCTTTCTAAGCTGAGGAAAATGAATACATTTGGTAAGGCAAAGATACTAATTATTCCCTGAATGAAGGCTACCCCTCTGTTTTCTTTACATACAATACTCAAAAGCTTGTACTCCTGCTCAGTTTTCCCTCCCTAGGTTACATCTGTCATTCAAGATCTCTCTCAGAAGAACAGAAATCACTGAGCTTTGCTTCTCTAGAAATCACTGAGATTTTGATTCCTGTTCATTTGTGCAATTCTTTGACTATCCTGTAAGTATCCTTGTCCGGAAGACAAGGCCTTTGCTCATTTTGGTCTCACAACTACATCCCTGACGTCTGATAGGGTCACAGAACATCAATATGAGGCAATCATATCTTTCTCTCTTCTGACTTACTGTCCTAATATTTGGATTTCGAATCCACAGAACTATTTTATAAGTGCACATAAAATAATAGAATGTAGGTAGTAGCCAAGGAATCCCATCAACTACATATAACACAGGATTTGTTATGAATACATCATGAGAACTGTATGGCTTCTCAAGAGGCAAAAGATTTTAATTCTCATTTGTGGTTCAAACAGCTGAAGCTTCATACCATCTTAGAAAAGGAGTAAGTATGTCCAAGAGTGAAGAAAGAGAACAGAAAAATCTAAGCTCTTGAGCAGTTATTAATGCTATGCTGGTACATGTCCTAACAGTCATTCACATCTCAAACCTAAAATCTACTTGCCAGAATACCAGAGAAAAGTCAAATCTAAGTACTTTTGATGACATGACATTGCAAAGGATTCTTTTTTCTTCATCCACATTTAAAGCGGCCACTCACCTGCATTAAAAGGTGTGAACAGATTTTTCCTTGAAGGACCTAAAATGAGAAAGAAAAAAAATTTATTATATATATGACACATTTACATTTTGTTGGAAATATCACACACAAAAAAATTTTGATACATAGGCTTTATTTTTAAATACATGGCTTTATATTTTAAAACAATCCAAAAATCCTCTAAATGTTAGGTTCCAGGTAGGAAATTTTTAAGTATACAATGATATTCCAAATGTCACCTAAATATTGAGTGATATGAATTTATCATCAAAAGTTAAATATGATCAGTTTTAATGGGTATGCCACAATATTTTTTTCAGGCAAAACCAAGTTAAAGTTCATTTTTGGTTTCTTGGTTTTTTTGGGTTTTTTGGTTTTTGTTTTTGTTTTTTGAGACAAGGTCTCACTATGTAGTTGAGACTGACCTGGAACTCACTATGTAGCAGGCTGGTCTTGGGTTTTTTGGTTTTTGTTTTTGTTTTTTGAGACAAGGTCTCACTATGTAGTTGAGACTGACCTGGAACTCACTATGTAGCCCAGGCTGGTCTCGAACTCACAGCGATCCTCCTGCCTCAGCCTCCCGAGTGCTGGGATTACAGGCGTGCACCACCACACCTGGCTTTAAAGTTCATTTTTCAACAGTAGTGAATTCACACAATTATGACCAAACACATTATTCTACTGCTGATAGCAGGGAAGGGGTCAGACTTTATGAAAGACATTCACTAGTATGCACTTTCTGAAAGTGCCAATTTCTATTCAACCATGAAGAAAAATATACTTTTTCTCCAAACTAATAAAAATACAACCAGGAGTGACAAAAGGCACTAAGCTCTACATCACTAAAAGAAAACTATGAGTGACATCACACAGTTATAACCCATAAGCCTCTGCAGACTACTAGTTCAAACTAGCTGTCATTTTCTGTGGGATTTTACAGTGATAGTAAGCTCTCAAAATATGTGGTCATCACCATTATAAATGGAGAGCACTGTTTCTCACTGAAATAAAACCTTTGTGATAAAAATCTTACAAATTCAATTATGAGGCCATTTGAGAATACTGGAGTTTCTTGTTCTACAAAATTATCAGTGGGATCTATTTTGTTCTGTTTTTTGTTTTGTTTGAGACAGGGTCTCACTATTTAGTTGAGACTGACCTGGAACTCAATATGTAGTCCAGGCTGATCTCAAACTCACAGCGATCCTCCTGCCTCAGCCTCCCAAGTGCTAGGATTACAGACGTGCGCCCGGTTTTTATCAATGGGATCTCTAAATTTTCCTTCTCTGAAAATTACAACAGTATCAAAGTTTGAATGCATATTTTCAGTTACTATTATACGGAGCATGGGGTTTTATGATCATGAATAAAAACCCCAGCTGCATGGCATGATATCATCCCAACAAGGTATCACTTGATACCTCAGAGCCTGAACAAATAACCTCCGACACAAGAAGAATCTTTTCCAATAGTTATGCCTATTTTTGCTTCACTTCAGTAGAAAGAAAAAGTGTGCTGATTGATATACATCAACTAAGTCAATAACCTCAAGTTACTACATGATCCTTTACACACACAGACATGCAAATGTTAAGGAGAACGCTGAGCAACATATATTCTCATATTGCTGTGAGAGTAACACCTTTTTAGAAAGTGACTTGGCAATATATGCTAACAATTTCAAAGAGGTTCATACAGGTGAACCTAGAATGTCCCATGGAGGCAATTAGAATCTGAAACAATGATCACATTAAAGATCTTTATCTCAGTATTATGCACCACAATGAAAATCAGAAATTGTCCAACATAAACAAAACTGGACAACTACAGAATTGGAAAATGTCCATGTAAAGTGAAGAAGCTTTCATGATACACTATAATTAACTAAAAAGCAAGATACTGAATAGTATACACACTATGATGCTGATTTTTGTTAAACAAAAACAGAACCATATTTATATGGAGAGGGAGAAAAGCTAGAAGAAAATGCAATATTAATTGCTGGTTGATAGAATTAAGGAAGACTTGTGTGTTTCTGTTTTCCAAATTCTCTAATATAAATATGAGTCATACCGCATAAGTTGATTTCCTCATTCACAATTATTCTCTCAGTGAATCAATCTTTCAATTTACTATAAACACAGAAAACTTCTGATGTACCTCAGACCCACAGAGTTAATGTTGCATGAAAATTATATACCACGTTTTATAAACTGGTAAATTATTCTTAGTAGTCACAGCAATTAGAAAGTGAGCAACACAGGAAGGATTAAAGAGCAGAAAAAAACATGGCTTTGGATCAAAGACATGAAAGTAAAACATTGATACAGATGGGAAGTAAAACATGCATGTTTAACTCCTTTCTATCTCAGTACTCTAGAGAACTGTAATAATTTAAAAGTTTTATTTGTTATTTTTCACCTGATACTCTTGTTCCACCTAATGATTTATATATATAAAACCAATTTATCCATAGAGCCTAAATACTCTCAGAACAAAAACAATTCCCTTGGTGTAAAATTGTATTATATCTCCTTACTCAACAGAACTTTTTAAATTGCTAACTGTACTATAAACTTAATTGTCAAAATTTAACTTTTTAAAAGCCAACTAAAAGTCTTGTTCTCTGCCTTGCAAGCCCAAGGGCCTGAGTTCAATCCCCGGTACCAAAAACAAAGTCTTGTTCTCCTTCCAGCCACAATGAGGACCATACCTTTTGTAGGAGTTTTTAGCAAGTGTACGTGAGTTCTGGGTACCAAAGTCTTCAAACTTAAGGGTCCTGAGCCATTCTGAAATGCTGGTTTTGGGGGCTTCTCCTCATACTTGATGGCAGTAGAATTACCAGCTGTAACAAAACAGAAAAGTACATTTTGTTTCATAAGTATAGTATTAACCATCCATACTCATTCCTTCTTCCTTGAATCAACAAATGATTGCTAAATACCTACAATATGCCAAACATTACTGGGTATTGGAAATACAAAGGTAGGTTGTGTCTTTAGGGGTGCAAAGTAAATGCCATACCAGCATAACCATACTTCTGGTTTGTCTAGCATGATCCAAGTTTATGCACAATGTCCAATTCAGCTTTTACCCCAGATAAAAGTTGGAAGATGAGTTATATAGCCATCAATGCCAGGTAACAAGCATGTGCAAGGTGCAGATAGGAGGGGTAGGAGCAGAATCCCATCTCCACGAGGCAGCCAGCAACACTAATGCAAGAGCAACAACAGACAAACTCCCAAGTGGCTACAAGGATGAAATCTAGGCCTGGTCCTTGTCTGCTGCAAGAAGAAACTGGAACACTTTACAGATCTAGAAAAAACAATCCTAAAATTCATAGGGAATCAGAAAAGACCCAGAGTAGAAAAAAGAATTTTGGGCAGTAGGAGCAAAGCAGGTAGCATAGTGATATCTGACTTCAAGCTATAATACAAAGCACTAGTGATACAAACGGCATGGTAGTAGGACAAAAACAGATACATTGATCAATGGAACAGAACTGAGGACAGAGAGGCCTCCCCAGACATATTTAACTATATTATGTTTTATAAAGGGGCCAAAAGCATATGTTGGCAGAAGGAGAGGCTATTCAACAAGTCAGGGTGGGAAAACTCATTATCTGTTTGCAGAAAAATGAAACTGAACTCTTATCTCTCACAATATACTAAATTAAAAATCTAAACATTAAAACACAAACATTAAACCTTCTGGAAAATAAAGTAAGTAAAATATTTGAAGACATAGTTGTGGTGTAGGAAAAGATTTCCTAAACAGAACCCCAGTCCCACAAGAAATAGCAGAAAAAATCAACAAATGGGATTATATCAGACTAAAAAGCTTCTGTACAGTGAAAGCATCAATCAGTAGTGTGCAAAGATAGCCTATAAAATGGGGAAAAAATTCTAGCTACTCCTTATACAGAGGACTAACAAAAAAAAATTAACTCAACTCAAAAAAATTAAACCACCTAAAATTAAAGACCTAGTTAAGAGATGGGCAATAGAAATGAACAGACACTTCACAGAGGAAGAAATACAAATAGTCAACAAATATATAAAAAACATGTTTAACATCTCTGGCCATTAGAGAAGTACAAGCTAAAAACAATGCTAAGATTCCATCTCACTCTGAAGAAAAGGAAATCAAACAATAACAAATGTTGATGCACCTGTGGTGAAAAAAGGAACCCTCTGGTGTTGTTGGTGGGAATGTAACCTTGCATAATCATCGTGGAAATCAGCATAGAGATTTCTGAAAAGCCTGAAATTAGAAATTCCATAGGACCCAGCTAACCTCCTGCTAGGTATCTTCCCCAAAGAGCTTCAGACATCATACTGCAGTGACACTTGCACACCAACATTTACAGCAGCACAACCTGTAATAGCTAAATCCAGGAAGCAGCCCATACACCCATCAACATATGACCGGATAAAGAAAATGTGATATCTCTATATAATGGAACACTACTCAGCTATAAAGAATGAGACATGTGTAGATATGTGTAGGAAAATGGATACACCTGAAAATATAATGTTGAGTGAAATAAACCAGACACACAAGCTTAAATACCATATGGTCTCTCTCATTTGAGTGAAGCAAGGTACAAACAAAGAAAATAAGAAATGGATAGAAAGGGACAAACGGATGGATCTCTTGCCTCAGAGAAGGGCTCCGAAGGAACAAGTACAAGAGGTGAGGAGGAAGAAATGGGAAAATAAGAATAAAGATGTTCCATTGTACAGGAACCTAATAAACCCTAATTAGACACTAACACCATAACATAACTAAGACAAATTATATCAACAAGCATGAAAAAGGGCATAGGAGAATCAGGAGAGGGAGAAGGAAAAGGAGATTAGAAAAAAAAAAAGAAACAAGTTGTAGAATGTACAGGTAACCACTCCCAAAATGATTAGAAACTGCATGAATTACAAATATGTACTAATAAAATAGAAAAGAAGTTAGATGCCAACATCTGCCCTGTTACTACAGTGCCCAGCCATAAAGAAAAACATAAAGCAATTCTCACTTAAACCAGGAAAATTATCTTTTATATTACAAGGTAAAAATTTCCCCTTTAGCAACTAGATTTTAAAAATTGCCTCTCAATAATCTTCAATGCCTAATCTTCTGTGCCCAGGTTTGTTCCACACTCACAATCATAAATTTTATTTGTTATCAACTTTGAACCATTTCTTTATCTCATACTTCTAGAAAACAACAAGGAATCCACTTTGCTTACAAACACATTATAAATGTGCAGGATATTCACTAGGTTAAATAATCCCATCCCCTACCACAGTTCTCAGAGATGTCACATTACTCTCCCTGGTTCCTATCCAGGTCCTGTACAATGAGCCATCTGTTAATTCTTCTGGTACCCACATAACACTTCTATTATTAGGTCAAATCAACACAGATCCTCCCCTCCTGCTGATGAAGTTCTATCAATTTCCTGTCCACTCCAATTCTCACCTCCAGAATCAAGAAACTTGTTTTTTCCAAAGGAGGGCAGAAAGCTAGTGGAAATGACGGTATTAAAGACACAAATAATATAAAATTCAATATAACTTTTACTCCTCTCCCTTGTTCCTGCAGCAAAGGAAGTTGAACCTAGCCTAGATAGGGCCTCACCCAAGCTAGGCAAGTACTCGAACGCTGAGCTGTATCCCCAACCCTTCATCAGAACTTTTTTTGAGGGAAAGGATAGCAGGGATTGAACCCAGGACCTTTCCATGAAGCTACATCCCAGTCCTTCTTTATTTTTTTATTTTGAGACAAAGTTTCATTAGGTTGTCCAGGTTAGGCTTGAACCTGTGATTCTCTTGCCTCAGTCTCTCTTCTGCTCTGGGATTACAGCCAGGTGCCAGTATGCCTGGCTCATCATAACTTTCTAAAGGATGAACAGGTAAAGACTTTGGTCTTAAAATGACAGAACCAAAATTCCATAGAACATATTTTTCAGATTTTCACACAAAATGCACATCAAGTCTCAATGAGAATTTTGGTTTTTGCAGGATGAAACCTCAATAAAGGAAGTAAAAATGTTATTATAGAGTCTTAAACATGTTTTATAACAATAGGGATTTCAATTGCTTCTTGGCCTTTTGGCTAAGATCAAGTATAGGAACAACAGGGATTTCAGTCTTGCTCTTTTCAAGGCAATTTTTGTCATATTCAGCAGTAAATAGGTCAAGTCACTTATCAAGACTTTGAAAAGTTAAATTTCGTTCAACTTATAAACCTAACATACAACTGAATGGTTCTAAATGCATGCTTTTCTTTCTAAATTTTAGACACAGAGACCTCCAGTTTATAAGGAATTCACTGAAGCGATTTCTCACAAGAAGAGACACTGCCCGCTGGCTCTGTCACACACAGAACAGTAGGCGCTGTCCTAGAAATAAACTGTCTCTTGGCTGCTCTACAGGCAGGCTCAGGAGAACAAAGATTAGCACCAGACTGAACAACTCCAGAGCACACAAGATCCAAAATCTGTATTTAACTGTTAAAATGCCAGCATTTGGCTCAGACACAAACACATACATACTTACATTTTATATATATTTATGAAACTACGTATACTCATAACAAAATTCACACCCTGATTATCTATTGTACAAGTATCCCACCTTACTAATAATGGCGGGCATAAATTGTGCTACGCTGATCAAAAACCTTTCTCTCAACTCTCGAAATACTCTCAGCTGGCCCACTGCTTTTTAGCAAACCCGAACTTGAAGGACGTATATTATGATGAGGTATATGGTGTACCCTAACATGGCAATGGGTCTGGTATCCTGAAATCTAAATCTTTCCTCATCCAGTGTTATTGTGCTCAGACAATAAACTCCTCAGTTAATTCCTTAGTTAATTCTAATAAAATAAGCGAAGCCTAACAGCTTCAAGCAATGGAATGGGATCTAAGATATCCAGATCCTGGCCATGGGTAATGGACTGCATCACTTCACTGTTCTATGTACAAAAGGTAAGCATGGAGACCACCTGTGGAAACAGGTGATACCTACATTGACACAAAGGCTCCACCAACCAACTATGGTACTCAGTCCCCTGAGGCCAGATGTATCCTAAAAATCATCCTGATGCCACGCTCCTGTGGCCACAACCACTCAATGACAATTCGGTCTACAGAGTCAATATGTGAAATTTCATAGGTGGTCACTTAGGTCTCAAGTTTTAAAATGTAGTTAAAAATATTCCTTTTTGTGCTGTCATCTTTAATCCTTACTATCTCAGTTACACTAGAATAACAAATTCTCTGGAATCTTTATTTTCACGTATTCCTCCAGTCCAAAATGTGTTCAAGTGAAGAGAAAGAGAGATGATAGAATATGAAAATAAAAATACAGTCTCAGAAAAATTCTAAGCATTAAGAAATAATTTTCCCATTAGAAAGGGGCTTCTTGCTGTCTTAGACTTTTATTTATAAACTAGTATCTCATAGTACATTCTACCATCTCATTGGAATTTGTTTTTGTTTTGTATATTAAATTATGTACATATACAAAGAGCCAACATTCTGTTCATTTCTTGACTGTTCTGTGAATCAGTTTAACACTCCCTATTATGCCAGATCATCTGCCCACTTGGCTTAAAATCAAATCACTACTGAGTAAGTTTTCACATTTCCAAAGCAAACTTACTCAACATTGTAATAACAAGACTGTCTCATTGTACTCTAAAAAACATTAAAAGTGAATGAATGGGAACAAATTAATAGTGTACTGCATAATATCTCCCTATCACATAGTCCATTCAGAAGTGTGTAAGTGCTAACATGTCTTGTAATGTGGAGCCCGCAGTCTGTACTGCCCGCCCCTTATGTCTTCCTCACCTAGGACAGACATCACTAGTCAAATCAAAACTCGACCTGAACCTGGAAGCACTCCGAAGGTGCTTCTTATTAACTGATCATGGCTGGCAGGAAAGACCATATTTCCATTCCTGCCACGAATAAAACAAAAACAAAAACAAAAACAAAAACAAAACTGAGGGTGAGACTCATCCTTCTTTCTAACAGCTTAACCACCTGAAAAACTCAAAATATTCTCCTCTGTAATTATAAAGCATCATCTTATTACAGTGAAGAAAATTATAAAGTCAGAAACATTTCTTGCTGTAAGGCTCTTGAGGATGATCCAGTCCTCTCCTTTCATTCATCAGATGAGAAGATAGGCTAAAAGAAGCAAATGATTGTCCAACTTCACATGATAAGTGGGAGGCGAGCTGATACTCTTACTCTTCTCAGTGTATCACCCCATCTCAGCCAGGACTAAGCACAAATGTGAAGGAAAAGAACACTTTACTTCTTTATTTAGTCTCCTTCCAATCTCTTATCTCCAAGGATGTGTGAACAGATTTGTTTTGCATCTCTTACACTGCCTCACACCATCTGCCTCTCAAAAGTAAACATGTTTTTGTGGGCAAAGGGCAAAAATAAAGAAATCTCTGGATTTTATATTCCTGCTAATGTTGCAAAATTATCCACTCTCTTTAAGATTTCTTTCTAAATTGCACAATGACCTATAAACCATCCTGTTCAATTTAGGATGTATCATTTTTCTTTATCCAATTACTTTAATAACCTGAAAAACTAGGCATTTAGGTATTTGAGTTGAAAGAGCTTATAATATTGAACTACTATAAATGAGCACATTTGCTACAAGAAACACTGTGCAATGTTTTATACTAATATCCAAAGGAAATTATCCTAGCTTTGAAATGTACTATGCCTAAAAGAACACACATACAAAGAACTGTTAAAACTCCCAAATAAAAAATCTTATTACCTTCATTCAATCATTTTACCACTTTATTTCAATAGTATCCCGTAGTATCAAGAATAGATGCTTACATCATAATAGCCCTGTGCTAGCTCAGGAGTTCTTAATTGATGCCACTGACAATAAATATCACATCACAAAGAAATGATCAAAGCAAGAGAACAGCATTCTTTAGAACTGTTCAAATGCTTAAACCAGTATCAAAACACTGATCAAAAGGTGAAGTTATTTCTTAACATGACCCTTCCTTATAAGAAACAGGATAATTTCAGTTCAAAATATTTCATATTTTGAGGCAGTCATTAAAAATGCATACATGTTTAATACTTTTACATGAATTGCATATTAAATATAGTATAAGAAAATAATCAAAGATGTGATGTTCCAGTTTAATTCTAGCAAAGCATTACTCTATATTCACACAATTGTAAGCAACATAGACAAAAGCTCCTATTTAGTCAGAAATTAAACTGTGAAAATCTTTGATAATAGAGCAATTTCATGTGCCAAGAATATTGACAGCACTAAATTATATTTAGTAAGAGTTCCAAAACATATAAAATATATAATAAAATTGGTTCTACAAGAAGCATTCACATCTTAAATAAACATAAATATGTCCAAGAAATACTACAGTTAATATAAACTACAAATTACAAAAATAACAATCAAGAGGTCCTAAAAATCAATTTATTGAATTAAACTTTAAGCATGCTTACAAAGAAAAGAATCAAACCAGAAATCGTCGACCTACTTCTTTTCCCAGTAAACGTGGCTAACAAAGGAATTATACAAAGGCTGTAGGATCCCACGACCAGCAGTGTCAATAAAGTAGCATCATAGTGCCTCTCTGAACCAGCCGGTGGGGTGAGTGTAGAATTGATAAAGATTTTTGAAGAAATATCAGTTTCTGTACAACTGCGAAATCCTCCTGGTATAGTCATTTAAAAGGATCAAAGCCAGCTCAAGCAGGGAAAACTGCAGCCATGTTCAGTCTCATACCCCTCATGCTTGCTTAGTGCATTAGAATAGATGGGGGAAAATCTGTAAGCTCCAAGGCACTACACAAAACAGATTAAACCAGCTAGCAAATCAAACTAAGAAAGAGACCCACTGATTTGAATGCTTAATCTGCAACAGGGACACATCGCCACTAAACAGGCTCTGTGGGTGTAGGGCAAACCCCTTTGTTAACAGACAAAAAGAAATGGACAAAAGGATTTTACAGACCCTTAGGAGTGTCAGACACGCACTGAAACACTGGCCAGGCCAATATGGCTGTCGATGGAAAGTGCTGGGTTACAGCATGCCAGAGTGTATCTGCTTGAAGTGCCATCCACCGCTGTGGCTCTAAAAGCATATGGGTAGTTCTGTTTTGTGAGTTTGTTTTTAAAATTCACACTAGAACAGAGAAGGCTAGGAAGGAAACCACCTTAAAATAACACATGTGTGAATAACTTTTTCAAATTCACACAGAGCTGGCTGTTACACACAAATCCTTCTGGGGTTTGCTACAACTTCAAAATTCAAACAGTAAACAGAAATAGTCTTGTTTAATTTTAAGTAACATATTTCAGGATTCCCAAAGTGTCAGGATGCAGACACTTACCTGCATATGAAACCACCTACTGCTAAGTGACCTGTCAGAAAAGTTTTCATTAACTGTCATTAACTCAATGCCTTCTTCTCCAAAAACCAATTTGTCACGTATTTGCTGTGTGACTTTGGACCAGTAACAATGTCTCTGAGCCTCAATTATTCATACACAAAATCAAAGCAATATCAGAAGTTACTTAAGGAAAATAAAACAGAGAAACAATATAGTATAATGCACTATATGTCTTCAAACTCAGATATGTTCAATAACCATTGTTTTGCTTTGTCCCTCTTGTCTCACCAGAAAGAAGAAACTGATTTGTGCTTAAAGCAGAGAACAGTTCTCCACTCCTCCTCACATGCTTGCATCCTGCTTTTTCTGATATTCTAGTCATCCACATAAATAACATCTTTCCCCTCAACTACATTTTCGAGAAAGGGCCATTTCCTTTCCGCCCTGGGTGCCCCACTACAACTCACAGCTTGGGCACAGCAGGCACACAGAAACTGTTCCAAGTGATGTCAGGAATTATTCAGAGTTTTGTAAAGAAGGGAGTGAAAAAATAAGTATCAAATGCAAATACATCTTTTGAAAGAAAAGAATAGCTGAATCAATTCACCCACTTTATAACAAAAATATTTATACTAACTCAAAACTTGAAAAATATTCTTCTGAGTTTACAATTAGGCTAGAAGTTATGTTGGTCACATTGTACTGAATCTAGCATCCAAAGTAAAAGATTACAAAACATATATTTTACAAGATTCAGTCTTTTACAAAGTAAATATAACTACAGTGATCTTTTTGTCTGACTTCCAGTTAGGTTCTAAAAGCTCCTCAGTTATTATTCTTTTGTTAAACAAACTCCAAAATACCATCAATTCAATCCATGCATGTTAAACCCTTTATCAAGAATACAACAGATGCCTTCAACACATAATTGTTTCAGTGCTTCATAGCACATTCGTCAAAAGAGAACTTTTTAAAAATGTTTATCCTTCCAAACTTTCTGAGTAATTCCAAGAAGCGTAATACAGAAACAAAAATTCCACTAATTATTTGGAAAGCACTGGTTTTTCCTATAACTGTTGTTTCAAACCCCTAACAGAGTACTGTGGACCAACTTACAATTATTGCTGCAGGTACTCAGATCACTGCGGGTGCTGCCAATGGACGGGGTGCTTCCTGTTCTCCGTAGTGCTGAACTTTTCAGAGATGCACTGGACTTAGGAAGTGGTCTAGGCAAATTCATCCAAGATGGCTGTGCACTTTTGAAGGATGCAGCTTTTCCTTGGGATTTGAAAAAAAAGTGCTTTTACTGCTATTCATTTGAAAGCTGGCACTGTAGGCTTGTATACTCAACCTGCCTGAATACAGTCAAAATAAATATTCAGGATCAGAAATATTTGTTTATTTTCAAGAAATTAAAGGCAGAAGAGCAGAAACAACGAGGTAATTAGGCTATGAGAAGTATAACCCTGTCAGCTGATGTAATTAATTTACACAGCTTCTCTGTAGTGGAAGATACATCAGAAGAATCGTGTGAGAGAAAACCTTTAGGCAAAGCTTAAATCAAAGCAGAAAACAAATTGATAATGACCCTCTCGGTACTGTTACAAAAACAAATTTACAAAAATAAATAAATTATTCCATGTAAACAGTAGGCTATGATATAAAAACAAAATCAGTAAAAACATTTTAAGGTAACCAAAACAAAAATTCAATCTGATGAGAAAAATATTATTTGAAGAATGCTTAATACCTACCACCAGGTGGTGCTATATTATTAGCATTCTTTTTCATTCATCTCTAATCCCCAGTTTACTTGAGAAATTTAAACGGTTTTAGCTCAGATTTCTAGCTCTTCCTCATAACAAGTGTTTGCACTTACCCATGGAATCCGTACGCTTCTGATCTTCTGACATCTTTCAAAACACATTATCCTGCTTCTCACACCAACTACCTAAATATTAGCACTTCCCACATGTGAGAGTTGTTCACAACTTTCTTTAAACCCACTTTTGGAGAGTGTATTTTTAAAATTTTATGCTCTACTCAAACCCTCTATAGTTGAATCCCAAATTCTCACCTGCAACCCTAACCCTCCTGAATCCTGATGCCACTCATGTCTTAAATTCCTTGTTGGGTGTTTCAACTTGGACAGACAACTGTCTGCTTATTTATGGTGGTTACGGGTCCATTTCTCCTTTTTTTTTTTAAGCCTGTAAACACAGGAATTATTTCTCCCTGGTATAAAAACCAGTCCTAAAGCTGATTCCTATCAACTTCTATCCTTTTATGCTATGTCCTACTCCTCTCCACTCACACCCTTACTGGTTTTTCTCCAGTGAAGGCTACTCCAGTGGTAGCGGATCTAAGGCACACATGCTGCAATGCATTGCTTGTTATCACTGCAAGCTCTAGAAGTTTCGCCATCACTGGTTTGCTACTTCTGCTTGTGCCTCGTGACTGAAATGGACCCTTTTCCGTGCAGTCCCTTATTACCACCCCATGAATAAGAAGTCAGTTTAGATCCTTGCTACTCACTTGTGGCTCCACCCTAGATCTACTGATTCACAATCTGCATTTTAACAAGACCCTCCAGGTTAAACTATGCACTTGATCTCAGTAGCACCATTGAGAATCACAAGCCTTCTGGGAGCCTTCCCTGGCAGGACACCCTGCTCTGTGTACAATGGACCGTACTGTCCTTTATGCTCAGGCCTCAGACTTGCTCCTATGGGCATCTGCTTCCATGTGCCTCCCTCCTGCACGAAGTAGTCCGTAAGGCCACTGAGAGCAGGAGGAATAAGTGAGTCAACACTGCCCCTCAGACTTAGAAAAGTGTGCAGCACAAAGTGAGAATGTTTGCTGAAATGAATTTATCTTCTAATACCCATAGCAGAGGACAGATTTTGATAGCATGTTCTCTCATCGTCTACACTGAAGCATTAAACACCTAACCCCTTCTGATGAGCCTGTTTGACTTCCACCTACTAAGGAGATGAAGGAAAACTTTCTTTATTACATATCCAGAGTCTCATTTGATCTTTTATTTATATTTGTCACCAGCTTGACTTGCTTTTAGAGAAACTAAAAAGCACATTTTAAAAATATAAATTTATCAAACTACTGTCTCCTCAGCAGAAACATGACACGTTATCAGTAACAGTAAACAAAGTTGGGCAAGTAACAGATCAAAATTTCCAGGCCACGGTTACAATACAGTTAAGGAACAACACATTCTGAAATTTTACTTATTCTTCAGAATGGCATGTTTCAAAGCATTGCTTCTGAATACATCATAGGTTTGCAGACATGTCTTAGTGTGCCTCAGAATTACTGCAGAAGACCTGTACCATGGCTACTTCTAACACAAGGCCTGAGGCAGGTGCATACCCCCTTGCAAGCCCCGGACCTGCCCGGTACTATTTTACAAGGTTGCCCCCACCCAGCTCTCACCCTCCCAACTTAATAACAGCTTTACAACTTGCAACTCCACCGTGACTCTTTAAAACAAGCACCAAGGGTATTAAATAACATCTATTTCACCAAAAAGGTGGCTCTTATGGTACCCAAGAAAAATCCTAACAGTACATTACTATTACTATCCTAACTTAACAGATAAGAAAACTACTTAGATACCTAACTGGCTTACCAGGATCACAGATCTAACCAGTGACAGTGAAGCAAAGTGTCTAAGCACCACCCCTGGGCTTGTACTGGGCCACAGAATAGAAGCACACAATAGTTAACAGTCCCAAGCTTGGAGAGATAGCTCAATTTTGAGCTGTAGCTCTTAAGAAGAGAGCTCCTACAGTGGAGTGATTAAAAACAAACCATGAGCATGAAACAAAGGCATTTAACTCTAGCACCAACAATCCTAATGTTTAGGTTAACAATAAAGTTGACCGAATGTCATTATATAATTGGATCTCATACAAAGAAACAGTAAAACATACATATCATCAGCAATACAGAAAGAAAGACAAGGCAACACTGGGCTAAGAGATGGCATTAAACTAAGCACCAAATTCAACCATGAAATCAGTACAGGACTTCTCTTACAGTTTTGAAAAAGTGACTCTTGCCAGTTCACATGATATCATATACAGCAATGTATCTCACATGTGAAATGTTAAGATTTAAGACCTACTCACAGAGCTATTATTGACCGTAGTCATATATTTTAAGCTCATATATTTGGCCCAGACTAAATCTCTACATTTAACAATACAATACTGTAGACATAAATTCTGTGTAGAGTACCAGTAGATCTATGTTGGGGTCGAGGGAAAGAAAGGTAGAGGCAGAGGTCTTGAAAAGGGCTCTGGTATCTGGTATTTGGGAAATGAGTGGATCCAGTCAACTCACAAAGCAAAGTCAATGAGAAATTCTCACTGAACCTAAGAACTGGATTGAAATTAGCCTTGGGGTTCAACTCAAAAATCAAAATTACATAAATAAAAGTTCTATTTTTGTATGACTATCCCAAAACGAAAGCTTATTATATTTTTAAGTTTATACTTGTATTTTACTGTTAAAATTTTTCAGAAAAATATTCAACTTTACAGGACTATTATGGTACAGAGGGGCCACGTTAGAAAATGGCAGGGAAGGGGTGGGATGAGATATATTGATTCTTCCTACCCAGGAACAAGGGATGTCTTTTCATTTTCATATATCCTCTTCAATCTCTTTTCTTAGAGCGTTGTAGCTCTCAATGCAGAGGTCTTTTGTTTCCTTTGTTAGATTCCTAGATATTTCATTTTTTGGGATGCTATTGTGAAAGACATCGTTACCTAATTTGACTCTCAATGAGTCTATTATTTGTGTACAAGAAAGCTATTGATTTTTGAGTGTTTACTTTGTATCCAGCTACTTTACTGAATCTGTCAATTAAGTCTAGAAGTCATTTGGTGGAATTTTTTGATTCTTCTATGAAAGGTATCATATTGTCAGCAAATAATGACAGTTTGACTTCTTCCTTTCCTATCTTTATTGCTTTTACTTCTTTCTCTTGTCTAATTGCTGTGGCTAACATTTCCAAAACTATATCGAACAGGAGTGGTGATAGTGGGCATCCTTGTCTTGTTCCCAATTTTAGCATGAAGGTTTTCAGTTTTTGGCCATTTAATATGATGTTGGCTGTTGGTTTTTCATAGATAGCCTTTATCAAAATGAGATAAAGACCATTTATTCCAATTTTCTGGTTTTAATCATGAATAGGTATTGAATTTTATTGAATGCTTTTTCTGCATCTATTGAGATGATCTATGGTTTTTGTCCTCTAATCTGTTAATACAGTGTATTACATTTATTGATTTACAAATGTTAAACTATCCTTACAACCCTGGGATAAATCCAACTTGGTCAGGGTATATGATCTTGATGACCCTCTGTAATCTGTTTGCCAGTATCTTATTGAAGGTTTTTGCATCTATGTTCATTAGAGAGATTGGCCTGCAGTTTTCTTTTTTGGTTTGATCTTTCTCTGCTTTTGGAATCAAAGTAAAACATGCTTCCAGGAATGAAAGAAACTCAATAGTCTGAAAGTAAAAGGATAAAAAACAGTTCTCCATGTGACAGGAACCCAGAAAAAAGCAAGGGTAGTTATCTTATTTGCAGACAAAGTAAATTTCAAACCAAAACTAATTAAAAGAGACAAAGAAGGTCACGATATATCCTTGTAAAGGGAACAAACCAACAGAAAGAGATGACAAACAAAAATATATATACCCCTAATTATACAAAACAAATATTAAAGGACATAAAGCACCAAATAAGCACTAATACAATTGTAGTGGGGGAACTCAATACCCAATTGTCACAAATACAGATCATCTAGACAAAAAAATCAACAACAAAATACTAGAACTGAACCAAGCTTTTGAACAAATGAATAGATGTCTATAGTGTTCCACCTCACAAAATCAGTTTATATTCTTTTCAGCTGCACATGTGTCATTGTCCAAAACAGAACACATACTAGCTCATAGAACATGTTTAAGTAAACGCAAAGGAACTGAAGTTATCCCATATATATTATCAGGCCATAGTGCAATTAAACTAGAGGTCAATAGCAAAAGAAACTGTAAGAACTTCACAAACACATGGAAATCAAATAACACTCTCCAGAACAACCAATGAGTCACAGCAGAAATTAAAGAAGAAATTAGACAGTTTTTACAATTTAATGATAATGCCAGTACAACATACCAGAATCTATGAGATACAATGAAAGCAGTTTTCTGTGGGAAATTTGTGTAGTTGTTTAATGTACTGGAAGCAGGGGCTGGGAACCACTTAATGTTGAAAAAAATCTAAAGAAATCCATCATAGCTGCTAGGGCTTAAATGAGTTCCCCAAAGTACATACATTGAAGACTTAACCCCCAGGACCACAGTGTTGAACAGAGGGACCTAAAAGGAGGTGGTTAGGTCATGAGGGCCCCATCCTCAGAATGAATCACTATTTCAGGGTTGGGTTAGTTTTTGTTTGTTTTTGGTACCGGGGATCGAACTTGGGTCCACTTGCGAGGCAGGCTACGAAAGCACTGAGCTAAGTCCCTGCCCAAGGGTTGGGTTAGTTATTGGGAGAGCGGGCTTGCCCTTCTGTCAATGGCATGCTATGGCAAGAAGGCCCTCAGTGGATGCTGGAACTGTGATCCCACACTACGAACCAGATAAATTACTGCTGTTTCTAAATTACCCAATCGGTGGTATTCTGTTATAGCAACATATAACAGGCTAAGACAGTAGCGCGTTCAGATGATAAAATATTGCAGCCATTTAAAACCACATTACTGAGAAAAATTTAAGAATCTAAGAAATGGGTACTTTATCATTAAAATAAAAAATAAAATTCAATCAAATAATTAGGTGCCTACTAATTTCTTCCATTCATTCAATCATTCAGAGACAGGGTCTCACTATGATTTCTTGGCTGGTCTTAAATTTCTGGGTTCAATCAATCTTCTGTCTCAACCTCCTGAGTAGCTAGAATTACAGATACATGCCTCCAAGCACAGCTAGGTATGGAATTTCTAAACAGTGGAAAATGTCCCATTAAATATGTGTAAACATATATGCATGACACTATATTTTTTAAATGTACCGAGTAATCTAGATATGAGAGATCAAGGTGATTTTTTTTTCCTTCTGACTTTTCACTTAAAATGCTTTTTTTTAAAGAGTCTTCTGGGAAGCAGGCAGTAGAAACTTGAAAATCCAAAGCTGCCAGATTAAATTCAAGGTATAACTGGGGTAGACAGGGTTGCTTGCTTGGAATAATGCCCCATGTTCTTTCTTGACATTGACAGGCTTAGACTTTGTCTCTGTTCATTCCTTCTTCATGATGTTGACCGGTGAGTCAGTGTCAAGAAAACCTGTGGCAGAAGCTCAGCGCTCACTAACCCCAACAAAGTTCCACCGCAGGTATGCTGGCTCTCAAACACAGTGTCCTTTCACAACTCCACACCTCCACCCTCGGCAATCCCAATATCTGCGTCTGTTGGCAGACTCCCCCGAGCACGTTCCAAGCCTACGTCGAATGTCGACATTCTTCTCTAGTCGTGCTTAGTTAGGTTAAGCGAGTGCTGCTCCCTTCGCTCTGGAGACACAGGGCTTCATACAAGTTTCAATTCAAATCAAAGTGAAAGACAGTGTAAAATGCGCCTGCTGTGTAACAGGTGCATTATGCTGAACACTGGAAGATACAAAAATAACTCAGACCTGGATATATGCTACGGATCTCACAGTTTAGCAGCCTACAGTCACATCATTACCATACAGCACAGTAAATGCAAAGTACTGTATCAGAGATCATCTGAAGAGTGAAGAGTTTGCATCATGACTTGCTTAGACACCCTCATCCACTTCACCCGCCAACTGGGAGCTGCTTAGAATACTTGTGTGTAATCATGTTTGTGTCCTTAGAACCTAGCAGACGGCCCAACACATAGCAGGGGCTCTAAACATTTCTTGAATGAATAAGAGACTGCATAGTGACATATTAAGCATACTTGATGAGCAATTGTCATAACACAATTCTCTCCAGAATTATTAAAAAGTGAGAATTGTTCAAATGTCTGGAAAAAATTAAGAATTCACAGTGATGATGCTAGTAATAAAGCAAAGGAAAGTCACTTCCTACCCAGGTGCCTGCAGGGCCCTGATTGCTCTGGCCCCAACCTCTTCTGCAATCCACTCTCTCCAGCACCCACCACACACAATGAGCCCTCAGGGCTCCTCCTACCCTATCTGCCACCTCATCTGGGGTGGGGGGTCTTGGCATTGGCTGTTTCCTCTACCTCAGTTGTCCTTTCACCTAACACCAAGTGTTTCCCTCCTCCCCTCCCACTGCAGGCATTTACTGAAGTCAGCCTCCAATTAAGACCTTTCTTAACTACCCCAAAGTTTAACTCCTTTCACTACTTCCTTTTTCTCCTTAGCACTTACCATCGTTTTATTTATTATTTCTTTGAGACAGGGTCTTGCTATGTAGCCCAGGCTAGCCTTGAACTCGCAGCAATCCTCCTGCCTCAGCCTCCTGAGTGCTGAGATTATAAGCATGCACCACCACATCTGACCTATTTTGTTTATTTTCTAATCCTTGTTAGAACTTAGGCTTCCCAAAGGAAGAAATTTCTCTTGTGTGCACTGCTTCATCTCCAGTGCTAAAGTAGTTTCCAGTACAAGCCAGCACTCACTAGATAAAAACATACATTCTCTTTGTCTCAGTCCATAGTCAGCTGACTCCAAGGCAGGAGAACACAGCAGAGGGGCATCACAGAAGAAAGCTGCTCACAGCATGGCCTGCAAGAAGCCAAGAGGGTGTAGGGAGGAGGTGGGAAAGAAGATCCACCCTTCCAGGCCACACTTCCAGGGACCCTCTTCTTTTGAACAGACTCCACCTCCTAAGGACAGGTCAGCTCTAAGTCCCTGTAATCCAATCACCTTCCCAAAGCTCCATCTATAAGCAAATGAGGTTTTGAGGAGCATTTCAGACATAAACCATAACATTCTGCCCCTGAACTCCACAAGACTCATGTACATCTCTCCATGAAAAATGCATTTAATCCATATCTAAGAGTAGACAAAGTCCTAACGAGCTAAAATAGAAAAAATAAAGATAAGAAAGGATTCAAATTTTACTAAAACTAAAAAGTGTCCTTTTTAAGAAGATTGCAACTTCCTGGACCCATTGAAGTCTCCCAAAGTAATCCATATTGACATTCCCTTGGTTAAATTTAGGATACTTTTCCAGACCCAGAGCACCCCAAATTCCTAAAGAAAACTCAAAGTCTATAAATTAGATTGAGAAAGTAAAGAACAGGAAGCTGATCCTAAAACAAAGGAACAGGTTGAGAGAATCCAAAGAATATTTAAATCACCTATCTTTAAAAAGAGAAGCTAGGCCGGGGATTTAGCTCAGTGGTTCTGGTGACTGCCTGGTAAGCACAAGGACCTGAGTTTGATCCTCGGTACCAAAAAAAAAAAAAAAA
>NW_022900930.1:17223388-17243596 GCF_012274545.1 Fukomys damarensis
ACCAAAAAAAAAAAAAAAAGAACCTATACCTGAAAAGTAGGCTAGTACCCTCTAGGGATAAGTCACCTTTTCCTAGGGATTCTATCCCCTCAAGAGAAACAAATGTTCCTTGCTCCAGGAAACAATGTCTCTGTGCATGTGTGCGTGTGTGTGTGTGTGCGTGTGTGTGTGTGTGTGAAGGGCTCATACTCTATTTCTTGGTGTGCATACCTTTTATCTATTTTTTAAAATTTATTATTATTATATATATATATTTTTTGGTACCAGGGATAGAACTCAGGTCCTTGTGCTTACAAGGCAGGTGGCAGAACCACTGAGCTAAATCCCCGGCCCAATGTGTGCATACATTTTAATTCCTAATAAAACCTACTCTGTTCCTCTTACTGGAGTCCTGAAAATTGTTTTTCTGCAATGAGAAGCAAAGAACCTGCAAACTCACTCTGTGTTTGAGGTAGGTTCCTATCTCAGCTTTGGAAACCTGCTCAGACTCTGAAAACAGTAATCGTTCTAGCTCTGTTATAAAGCCTAAGTGCAAAGTTTCCACTGAGACTCAAGGCAAACTCTTAGCTGTGAGACCCTATAAATATCAAAAATTTAAACACTTCCAAAATATAGTGCCACAGGATAAACATTCCCATTCCAAAAGACAGGAACAGGGTCATAGAAACCAATTGGAAAGCAAGATTGAAATTCAGGAAGACAAATATTAAACCCCATAGTTCCGTGTCCAGCACCCAGGACAAGCTGTGAACTCCAGAGTTTGGGCAGGCCCATCCCTGCAGCATTACCAATAATTGTAGCTCTTACGGCTTCTCTCTTAGGTTGGCTTTGCTCACTCCTCGTGGCTTTCCTCAGATGTTCAATGTTCTGTGCTTCTCCAACTTGCTGGCATTTCCAATACACTTTTGACTTCACTCTCACAGTTTCATTCATTGCCTTCTTGGGGACAAAATGCCTAGACTCCCAGGCCTTCTTCTGAAGTCTTGTTAGAAGGCTCCCTAACCCTACAACTCTTTCATCTTGAGTGCATATAAAATCAGTATTATCTGGATGATACCAAGGTCTGCTGCCAGCTGGAGAAGTAGGCAGGCCCATGTGCATCTTGCCAGTAGACGCAGAGGACGCAGAAGGCCTGGATGGCTTAGCAAGGCAAACTGAATCCTGGGAAATCAATTCCCTAGGGGCCCCTTCTCTAATAGAGTGCCCTTGGGCTCCCTTCTCAAGGCAAAGTTTTTCAGTTTTGCAGGCCAAAGGGCAGGATCTTTCCTGACATGACCTTAAGCCATTTTTCCTATTGTCCCGTACTTGTATTTTTTTAAATGATAATTTTTTCAGCAGCCAAGTATTCGGCTTTTTTTTTAATGCTAATCTTTTCAGCAACCAAGCTCTTCTCTGCTTCATCTTTGTGGGACATTTCTTTCTGGAAAAACTGAAAACTTTTAAAATCATTTAGCTGTGCACTTTGCTCTTGATTCTCAATGTAGAGCTGGCTAAAAGCCCCCAATAGTACCCAAGCCACAGTCTGAATGTTGGGCTGTCTTGAAATTTCCTCTAACAGATTATGTAGTCCACTACCCTTAACCTCAGTCTCCAAAAAATTCTCAGGACATAAGCAAAATGTAGATATGCCAGAGCATAACAAACATGGCTGGGAGTCCAAATACCAATGGAGTCTTTCTTCCCACGTGAAATTGCCTGAACCTGGTTTTTACTCTCTACCTTTTTATCAGCATTCTTGTCTTCTAAATTCTGACCAGAATCTCCCATACAGCTCTGCTCATAGTATTCTAGGGCTTCTCTAGCCAGCCTTTACAAACCTTTTCAAATTCTTCCCACAAACCAGTTCTGAAGGTTTCTAAATCACATTGATCAAGTACAATCCCACTTCTCTGGTACCAAAACCTGTCTTAATCACTTTCCTTACCACTGGGACAAAATATCCAACTCCTTCACCTTAAAGGAGGAAAGGCTTATTTTGGCTCACAGTTTGTAGAGGTTTCGGTCCATAGTCAGCTGGCTCCCAGGCAGGGCAGCGTGGGAAACAGAAGAGGAGAAGTGCTCACACAGCAGACAGGAAGAAGAGTGTAGGGAGGAGGCTAGGGAGGGAAATTTATCCTCCCAGGCCACACCCCCGTGACCTGCCTCTTCCAACCAGACTCCACCTCCTAACAGCAAGTCAGCTATAATCTAATCACTTTCCCAAAGTTCCACTAACTAATGTATGAAGATTTAGGGGACATTTTAAATTTAAACCATAATTCTTTAATGAAAATCCTCCCAGGGCCATTAATGAAAAGTGAATGTGTCCAGGCTGCCACAAATATAAGGAACAAGATATGAGAGTTAAAATCTCTGGGGACAGATGACCTGGTCCACTTCATGGGTCCACCAGTGATCAACTCCACAACTTCAGCCAAGTTAATTAAGCTTGCAAACTCTCAACTGCCTCACCTGTAGAACGGGATAAGTATCTATTTCTCACGAGTTGTAAAAATTAAATGAGATTTTGAATTTAAGTGAGTTTAGGACTTATGATGTGCACATCATAAGCACTCCAGACATGTCAACAACTATTACTGCTTTTATAGAAAGAAATCCCAAGACACACTAATATGTAAGTACAGAAAAATTGATTAGCAACATATTACCAATAGCTTTTAAAATAATTTGAGGAGGTACTAGGAATTGGACCAAGAGTCTTCACACTAAGCTATATCCCCAGTAATGTTTTTTACTTTTTATTTATTTTCAGATAAGGTCTTGCTAAGTTGCTAAACTGTCCAGGCTGGGCTCGAACTTGCAGTCCTCCTGCTTCAGGCTCCCAGAGTGCTAGGAGTATAAGACTGTGCCACCAAGCCCAACAGGAATAATTTATTAAGTGATAATTTTTAATAACTGATGTTTTTAAATATGTGAAAAATTCTCCTACCTCTCTTAAACTTTCACCTAGAAAAGGGTATGAAAGTGACTTGAAAAAGATTTTAAGTTTTCTTTAAATAAATGAAAAAATAAATTTATATAATCCAAGCAGCTCTATACCTGAGCAGGGTAGAGAGAAGACCTATAACCAAAAGCAAGATATTACAAGTTTCAGATGTTCTACTGTCTTAAAAGGAATTTACTAATCCACAATACAGTGAGGAAAACAGAGGTTCTTTGGAAATATAATTCCCTTTTTTTTGAGAAGATAAATGAAAACCATCTCTTTCATGAGGCCCTTCTTTACTTCGGGTTTTTGTGCACCTTTTTCATAACCTTTTTTGAGTCTTTCTAGCTATAGCACAACCGAGCATTAGCTGTCCCTGGGCGGAGTAAAAGACTCAGGGCAAGTGAGTGTTCTGTACTACTGTAATCCCAAGTAGCTCAGGCTGGTCACCCACAAGAGCATGGTGAACAGGTACATTTATGGTCTAAAACCCAGTCAGAGCTAGTACTGCCTATGAAAGACAGTGACGGGTGATGTGAAGAGGCATGAATTGATCACGACATACTCACTGAACAGTTATTTATTCTGCAGCATTAGTTTTCAATAACCATGAAAATCATTTATATCGTAGTAAACTGATATAGAGCTTTCAGTCAAGCGTTTGAAAAGTGTCACAGTTACTAAACTATTCCACTAAGCACAAGAACTTTTAATTTCTTCAAAACTCATGATCCTACTAACAGTGCTTCTTTAGATTAATAATAATGTGAGGTGAAAACCTTGGACTCCAGATCCCTGTCCAGTCTGAACGCTGCTCCCTGCCATTTCCCAGCTGTACAACCTCAGAGAAATGACTTAACTTCTCAGTGGTGGTCTCCTAATCTACAAAATGGAAATAAACCTCACAAAATTACTGTGAGGATCGTATGAATTCATAGCTAAAATGATTTAAACGGGGCTTGAAATAGCATGTTGTTAATAGTGTAAGCTGCTTTTATTGGCATTGTAAAAACTATTGGAATTTTCATCACTATCTCATCTTATTCAACTGAATACATTAAAAAATACATACTCCAAAGAAGCAAAAGTACTCTGGATTTGATTTTTTATAATCCCTTATAATCTGGTTTCATAAAAATGTTCACATTTTGACAAATAAAATGGAAGAGATCTGCTGGGTTTAATTATAATTCTCTAGGGTTCCATTTTTGCAATACCACAAACAATAGAGCATAGTAAAAATTTTTCTCTTCAAATTCTTGTTCTTTGAATTTTTCTAGGTAATACATATGAAGTTCATGCAAAAAATTAAAAAAACATTTGCAACCTTTGGCATAAATGGGTTAAAGCCTCAAGAAAATAACTAAACTCTGGGTCTGTTTTTCTACTTAATTTTCTGAAAGGATTTATTGAAAACTTCTAATCGGCTGGGACATTCTTGCTGCTCACCTTTCAGCAGAGTAAGTCTGCCTGAGTACAGTGGACATCCATTTGGTTTCAATTTTCAAATACACAAACACTTCATTGTACAGCAAATGGCAATGGATGATCTAAAGGCACATTGTTTTTGTGGCTTGATTTTCTATTCTACTTTTAACTCTGTGCTGATTACACTTCTTCTCCTCCACATACACCTCTCAATTTATCCTGACTATCCAAAAAAGTTAGTCACTCTTAATTTTTTCTAAAACATAATACATCATAATCAAGTCAGTCTTCTGTCTCAGTCTGTTCTGTCTCGGCCTTAACAAGTACCAATAGGCTGGATGGTTTAAACAACAGAAAGTTGTCTTCTGACAGTTCTGGAGTCTGCAGTCCAAGATCAAGGTGTAGGCTGATCTGATTCCTAGTAAGGGCCCTTTTTCTTATGTGAAGATGGCTACCTTTTGCTGTGTCTCAGATCATAGGGAGAGAGGTCCACGCCTCCGCCTCCTCCTCCTCCTTCTCCTCTTCTAATAAGGACACCAGTGCTAACCACGTACGGTCCCACCTTTATAACCTCATTTCACATTGGTCACCCCTAGCTCTAACAGGGTTAGGCAGTTAGGACTCCCACATTCAAATCTAGGGTTATACAAAGTCTTCTAACTGCTCAAATATAAAACTCAAATGCAAGTCTATAATGTTTGTACTTACAGTAAATTTTCCCCCACTCATATATGGAAAACTATCTGGTAAAATATAATGGAGTTTTAACTCAGACTGAAAATTTTATATGCCTTAGTTTTCAAGTTCACTGACACGACGATAAAAGCCCAAAACTTTACCTGTCTCTTCGTTAAATAGATATACTTTCTCTGTTTAAAATTTGATGTTATGCAGCACACAGTAAAAGGAGTTTCGAAATGCATCATAGTTTGATGGGACTGATCACCTGCATAAAAGAATTTTTAAATACTCTGTGGGTATTGACCTAATTTTTCAAAAATGTGTACTCTTAGGTTTTCTAGGATTCAGGTATCACGTGGTTCAGAGAATCACACCAGTAGCAGACTTACTTAGAAAATTTAGTGAGTTGTAAATTGTCCTTAGAAAGATAAGGCTGAAAAGCTGAAAGGATTCCCAAGCCTGACACTTGACAGATGTAAGGGATGATGCCCAGGGAGGAGAAATGACCCAATTGCTCTGGCAGCTCATCAGTGCCAGCGTGGTACTGGACAGAACACAGGGTGGGGGCCAGGGTGTCAGTGGCCACAGCTCCACATGCCACCAAGCCACAGTGCTCCTAACACCCAAGCAGGGAGGGAGCCTCCTATCTCCTGGCAGACACCATGTGCCCTGCCTGGCACCAACAGTGAGCACCAGATCTTTAATCCTAACATCCAAACCAAGGATGCCTGCTTCTCCCTTGTCTTTTAGCTTCTTTTCTGTTTTTCTTCCAAACGACGAACACTTCAAGCCAATGCATTCGTCTTTCCCACAAAGCTCCTCTGGGACAGAAACAGAAATGTACTGCAAATCTCTCTTCTTCCACTCATATCTCATCCTGGGTCTGTTCCCTCAAACCACAAGCCCTGACTCTAAAGAAACATTAGGTTCTCATAGTAGTGGCTTCATAAGACTGAAAAAAATAAAACCTAGAAATACTAACTTGTAGTGAGGTTTAAAAGATCCCCTGGGACTTGTTTGTTTGTTTTAAACTTGTGTAAAATGTTCCCACATGTGTAGGCATGTAACTTTAGAGGCACTTTTTTTTTTTAGAGCATTCAACAGTAGTTACTACTTTTATAAGGGGACTTACTTCTAAATCTATCTGACATGCCTTTAATTTGCCCAAGGCAATACCTGAAGAAGTAAGGAATGTTCCCTACAGAGTGCTCTCAGTCAGCTGGAATAGCCAAGAGGCTTTTTTTTTTCTAGTCTCATGAAACAGGGACGACATTTCCATTTCCTGTGATTCATAACAAAGAAATCTGTACATCTGCCAAATTTAGCAAGACCCTTAATAGCTGCTAGTGAAGCTCTCAGATTTCACCAGCCTAACACAACTTTAAAATGAAAACCAACAAAAAAGTTCATATTAGAAAAATTTCACTTTTTAGTAACTCTCATATCCCTGTAAATGGGTAATACATCTTTCGGTAAAATTCAAAGAAAAATATTAATCTTTTCACATGTGTTGAAGGCAGATTATGAGTCTCCTGTATAAAAGTAACACTGAAGTATTGTTAAGCCCTTAAGAACCTGTAAAAAAATGAAACGATTCACGTTTACAACAGCTACTAATTATGATGCAACCTTCTTGAATAGCATATGAATTTGTGTACATAAATCTTTCCAATTAGCCTTTGCACTGCTCAAAGATAAGGGCTACGTTTTCTTTTTCCATTTTCCTTGAACAGGATGCTGGACCACAAAATGCTAAATGCTTTGGTGACACAGCATACTAGTCCTACAATCAAAACTGTCTTTCTGCTGTCTAACAAGCCTAATTTTATAAATAATTCATAACTGCCATGAGCACAGTTGAACTTATTCTTACCAGAGCTGGATAAACGCCTGATTCTCTGAGGAGATAAGGCTCGATCAGAACTGAGCTTTCTACTGTCGCTGTTCCGCCTCAGACAGGAAGAAATAGGCCCCACTTTGGCTTTTGGGCATGGTGTTTTCCGCAAACTGCAAGAGTCAGGCTTGGATATACTCCTAGCCGAGGTGGTAGTAGCTTTTGAAGCAGAATCCTATGAAGAAAACAGTTAATATTTTCAGTCCAGATAATACTTTCCCCCTACCATTTCCCTTGTCGTGTTAGCTATGTGAAAGACACATAGTGAAGAGGATATGCCAGGCAACTAATTTTCATTGTCTAATAAAAGCAATTAAAACTCTTCACAGCTGATTCTTCAGTTCATCATATTCTACCTTTGCACACATTAGTGAGATTGTTCTCAAGGTTCCCCATGTTACAAGTTGATTCAATGCACTGTGTTCAGTAGGGGACCCTCTGGCACCCAGTGCCCTACAGAGTTCCTTCCTGGCTTCTCTGGGTCTTGCTTTTCTATGTCTTTACGTGCTTGTTTCTCTGGGGCCCAGAATTGGTTCTGTTCTCACCCTGTACTCTTCCTACACGATCTTGTCTGCTGTTTCAATTGCCACATCCAAAATCCACATGTCCAAGCCAACACTCTCACCTCCCTCATATGAAAGTTCTGTCTGCACCTGCACCTCCGCACTCGGATCCTTCAGGTGACTCCACTTAACAATGACAATCATGCTGCTATTGTTGGTGTTGACTAATACAGAGGCTTTCACACTATGCAAAATACCATTCCAGATTCTAGCTACATCTATTGGTTCATTTAATCTTCATAATAATCATATGCTGTTGATGCCAGGTGTGGTGGCACACTACTAGAATCCCAGTACTCTAGGAGGCTCAGACAGGAGGATTGCAAGCTCAAACCTGGTGACTTAGCAAGGCTCTGCTTCAAAATTAAAAAAAAAAAAAGAAAAAGAAAAAGAAAGGACTGGGTGTAACTCAGTGTAAGAGCTGTAGGTTCGATCCCTTATATCCCCTCCCCAAACAGCATGAGGTTGATATTTTATACCACACTCTACAGAAGAATATGAAGTAGTTTCTAAAATTAAACTTACTTTACCTATCCATCTCACAGTTTATTTCTCATATTCACCCCAATATACCCAGGTAGGCACCTTAAACAATGAAAGTGATTTCTAGCTGATTCCTCTCTTACCTCTTATGCCTCTCCTTTCAATAAAACTTAGTACATGTCAGCATCATTTCTCAGCAGAATTACTGAACTCACATCTTCAACATCTCTCCAGTCTTATCAGCTTTCAGTTCACTCTCTACTCCCCCTGCTATCTCTCTAAAATTCAAATAGGGTCATGCAGCTTTCCTCTGCCATCCAGGTAAAAACCACTCCTTGTAAGGCATGTCGAGCTCTTGTGGATGTGGCCACCCCTGCCATCTCCTTCAGCTTAATCCTTACAGCTCATGGTTCAGCAGCCCCAGCTCCTGTAATACCCACTGCTCCGAGTCCTCTAACACAGCATATAGAGTATCTTTTCATATTTCTTCATCCATTCATGTAGGTATGTTGATGTGTATTTTCTCTACCCAGAATATAAGCCCATAAGTTCTGGAGAGTGACTACATTTCTCCCTGCCCCAGGAGATCTTCACTAATCATTCTTCACATTGCCATCACTTTCTCTCCCCTCCTACAACACACAATCTCTTTTTCTTCTTAGACCCAAGCCCTCTAAGAAGAAGGATGGCTTTGTCACATCTTCTCTCCCCTGCACCCAGCTCCATTTCTGGCCCAGAGGACAGTCACCCAAGGACAGCCCACATGGGGCTGAAAATACATACCAGTTCCCCACTGCCAAAAATAGAGCTACGGAGAAGAGCACTGACCTGTCAAACATTTTAAAAACTCAGAAAACTCGTTTCTCCAGTGCTATTGCCAAATATATATACATTTTAAAAATACTGTTTTATTCTTTAAACGAATTTATCTAGGCCTAAGTATTCGACAGGTGCTATAGGAAACAATACTGCTTTTACACCAAACACAAATAAAATGCAAAGTTTGTGTACAAAATGATTATATTAGGGCTGCAAGAGACCACAGACATCCAGTGGTCCAATCTGCTCACCTTTGGGTCCAAAGTCCCATGAGCTATTCAGAGGTAAAATTAAGAATATTCCTGCTCACAAGACAGAACTCTATTTCCCAGAACTATCTCCTCAACAGCAAGAGACCAAGAGTTATTTTTAAATTGATATGTTTACCAGCACTCTCTATCCACTTGTTAAATGTGGACCAATACATGTGAAACTTTATAAACCCCTTTTTCAGAAAAATAAAAAATAACGTGATTATATTAGGTTATTAAAAGCAAATAACTATGCTAAAATATTAATTTGTTTTTCTAAAATATTACTAAAAAGAACATTGACTCTCAAAACAAAATACTGAATTGAGGATTTTCAATATGCAAATTTGTTACACTGTGGCCTATTAAGATTCGAATAGTACTGACAAGACAAAGAATTAACACCTGAAAGCAAATTTGCTCACGTCCTTCGGCAATATTATTGGCTTAGTGGATATTAGCTATTAATAAATAAGTAAATAATAAATTCAGTTTTCTCTACCACTCCATGAAGCATGAAAAAAGTTTCACTTACCAAAAACAGAGAACCATACTCAAAGGTCTCATTCATAACTTCCTTTTTCAGCTCTTGTTTTTCCATAGGTATTTCCTTTTCTTTTTCACCCTTCTTTTCTGCGTGGGTCCTATCAATTTTTGAAGCGTACGTCATTCCCAAACGTTCTGTACTTTCCATTTTAACAGGGAGTATGCCTTTGATCTTCTGAAAAAATGCAGCTACAGACCCAGTATCACATACTGAATGAGAACTTGTTTTGTCAACATCTTTCTGATTCGATTTCATGGCAGATGTTGTTCTTGGAACCCTGAGTGAAGCATTTTTAGAATGAGTTGTAACATGCACAGCCTGGCCAGTAATGAGTTTATTAAACTGTTGCTTATGAGTCTTGTTAATTAGGATTTCTGCTTTTGTGTCTGTGTTCACGTCAGATCTTGGTGTTTTGCTCAAAGTTGTCAACTGTCTTGAGGAAGACACTGCTGAGGGCGAGGCAGCTGCACTGTTCAACTGAGGCTTGGGTGTGACCTTAGATAAAGCAGGGTCTTTGGGCTGCAACACTGGTCTAGATATAACTTTTGCCTTGACATTCTTGAAGTTTGGTCTTGGGTAACTTATAATTTCAGTTTTTCTAAACTTGCTGCCTACAGAGGTATTTGTTTTAGTTGCTGATTTTCCCAGACTAGGCTTAGATAAGCTCATCGGTGTTCCCTTTAAAGTAGGTAAATTTTTAGGCTCTCGATTACTCTTCTCCACTTTATTACAGCTCTCTGTTGATTGGATCGGTGAAAAAGTAAAGCTTACATCTGTGGGTTCTACAATTGGTGTTGACATGCAAGCTGTGTTATTTGTGCTAATAATCATTTCATTTGCATCCCAAGACACTTCAAATAATGAAACTGTCTTTTGTCCTGGTGAGCAACGTTGTATCAATTCTACAGTACTATTTTGGGTTTCCAAATCCTTCTCATTAGAAGCAATTTTTAGATCTTCAGTCACAGGGATATTATGCTCTGAGACCAACACTTTGGCTTTACTTTTTTCAAAAGCTGGAACCAGTAAAGGGCATTCATCATCAATAAGACAATTAGACAGTGTCTCTCTTAGATTTTGGCCCATTTCCCTTGGACCATATGAGCTTGGTGAATGTGTTTCACTATTTGGTTCATCTTTAGACAAACAATAGAGCTCTTGTAATACAGACCCATTGGGGACTTCCATGTCATCAGAAACTGGTGTTAGAGCTTGTATCTCTTTTTCTCCAACTAGTCTTTGATGTGACCCATCTGTGTAGTCACTGGCGACCTTTCCTGAAGAATATGGACACTGGTTTCCAATATCTGGAACAATATCAGTATGCATCATCACATCATCAGAAAGTGCTGTGTAAGTTGTGTTGTGGGCCTCTGACCCTGTGGCTTGAGGGTTTTCAAAGCTTTCTCTATTTTCACTAATTTCTCTTATATGCATCTTATCAGAATTGGATAATACCCAGGTGGAACAGGATGAAGGAGGTGTATTTCCACTTCTCACACTGGCTAGTTGCAGATCTCCAGGGGTGGGCAAGGATCGACCCTTTTCAAAGACATGGTGTGTTATAAAGGTGCAGTTAACTTGATCTGCTTCCAGGTCAAATGTCTGGTTTAACTCCGAGGTGGCAGCATAGTCTACACAGTTCAGATCATCGTCAGACTTCCACACAAAAGTCAGAGATGGCTCAACCTTCTGGTCCTCAACTGCTTCTAGGGAATGACAATTACTATGGAGATACTCAGGCTCCTCTGTATTTACAAGTGCAGAAGACTGACTTGTGGGATCTTTATGCATGTCTAACATCTGCTGACTAATGAAAGCACCTGAAGATGTTTGATGATCCAGTACTTCAACACACTGAGGGCTAAAAGATATACTTTCATCACTATCTAAAGCAGGGTCCATTTCATAATCAACTACCATGGCATCCGGGTTGGCAGAACTCCAATTCACACGATTAATTGAGGAGTTTTGTGTAGATGGTGATATTTGGTTGTATGCATACGTGTTTCCATTTTTATCACTGACAAATAAGGAATGTAATTCATCTTCTGTCTTATCACCTAAATTATCATCATTCATCCTGAATATTAACCTTAAACCTCTGCCATTTTATTTCTTCTTCAATTCTTTTCAAAAGAGAGGGAAAGAAAAATTGTCCATCTCCTAACTTTAGCAGCACGGTTGAAAGTTGTTTAGTCTACGGTGGTTTGAAGGTGAAATAATTTGTTGTTCTCTGGAAGAAATAAAATGTTTATCTCAGTAAATATTAGAAAAAGTAATAGGTCACCCCTTGACTAATACCAATCATTCCTTTTACATTTATAACCCACAACAGTTCAATAATTAGGTAATTAAAACATCACTAGCTTCTCCTTTCAAAAATACCTTCTAAGGGATTGGGACAGAATGGAAGGCAGAGACACTACAAACGTTCCTGTGACTGACTTCATAACTGATGCCTTCTCTCTACTTCCAGGGACCTTATGTCAAAAGAGAAAAGGAAACTAAGCCTGGCAATAAATCTTCCTTTTCACTGGATGACAAAGAGACCATCTTAATTTACCTGATAGTTCCAACTGTTGTTTCCATATAATTCATAATAGTATTCTTTTCATTCTTAGAAGGGCCTTTACTATGTTCAAGAAGAGTGATTATGAGGGAAACCATGCAGGGCTAGCAAATGAGCTAAAGATCAAGGAATGTTTGGGGAATTCCCATTTCTCTTTCTCACTTTCATTCCTGTTTTAAACATATGCCATTTCCAAACTGAAGGTGGAAAATCTGACACTGAAAAGTTATGAGTTTCTAAAAATATTAAACAGAGAAAGTCATTACATGCACTATACTGAACTGTGTCTCCCCAAGATCCACACATTAAAACCCAACCCCAGCATATGTGACAATACTGGTGAAAGGATCCCTAGGAGGTGCTTACAGTTAATGAGATCATGAAGGTGGAGCACTTACCCAATAGAGCTGGTGCCTTATGAGAAGGGATATCAGAATTCTCTCTCCCTGACCTCCGTGCAGGACATAGCAAAAAGGCAACTATTTACAAAGTAGAAAGCCCTCACAAGAAAGAAAACCCTAGCCAGGTATGCTGCTGCACATCTGTAATCCCACCTACTAGGAAGCTAAGACAAGAACATCTCAAGTTTGAGGATAGCTGAGACAATTTAGCCAGAACTTGTCTCAGAATAAAAGTTTTAAAAGGGCTGGGGATGTAACTCAGTGGTAGAACACTTTTCTATCATGTAACCCTCAGTGATGGGGGTGGGAGAGCAAACTCTGACAGAAACTTGATCTTGGCCTTTCTAGCCTCCAGAAAAGAAATTTCATTTAAATTATGCAGTCTAAAAAAATATTGTTATGGCAGTTCAATAAGTCTAAATTATCACAAGAACCAGCAATTCTATTCCTAAGTATCTACCAAAGAAAAATGAAAACATATGTTCACATAAACATTTACAAATAGTCATGATTCCTAATAAGTGCATTTTTTACAATAGCCAAAATGTAGGAAAAAAAATCCTTACATGTCTAGCAAGATAGATGACTAAATTTATGTACACATACATGTACACATGTTGTATACACATATTGTATATATACGAGAATATTCTTGGGCACAAAAAGGAATGCAATATTGACTCATGGTACAACAACGATACAGTGTTACAACTTGAAAGTATTATACTAAATGAAAGCTCACTCATAAAAGCTATTATATAATATTTACATGAAATATCCAGAACAGGCAAATCTATAGAGACAGAAAATAGATTGGCCATTGTCTAAGGCTGGTAAAAGACGAAGGAGAAGGGAGTGGACATTGGCTGTTAAATGGGATGTTATTTCTTTGGAGGAAATGAAACATTCTAAAATTAGATTTTGTTGATAGTTACACAATGCTGCATGTTAACATTTAGATCTGAAATGTATCCCAAAAGTTTCACGTGTTCAGAGGTCAGGTTTTTGGAAGGTAACTGGATCATGGAAGTGGTACTCATCAGTGGATTAATACATTGGTGAGTTCCTAGCTGAAGGTGCTGTTAGGTGGGTGGCCCTAGTCTGAAGAGGTCAGTGTGACCTGCAAAATATATTCTTGTCCTAGCTCTTCCTCTTTTTACCTCTCTGCTTCTGGACTGCTATGATGTGAGCAGTCTTCTTCTGAAAGAGCCTTCCACCATTCTGTTTCTGCCTTAGCACCAGTTGACCACTGACATTAACGGTTTATTGGTGAGGATCTTTGTATATGCTTTAATCCTCTGCTACAAAATGTATTTAAGCTAAATGTTAAAATCCGGAGCACATTTATTCATTT
Source organism: Fukomys damarensis (assembly GCF_012274545.1). Lineage (NCBI taxonomy): Eukaryota > Metazoa > Chordata > Mammalia > Rodentia > Bathyergidae > Fukomys > Fukomys damarensis. The sequence goes on from NW_022900930.1 coordinate 17,237,308, forward strand.
TCAGACTCATGTACATGAGGTAAAGTTTCCAAACACCCATAGGAGTTCAATCTCTAGGCCTTGAAACCCAAAATATTATCTGATCTTCGACTTGCTTTAAATTTTAAAAAAGACATTAGTACAGTATCAAAGCTACAAATTTTATTTTATTCTAGAATAAAACTAAAGCAATTTAAAAAAAAACCTAAAGCAACTGAGCAAAGTATGTGTTATTTAAAAATACATTCATTATGTCCCTACTTTTTGCTAAAATCATTCAAGATAATTGATAATTCTCCTCTAAACCTCATTATTTTTTCACAGCTTGAGTTTAAATTCTTCACTTAAGCCCTGCAGTCTGCCTTTCAACAAACTCAATGACTGCCTTAGGTAGTAAATTTAGTAAAGTCTGGCTTACACCTAAGAACCAAGAACAAGGATATCTAGCAATCAATTTCCTAAAAGCATGATGATTTTCCATGAAACCATCTGAACAAGAGGAAGCTAGAGATGGTTTAATGGATTAAAAATAGAGGGCTAAAGAGGTGGCATCAGAGTTATACTTTATTTTTTTCCTCATTGAGTTTATTGCTACATTTTAGGTATACAGTACAGTTACATTCATCACTGGGATCTTGTACCTTTACATGACAGGTCTTGGTTCTCATTTTTTCCCCTTGTCCCTGCCCTCCCTTCACCCCTCCTCCCCTCCCCCTTTTAAATAATTTAAAAAAATAAAAATTTGAGACCATATGCTTTTTTCTTCTAAAACTGTGTGCTTCTATGGCTTTAATATGCATACAAATCAACTGAGCTTCTGATAAAGAAAACAAACAGCAGAGTAATGCACGCGGTGGGCTGTAATTCCACAATTTCTATCCACCCACCCCACGATACTGATGCTTCTTGTCTATGCAACACCCAAGAGCAGAAAGGATGCAGAAAATAACCAGTTCAATAACACTGGTGGCTGTCAGTGCCAGCTGAACATCCTTGCTCCAACCAGAAAAACCTTTCCTTACATTTGAACCCTAAATTTATGTTTTGAACTTTCCTCTCAGCTAATAGCTGGAAGTATGTATACTCACAGAAAGTACTACTTCTATCCTCTTCAGTTTATTTCTTCCATAGGGAGAAAGCTGAATTAATCTAATACTCCTGTCATTTTTCTGTCATGATCACATTCATCATAGGGAACTTGTACCTGTACATGATATATCTTGCTGCTGCTTTTCGTCCCTCCCCTCCCCTCCCTTCAACCTGTCTTCCTTTCCTTATTTATGAAAACTTTGTTTCCATTTTTTTCTATTCTTTTTTTGTCTTGTCCCTTCTTTCCTTTCTTCCTTCCCCCTTCCTATCCACCTTCTCATTTGAACACTTTTTCCCCATTTCCCAGTATCTATCATACATTTTGGTCCTTATTTACCCTTTGTTTCTCACACTGGAGAGACAATGAGTATTTAAATCTATGTGTCCAATTCATCTCACTTAGGAGTATGGTCTCAAGGTGCATTCATTTAGCTAGAATGTCTCAAGCATATTCTTCTTTATGGCAGTGTAGTACTCCATTGTATAAAAGCCCACATTTTCTTTATCCATTCATTGGTTCATGGGCATTTTTGCTGTTTCCAAGATTTAGCTATTACAAATTTTGCCACTATAAACATGGTGCGCACATATTGCTATGGTGTGATGCTTTTAATTCAGGAACATAAAAACAAGGGGAATAGCTGGATCTAATGGAACCTCTAGTTTTAGTTTTTTCAGGAATCTCCACACTGATTTCCACAGTGGTTGCACCAGTCTACACTACCACAAACAGTGGAGAAGGGTCCCTTTTTCCCCACAGCCTCTCCAGTATTTGTTATTGGTTGATTTCTTGATAGCAGCCAATCTTTCTGGAATGAGATGGAATCTCAGCATTGTTTAATTGGCATCTCTCAAATGGCCTATGATGTTGAACATTTTTTCATATATTTATTTGCCATTTCTACTTCTTCATTAAGAAGTGTCTAGGTCTGGGAATTTAGCTCAGTAGTTCTGCTGCCTGCCTCAAAAGTTCAAGGTCCCAAGTTCGATCTCTGGAAAAAAACAAAAAAACAAAACAACAAATAAAGAGTGTCTATTCATTTCAGGTGCCCATTTTTAGATTAGTCTTTTTAACTTGGGGGGTCTGGTTTTCCTAGTTCTTTATATATTCTAGATAGTAATCCGCTGTCTGAGGTACAGCTGGCAAAAATTTTTTCCCACTCTATGGGTTGTCTTTTCACTCTGTTGGTGGTTTCTTTTGCTGTGAAAAAGCATTATTCCAATTATTTACTAGGGGCAAGGAACTCATCTTCCTTTGCTTCCATTCCAGGGAAGGAGACCTATCTCCTCTAATATCAAGTAAGCAGGGAGAAGGCCAGCAGCTCCAAGGACAAACAACAAACTATGCCAGCAGCAGTAGCCCCAAGAAATGCCCACAGTTATAATGTGAACTGCAAAACCGGCTTGGGGTTTTCTCCAAAAATAACTTCTGCATGGAGGGCTAGAGTTAAAGAAGAAATCCAGTGCAGCACCCACCACATTTGAGAGGGTTTGTCAAGAGTCATTTTGGGAAGGAGTTAATTGTTTATGACTGAGCTAAAGAACAACTACAGAGCAATACTTCAGGGTTTCTGGTGTCTCCCGACCACAGTGACAAACGAGATGGCCACGGGACACAGTTACAGAGAGGGCACAGGCTAGACACAGACCCCCTGCGAAGTTTAAGCTCAGATTGGGAAAGTTTGAAAGTCCCCCTCTCTGGACTGAGAAAGGCTGGTTGTGTGACTTTCAGGGGGGGCTGGGTCTGAAAGTGCTGGCATTACTTGACCCCAATGGACAGCTTGACCCTCAGCCCCACTACCTACATCCAGCACGTTCCTCAGTGGTCTGTTTGCTTTCCCATCCAACATGATCAGGGATATGGCTCAGGTTGGGCAGTCGCCACTGCCTACAGGGTACAGAAGCCCCCTGGAGCCGGACAAGTACCTCACAAGGCAACAAAGTATAAACCTAGACAGAGAAAGTCTTGACATAAAGCATATGGAAGGACAGGGAAACTAGGAAACTAGGAGCGGCTGAAGTGACTGCATAGCTAGGATAGACACCACTGATCAGCCACGCCCAGCAGGCAAGGCAGGGCAGGTTTCAGCCTTCACACAGAAAAAATTGAGAGTGATTCACTCTCCTTCCCCCACATCTGGTGGATTCCACTAGTGCAGACCCTGGAGGAAAACACACATTCAAAAACACAAAGGACTTATTTTGGACTCCTTTCTCTTTTTATTAGTTTTGTTTTGATGGTTTTTTGGGTGTGTGTGTTTGTGTGTGTGTGCACATGCATGCTTTTGGGCTTTTAAAAAAAATCTTTGTTTTGCTCTGCTTTGTCTTTTTTCTTGTTTGTTCTATTCTGCTACTTTTAGCTAATCCTATTAATTTTGGTTTACTCATTGATAAGGTCCTTTATCTTGCTTTTCTCTCCTCCTCCTCACCTTCATTTTTCAAATTTCTTTATTTCATTTTACCCTTCCCCACCTTCCCCATGTTTACTAGTATTTCCACAAGCATTATTACTTTTTATTGCCATTATTCCCAAATCCTTCTCTCTTGTTGATGGTGATACAACTGGTGATACCTTCACCATATGTCATATATGACTCATGTAGGTCTACGTTATAACTACAGATCTTTTTTTCTATTGTTATGGTTGGCATTGTGGTACCTTTTATTGGTACTTGCTGATTAAGGTATATCAGTACTTTTTTTGTCTTTGGCTCTTATTGTTACTAATTTCATCACTATTACTAGGGTAGCATAGTTGTTAGGACTAGTTAGTTTTTACTGTATACCAATGTCTAGTTTGTCTGTGTCATCGACAATACTGCAGCTCACTTCCAGAGAACATTATGATGGGCTAATTACTCTGCACCCCTCCCCTCCAAATTAACAGAGGTGGCTGGATCTCAAAATAGAGGCAAAGGGCTGTAGTTAGTAACACCCAGACTACATCACTGGGAAACAAACACTAAGGATAACCCCATATAAGAGCAAAAAATATTTCCACTATAACTGACCCACAATCCTCGGCACACATGCACTCAGTGCCCATGTTTATGCATGTGCTTACACGTGCATGCACACACACACAAACACACTAGAAACATGAGAAAACAAAGCAAAAAAAAATGCCTCTAAAAACTCCCAACTCCACCGAAGCTGATCTATGAGGCATTGATGGGAAGAAAACCAAAAGCCAAAGAGCAGAATTATATGAAATGATAAAAAGGAAACAAACAAACAAACAAAAAAGATGTTTAAAGTGCTCTGCAAGCTCAAACATGAAAGAGGATAGAACTAAACAGATAATAAAGAAAATGATCAGTGAATTTACAGAAGCCCCTAATACAAAACTAGCCGAGCAAAGCAAAACACAAATAGCCATGGAAAGGTATCAAACAGAAATCCATGAGATGAAAAGATTAATGAAACTATGGGCAATGATGTGAGTCAGAGTGTCACAACCAGACGATAAGGCCGATGCCGATGACCATATACTTAGGAACCTCAGAAGCAACAAGAGAACACTGAATGTGGATCCAACAACTGCTACATGGCAGAAAGAAGACAAATCTTAAGTCAGAATTACTCAAAAGTCAGAAGATGGCATGAATGATATAAAAACATGTTTATAGAAATAACAGGAGACAATGTTCCAAGTATGAGGAAAGAATTTAATATAGAGATAAGGAAAGTATACAGAAACCCAAATCGCTATGATCAGATAAGAACTCTCCACAACACACCACATTTAAAATCCCAGAAGTCCAACACAAGGACAGAATCTTAAAAGGTGTTAGAAAGAAGTTAACAAGTCACACAGATAAATCTATTAGAATTTCAGAAGACTTATCAATACAAACCTTAAAGCCAGGAGGCCTTGGAGTGAAATATTTTAAGCCCTAAAAGAAAACAACTTCCAACCCAAATTGAAATAAAAACTCTATAAAACTTATCTTTCAAAACTGATGGAGAAATAAGGTTTTTCTATCACAAATAAGACTAGCTTAAGAAACTTATGACCACCAAACCAGCACTTTAAATGTTGTCGGGGATATCCTTGAAAGAGACAATACAGCTTACATTGCCAGGAAGTCTAATGGAATGAGTACATGGAGCAGGGTGAGCAGTTAAGTAGAAAGGGGAAACAACAGAAATCGGCAATAATGACAACAACAAAAATAATGCAAGGACAGGAATAAGCCAATATATTTCAGTAACAATTCTCAATATGAATGGTCTCAATTCCCCAATCAAAAGATTCAGATTGGCTGACTGGATCAAAAAACAAAACCCAACAGTATGCTGTACACAAAAGCCACATTTTGTCCAAAAAATAAATTTATAGATTAAAAATAATCAATGGATGGAAAACAATATTCCATGTAGCAGAAAGCCAGAAACAAGGAAAGGTAGAGATCCCATCTTCAGACAAAGTGGACTTCAAGCCAAAACTAATCAGAACAGGCAAAGAAAGTCACTACTTATTGGTTAAGGGAACAAGTAAACAAAAGAGATAACAATATACACCAAACACTAGGGTGCCCAAGTTCATAAAACATATACTACTGGACATAAAAGGTCAGCTCAACATCAACACAATTATGGTGGGGGCACTCAATACCCTACTATAACAAATAGATAAACAAGAAAAATAACCAACAAAGAAATGTCAGGGCTGAACTACACCTTCAGTCAAATGGCCTCAATACCTACAGTTTATTCTACCCAAAACAAATGCTAGTACAACACAGCAGACCATATGGGACACAACAAAAACAGTCCTAAGAAGGAAATTTATAGATGTGAAAGTCCATATCAGAAAAAGCAGGGAAAACTCAAATAAACAACCTAATGACACACGCACCTCATGGTTGTAGAAAAACAAGAACAATCCAAATACAAATCTAGTAAAAGGAAGGAAATTATAAGGCTCAGAGGAAAAATTAACGAAACTGAGGCGCGCACACACACACACACACACAAAGAAATGTGAATCAAAGAGCTGAAAGTCCATATCAGAAAAAGCAGGGAAAACTCAAATAAACAACCTAATGACACACGCACCTCATGGTTGTAGAAAAACAAGAACAATCCAAATACAAATCTAGTAAAAGGAAGGAAATTATAAGGCTCAGAGGAAAAATTAACGAAACTGAGGCGCGCACACACACACACACACACAAAGAAATGTGAATCAAAGAGCTGGTTCTTTGAAGTAAAAAAC
>NW_022900930.1:17243767-17253065 GCF_012274545.1 Fukomys damarensis
GGGGGGGGATCCATACAATCAGTAATAAAAAGGTAAAACCACAACAGACACTGCTAAAATCCAAAAAATTATTATTAAGTACTTTGAAAACCTGTACTTCAATAAAATGAAAAATGCAGAAGGATAGATTACTAGATACATAAGAATTACCAAAGCTGAAACAAAAACACAGACATAGCCTAAATAATCCCACAACAGGCAATGAAATTGAGGTAGAATTTAAAAATCTAGCAATTAAGAAAAGCCCAGGTCCTGATGGGTTCACTGCTGAATACTACAAAGACTTCTTGTAGATCTAATGCCAATATTCCTCAAACATTTTAAGAAATTGAAAGAGAAGGAGTATTGCCAAACTCATTCCTGGAAGCTAGCAATACTCTGATTCCAAAACCAGACAAGGATCCAACCAAATAAAGGAACTACAGGCCAATCTCTTTAGTGAACATAGACATAAAACTTCTCAACAAGATACTGGCAAACAGAAAGCAACAAATCATCAAAAAGATCATGCATCGTGACAAAGTAGGCTACATCCCACAAATACAAGGATGGTTCAATATATGCAAATCAATTAATGAAATACATCATATAAACAGAAGAACAAAAATCACACAATCATCTCAAAAGACAGAAAAAGCCTCTGACAAAATCCAATAACTATTCCTAGAAAAAAAACTGAAGAAAATAGGTATAAAAAGACAAATCTCAATTGCATAAAAGCCATTTATAACAAACCCATTGCCAACATAATATTAAATGAGGGGGAAAACAAAGTTTCCCTCTAAAATCAGGAGCAAGAAAAGGATGTCCATTGTCACCACTCTCATTCAACATAGTCCTTGAAGTATTAGCCAGAACAATCAGACAAGAGAAAAAAATGAAAGGAATATGTATAGGAAAGGAAGGAGTCAAATTATCATTACTTGAAGACAACACGACCCTGTATATAGAAGTATTCCACCAAAAGACTCCTAGAATAACCAAATCCAGCAGTATAGCAGGATACAAATCAATACACAAAAATTAATAGTATTCCTGTAACCAATAATGGAGTCACTGAGAAAGAAATTAGGAATACAATACCATTTGCAATAACATCAATGAAATTTAAATACTTAGGAATTAACCTAACAAAGGAAGTGAAAGACCTCTACAACAAAAACTATGATACCCTTAAAGAAGAGATCAAAAAAGACAAGAGAAAATGGAAAGTTATCCTTAGTTTTTGGATAGGCAAACCAGTATTGTTAAAATGGTAATACTTCTAAAACTGATATACAGATTTAACACAATTCCAATCAAAATAACAACAGAGCTAGAGAAAACAACCCTAAATGTCATATGGAGCCAGAATAGCAAAAGCAATTCTGCAGAATAAGAGTAGAACAGGAGGCATCACAATGCTGAACTTTATATGTGTGTGTGTGTGTGTGTGTGTGTGTGTGTGTATGAATGATAAAAACATCATGATAGTGGCACAAAGACAGACATATGGATCAAAAGAACACAACAAAGGATGCAGATACAACCCCAAGCACATTCAGCTACGAGATTGTTGACATAGTGGCCAAAGACACACAGCAGGAAAAATAGCCTCTTGATAAATGGCACTGGGAAAACTAACTACCCACATGAAGATTTAATCTGGACCTGTATTTCTCACTGCATACTAAACTAAAATCAAAATGGGTCAAAGATGTAAATGATAAAACAGAAACTGGAAGACAGTATCAGTAAAATTCTTAAAGACATAGACATAGGCAAGGACTTCCTGAACAGAACCCCAATTGTACAAAAAGTAACATCAAGAATCAACAAATTGGATCTATTAAATTAAAATTCTATACAACAAAGGAAAAATTCAAGAGTAAAGAAACTACCCACAGAATGGAACAAAAAATTTTTGGCTACTCACTGGGCAGAAGACTAATGTGTAAGATACATAAAAAAACTCAAAAAAATATATACTTCCCCCTAATAAAAGACCCAATAAAAAATAGGTGACTGAAATGAACAGAACAAATTGATCATTTTTCTCAGAAGAAATACACCAGAGGAAAAAAATGTTCATCATTTCTTCCCATTAGAGAAATGCATATTAAAACATTGAGATTCCTCTTATTCCAGAAAGAATGGTTATTATCAATAAGTCAAATAACAACAAATACTGGTGAGGCATCGAGCAAAGGGGAACCTTCTACTGTACTTTTTTCTTTTGAGTTTATTGGTAATTGTTAATGGGAATGTAAACTACTACAGCCACTATGGATATCAGTATTGAGATTTCTCAAAATGCTAAAAATTCCATTTGACCCAACTATTCCCCTTCTAGATATCTTCCTGAGTAAGACATCATATTACAATGGTACATGCATATCCACATTTATAGCAGCACAAATCATAATAGCTAAATATAAGAAATAGACTATATGTCCATCCACAGATGAATGGATAAAGAAAATGTGGCATTACACAAAATAGAGTACTCCTGTGCCATAAAGATAAACTTCAGTCATTTGTAGGAAAATGGATGCACTCTGAGATCACAGTGTTCAGTGAAATCAGACACACAAGCTTAAATATCACGTGGTCTGTCTTAGAACTCCAAAGTAAAAATAAAGAGCAAAATAAAACACTGATAATAGGAAGTAGGGAGATAGATCTTGCTCAAAGGGGGAGGGGTGGGAAAGGGGGCAAAAAAATGAATCGGGATAGATTATGTACATGAACCAACTCCATGCAAAGCACGTAAACATGTACTGAAAATATATACAAACTAACAAATAAAACACAGGGATCAAGAGATTGGTGGATGGGGAGGGAGAGAAAAAAGATTGATAAAAAGAATTACAATGTGTTCTATACATATACCAACTTATGATACAGAATGTAAACATTATGCACTACACACATGTACTAATAAAATAAATAAAATATAGAGCAAAGTAAAAGATTGATAATAGAGAACAGAGAGATAAATATTTTGCAAATGGAAAGGGGACCAAGGAAGAGATGGAGGAAGGGGATGTAAAAAGAATTAAGATGTTATGTTCATGTAACAACTCCTCGCTGTAATCACTATGTACTGAAAACATGTACTGCTAACAATGAAAACTTTAATAAGAGACACAGCTGATGAGACAATATTGAGGAAGCTCCGGCATTACTGGCTGGCTTCTCTCACTGTCTTCCTGGATGAACCTCACGCGTCAGGAGCAGCAGTGTGAGGATGGACCAGGAGGACCTGTTTCTGGAGGTTCCCTGGGAAGGGCCCCTGGTATGTCACACTGATCTGCATCCTTACAAAGATTCTCGAGCAGAGACAGTTTAATGGTTTGAATACCAGTGTCCTTACACTGCTGTATTTTTCCATCAGTCCAGAACTAAGAGCAAAGAGAAGGTTGCTCCCCACTGGACCCAATGATTACAGTGAGTATAACACAGGTGTTTTTTTTTAAACTCCTAGCTTAAATCTATGTATTCTACAAAGTTTGACTCTTATTTTAGTAAAATATGAATAAAATTTATCATTTTAACCATTTTATTTATCTATTTATTTATTTTGGGTTTTTTGAGAGAGGGTCTCACTATGTAGTTCAGGCTGACCATGAACTCTCTGTGATACTCCTGCCTCAGCCTCCCAAGTGCTAGGATTATACATATATGCCACTATGCTCAGTACCACTTTAATCATATTTAAGTACCACAGTTCTATGACATGAAGTACATTCACATTGAGCAACCATTAGCATATCCAGAACTTTTTCATCTTTCTGAACTAAAATTGTGTGTCCATAAAGGTTTCTGCATGTTGTATCATGTCAAAATTATCTTTCTTTTTAGGGCCAAAAAATATTCCATTACACATATCTAACCACATTTTGTTTACCCATCCATCAGTAGTTGGACACATAGGTTGCTTCTACCTTTTGGCTATTATGAATCCTGCTGCTATGAATACAGGTGTTCAAATATCTGTTCTAATTCTTGCTTTTCTGGGTTTTGTTTTGTTTTGTTTTTTTTTGGACATATACTCAGAAGTGGAATTGCAGATAATGTGATAATTCTATGTTTAATGTTTTTTGAGGAATTACCATGTTAGTTTCTACAGCTGCTACATCACTTTACATTGAGCAATAAACAAAGGCTCAACTCTCTCCATATCTTTTTGTTTTTTCATTGAGTTTATTGGTACATTTAGGTATACAGTACAGTTACATTCATCATTGGGATCTTGTACCTTTACATGACAGGTCTTGGTTCTCATTTTTTCCCTTGCCCCTGCCCTCCCTTCACCCCCTCTCTTTCCTTATCTTTGACAACACTTATTATTTTCTGTTTTGTTCTAAAACAGCTGTCCTAGTGGGTGTAAAGTAGTGTCTCATTATGGCATCCCTAATGACTAACGATGCTGAGTATCTTTTCATATGCTTATTGGCCATTTGTATATTTCCTTTGGAGGAAAGTACTCAAGTCCTTTGCCCATTTTCATTATTTTTTTTAATTGTTGCTGTTGAGTTATATACCTTTTTAAAAAAAAGTCTAAACGACATAAAACAGTTTATAGAGAATTTTGTTTCATTTCTATTATGGGTTAAATTCTATCTCCCCAAAAGCTATATTGAAGCCCTAACTCCTGATATCCACAAATGTGACAAATTTATACGAAACCAGAGTCCTAGCAGATGTAATCAAGTTAAAAGGTACTAATGTGACTGGTATCCTTATAAGAGGGATAGGACAGAGACACACTCAGAGAGGTGACTGCCATGTGAGGGCACGGTCACACACAGGAAGAAAACAGCCCAAGTGAAGACAGGCAAAGACAGGGCTGTGCTGACAGAAAGAGCAGGTAGGCCACCAGGAGCAAGAAGAGGCAAGGAAGGCCTGACTCCTGTAGACAGCACAGGGAGAATTGTCTTACCAGGGCCTCAGTCTCAGACTCAGCTTTCAGAATTGTGAGACAATAGATTCCTGGGGTTCTTAAACCACCCAGTTTACATACTTTTGTTATGAGAACCCTAGGAACTAAAACTAAATAAACATATATATTTTTTCTTCAAGTCCTTTTATAGATTAGTCATCTAGATTTAGAACTCAACTCCTATTATTAATACTATTATTATTAATCAGTAAATATTATTAAATAGGACTGGTGGTTGTTCAATGGTGGAGCACTTACCTAGCCTGCAAAAAAAATAATTGAAAAATATAGAAAAATAAAAATGTGCATAATTCCTTTCCAGGAATGCCCGTGATCTTTCCATATACCCTTGCTATGTAAACTGTTTCCCTAATGGATCAATATTAGCTCAGTGACTATACTTGTATAGGATTTGACTCACGTTGTACCAACATTATGATTTTGTTAAATAAATTACCCTTTACCAAGAGCAGTCATCCACTCAGGACCCCTCCTGGAAATCTAAGAAGCTACTCTTTTCCTTATTTCCAATAGAACTCTCCTATCTTCCTCTTTCAATTCACAATTTCATTTCTCAATGTCGTGAGACCATGAACTCAGCACATCTTACATCTAATAGGTTGGAAATTATTTTCCCCATAACATAATGGAGCCCCAGTGAGATAATTGGAAAAAGACATGAGTTTGCTTTTGTTTCAGAGCACCCCTAAAATATTTCAACTGGATTCTGGATTGTCACTCATTCAAGTAATCAAGAATTCTCATCTCTTGGTCATTGGTTGCTTATGCTTTGTTTTTTTGTCAAAATGATAAGATGGTAGGTTTAAGTTGAGAGCACAGATAGATTGTGTTGCCTTTTACATTTGGGTTTCTTTAATGGGACATCTCTTATTCTGTAAGAAGGCCTTGTATTCCTTCCTCACCTTGTTTGGCAGTTACAAGATGGGCTGGCCTCATTACAGACAGCTCACTGGGATGGTTTTGGAACTTCCAATTGGCCTATAGCTGGGGTTGTTACTTTTATCAAGAAATGGTAATGTACTTCTCTTTGTAATCCTGGAATCTTTTTCTTTCCAACTGGAGGCTCCTGAACCCTTAGAAAATGAGTAAGGGCACGGAAGATAAGAGGCACTTGCTCTCTTCCTAGAAATGGGAAGAGACAGCAGGAAGTGCTCTCCAAGACATGTAGTGACTTCCACAGGCATTTTATTTAGACCACGTATCCCAACCCTGGGTTACAAGAGACCTGGAAGTCGTGCTCATCCAGCAACATACAGTGTAAGGTTGTGGCCTACTCAATGTCTTGAGCAAGGATCTCTTGTGCAACTAGCAAGCAAAAATCTCATCCTGAGATATGACAGGAGAGAACTGTTCTCCAGGTGACATTGGAGGAAGTTATCTCCAAAAACATGAACATTTATGAGCCCCAAACACTACAGCCTGAAAGAGCACCTCCAATCTGCCCTGTCTGTCTTTATCTCTGTTTCTCCCTCACTCAATTAGAAAACAAAAAAGAGTTATTCAAATTACTTGACCATTGGTTTAATTTTCTGTTTGGCAAGGCTTCCCTTCTTAAACTGGGCTGTTCTAGTGGGAGTTAATTGTAGTTTTTGTCTTTAGAGACATGTTTTACTAAGGACCAGAAACTAAGCTTAAAAAAGCTTTCAGTCTTGTCTTCCTGCCTTTGGGGTAGTAGGATTTGGGAAATAGTGATGAGCCCCATAGATAAAGTTCCTGTGCCTGGCACAGAGAGTTACTACTGGATCAAACATTCTTCTCCCCTTTCTCCGCTGCCACTCCCCCAAGAATAATGCACTTGACAGCACCAAGTTGTCCAGGGCAAATCTCCTCCCAGTGACTGCCAGATTCCAGGACTCTCAAGTGACTATGTTTTCATCTTTCCAGGATGGTGAGTTTCCCCTCCCTGTGACCCTTCAGTGTCTGAACTGAGACCGGCTAATGTTGCATGACTCCAGAATGAAGCTAGCTCTCGCTTTTCCAGGTTGGAAAAACGATTATGCTTTGAGGAAGCCAGAAAGGAGGTGTGTATCTCAGGTCACCCTATAGGACTCTTTTGTGTATGGATGAAACATGTCCATAGGACCCATGTCTTGCATTTCTTATTCCCTCTGACCTACCCCTGGGCTGTAGTCTTAAAAACTGGTCTCAAACCCTCAAAAAAATGAATGAAAAAGTTTTAGTCTCAATTTGCCTGCCTTTCTGGCCTTAGGACAGGGCTAGGAATTAGGGAATCTCTCTACTCCCTTCCCTCCTTCCCCCTAATTCTTATTAACTGATTTAAATTATCATATTATATCATAAATAATATTAATATTATTTAAATTAGGAATCAGAAATGTGATTTAGGTAGGCTGGCCTGACTGGCTTTAAGATTGGGCCATTACTGCTCAGATAATTTCACTGACAGAATAGAAACCATTTGTAGTTTGATAACAGTTTTAAATAAAGGAGGAATGAGAGTCAATAGCTACAGCCCCTAGTGTCCAGAAGACTGCCTTTCTCTTCCATGATTTCTCTCTAGAACATCTCACTGGGTTGGCAACCAAATTCTATACCCAGAGAGATGGTAACTGAGGGCTGAAAAAGGAAAACTATACCTAAGTGTGGGTCAAGGGGTCACAAGATCACTAGGAAGAGGGTAAAGGTACCAGTAGGAGCACAGTCTAGTTCTGACCACTTCCTTGAGCACCTCCAGCTTTCCACCGCTGGCACTGAACAAGATCAGACAAAGAAATAAAAAAAGCATAGATGGGCAGGGCTGCCTCCTCTCGCCTGGTTTCTTTTCAAATGAGAAAGCTCCATTGTAGGTAATAACTGCAGCAGGGCAGGCTGGGGCCTTGGCAGACTTTCAACTTCCCATCTACCCTTTAGAATTCATAATTAATAGGCGCCAAAGAAATGTTACTAGTCTTTTTTCTACACCCATATCTGATCTAAGCATCCCTTTAAACAAAATTCCCAAAGAGAAATGTATAAATTGCAACACTGTACCTTTAACAGTCTATTTCTTTGGGCAGGATATTTATATAAAAAAATAACTGCAGCCATCAGAACAGCAACTTAGTACAGTAACCCTATTACAGAGGGCCCCGAAGAGCCTATACTGTGGTAGAAGATATTCCAAAGATTAAGATTAAACCATCAGCCTAGAGCCCATCTTCAAATAGTCATTGCTTTCACGGTGTAAAGGGGTTTTTCTCTTTCCTGTTTATAGTTATAAACCTAAAACTATAAAAGGGTTACTGCAGTTCAACTAAGTCCAACTAATATACCTATGAGTGTGCTCTCATTTAAGAGTAATTGTTTTGTCTGTTCTCTACGTTTGTCTGCCTGTTTAATCTGTGTCAATAGCTGGTTAAAGTATCGACAGCTGCTTCATTAAAGACTTTTTTAAGGCTCATATCACTTTTATTTTTGACCTTGTAAACTTCTGGCTCTTTTTATGGGCTTTCCAAGGAGCTCTGGATATATAGATGTTCAGGACAGCCAAACTCAAAAACATTACTGGATGAGGGGATTTGAGACTTACTTAGCACTTACCAATAAAAGCTTTAAATTTTGAGAGCATAAGATTACATATATGATTTAGGTTAATATGGTTGTTTCTGAATGTTAGCTTTCAGGTATATATTATCCTCCAAAAGTTCTACTTAAGTTGGCTTATAGATAGATACTCGAGATATTAGCCCAAATGTTTCTGGTTCACACAGTTTAACAGTAACTAATTTAAATCAGTTAATAAGAATTAAGCTATTTTTTAAGTTGGTGACATGTTTCCACCTATATTAGCCAGTCAAGATAATATAAAAATTCATTTTATAAAGTCTACCATCTGTATACAATATCTTGAGTACCTAGTCAAAAACAATGTCTATATATCTATATAGATACTGATCAACATGGAAATAGATATATAGATATAGCTTAAAAAGTATTGACTATTATGATTTGGTTCTTCTGAGTTATCTGAAGTAATTGTTAAGAAAGGGCTAAAGGTGTAGGGAAAGTGGGAAGGGTAGGGGAAAGGTAATAAGGGAAAAGAAAAAAATATGAGAAAATGAAAAAATGGAAATAAAGTGTAGATGGGGAGGGGAGGAGGGGGAGGAGGGGTTGAAGGGAGGGCAGGGACAAGGGGAAAAAATGAGAACCAAGACCTGTCATGTAGAGGTACAAGATCCCAGTAATGAATGTAACTGTACTGTATACCTAAAATGTACCAATAAACTCAGTGAGGGAAATAAAAATTAAAGTAATTGCTAAAAGGGCTGTGGATTTGGCTCAGTGGTTCACCACCTGCCTTGCAAGTGCAATGTCCCGAGTATGATCCTCAGTACCAAAAAAAAAAAAAAAAAA
>NW_022900930.1:17254733-17269211 GCF_012274545.1 Fukomys damarensis
AAAAAAAAAAAAAAAAAAAAACTTAAAGTAACTGTTAAGATAACTAAGTAAGAACCCCTTGGGCTTGGAAACTGCTGGACAAAACTCTCTGTAGCTGAAAAGCGGGTGCCTGAACCAATTTGTTCAGTTTTCCCTGATGGGACTGCTCCAGTTTTTACCTCACATGATGGCATATCCCAACACGCAGTATTAAATACATTATTATGATATATTTAATGGGCAATAGTTAAAAGGTTAAATTTTCTGTCTAAATCAATAAGATTTCCTTAAAATACAGTGGTATCTTGGTTTATAAACTTAATTTGTTCTATGTTTTTGGAAAAGATGGCCACGTTTACATTTTGTGGGAAGATGGCTGTCGTCAAGTTTGGCAAACAAAAACAATCTGGCTTGCAAACAGAAGCATTTGTGAAACAAGTACTACTGTATTAAGATGTTCTTGATTAAATTTTAAAAACTAAATTGAAAAGCAAAGGTTTTTTTCCATTAAGTGTTTGGTACTACAAAGTGAGCTTTAAGAGTTAAAGAATATTTAAATGTTAACCTATAAAATGTTTTTAATATCAGTTTATGATTGGTTAAACAAACAACCATTACCTTAGTTTATGACATAACTTATGTATTTTGGAATATATGCGTATGTCTAAAAAAAGATACACTGTGAGTCCAGGTCTTTTTTGGGGGTGGGGGCACTGGGGATCGAACTCAGGACCTTGTGCTTGTGAGGCAGGCAGCAGCACCACTGAGCTAAATCCCGGCTCAAGTCCAAGTCTTAAAGTGAAGTTTATACAGGTAAGACTATATATATAATACATACAAAGTAATAGATGCTTTCTTTTATACAACATATATCTATACCTTAAATATATTAAATGATCAAGATTTTTTACCTTTAATTAATGTTTAATTCCTTAAACGTGGTTCTCCCATTTATAACTTCATCCACATCTACTAGCTGTGATTACATAAGCACTTAGTAATTGTATGAAACAGATACATGTATATAGAGAGTAATAAGTCTGTTTTCAGTCATTAATACAGTTTCCTAAATTTATCAGAGCACTAAAGATGTCTTTAATTCTTGTCTGTATATTTACTCTGCAAAAACTGTTAAAGGAGTCTAATTTTTGCCTTAAGAATAAAAAACAAGGGCCAGGGATTTAGCTCAGTGGTTCTGCTGCCTTGCAAGCACAAGGTCCCAAGTTTGATTCCCAGTACAAAAAATAAATAAATAAATAAAATAAAAAACAAGTATATGTAAAGATTTCTTTATAGTTATGATGCTAAGTACCACTAATCTCATGTTATATTAAATATATTTGTGTTTTCCAAGTGTCTTCAAAGAAACAGGATTGAAAAACCATCTGATCATATTAGTGACTTCCAGATTGAAGTTGTTTATGGTGACACACTTTTTCAGGCTCAGGCATCTGGCTTTTCTTTACTTGTGTTCCAACAAGTAAGCCACTTAGGTGAGGTAGTCACCTTCTCAGGCTTATACTTGTTTGACTGTTATGTAACTGTGTTATAAAAATGAGAGATATCTAAACACTATGTGGTCCAGGAAATGTCACTCTAAAGACTGGATAACTATAAAGAATATCTAGGTAAAAGTTTCTTTTTGTCATGTAATATTTTCTAATTAGCTAAAAGCAAGTGACTAAAAGGTTATTTTACACTAAAATGGAAATTTAAATATATTTCAGAGACATGACAAAATGTAACTATTCTAATATAATGTCACCATGATTGTCATGCTACAACACTATGTTGGTCTTGATTTCAAATTTTCCCTGTAAAACTTTATAATTGCTATTTGTTAACATTCTACAGGAATTTTATGATAACCATGACTGGTAAGAAACAACAGTTCATACTTTATATTTCATAAATAACTGGTCACACTTTATATTTCATAGTACTTGATATCCAGATAAGATTGATAGCTGCTGTAGTCAGGGTCTGTAAGTGAACAGATTTGATACAGGACATATAATTTATAAGATTATTTCATAACATTCATCCAAAGAGTCAAATGCAGGGGAGTGAGAGACCTGTCCATGTGCTAGAGATCTGAAGAATCCAGCTGAGGGCTTGGATCCCATGGCAATGTCTCATACAAGTTCGTATCAAGGATCTGCACTAGGAAGGCCCAAAGTCCAGTGGTGGAAGCTAGAAAGCCTGAACCAGTAGGGTGAAGGATCTGTTCCACAGGCTGAGGGGTCTGCACTGAAGCCAGGAAGCAATATTCAAGGCCAAGACCAGAGCTCCCCCGATAAGAACAGCATCCATTCCCAGAAACAGTGAGGATCTGAGCTTCTCCAATGACAAGAATAGCCAAGTTCTCCCCAGAAAAGTCAACAGCATATGATCTTCCCCTCCAGTTCTCTTTTTATGCCATTGGCAACAATCCTCAGATGGGTCTTCTAGAACCATGCTCACCCAGTTTAGCTGGGCATTCCAAATTGACCATTAGTTAATCTACCACAGTAGTTAAACCTACTGCTCCCTCTGTAGTACTGGTGTAACTGCTAACAACTGAGGGGGGCGGGTGGGAATTTAGCTCAGTGGATCTACCACATGCCTCACAAGCACGAGGACCCAAGTTCTATTTCCCGGTACAAAAAAACAAAACAAACAAAAAAACCTGAGGCATGAAAAACAAAGTGAAATAGGTAACTAGGCTAAGATGACAGCCAGTATTTTGGAGTTGGCCCTCTAAAGTCAAAAAGGATCCAGGATACAAGGGGACCTCTCAACAGAAGCCTAAAACTCTGGTGAGTCACCAACCTCATGAAAAGGAAGATTGCTGGACCCCTGAGTCAACCAGTAACAATGTGATAAAAAGGAAGGTCACCAAGGAGAGACACATCTCCCGTGCTTCAACAGAAAGCCGCATGGTCGGTCAAATGAGACTATGACCCATCCTGGCAGCTGACACTGACAGAGGAGCTAAGAAGTTCTGTACATGGCTCCAAAAGTAACCACTGAGGACCCTTAAGTGACTTTCATATCCATAGCAAGAGGTTAATTTTGATTATCACAGGTCCCACTTTAACTTGGTCTGAAACACACAGCAGAAAAATATTATCAACAAGATATATAATAGACTAGGTGTGGAAAGAGGGCTCTAATTACTACACGGGCCCTTGATAGAAGTCTCCAGCTACCCCTGTAGCTGATCACTATTATGGTTCAGCAAGGCTGAAAAGCCACAGTAGCAGCTGCAGAAGCTCAGCAAGAATCTTTAAGTTCCTTATCTAAAATAGTCCCTCAGTACCACAGAGACCTTGATCTCCTCACAGCCAAAACCAAAAGAACTTGTGTTTCATAAATAAAACCTGTTATCTTTAGATATATAATTCATATCAAGAATAAAAGATCTTAAACAATAAAAGAAATATCGGACTTACAGATAAATTCCATGAGTAGGTGGGTCTAGGACCTCACTGGTTACAAACCTTATTCCAAAGCCTTAAAAACAGAGTCTAGACTTGGCCCCTTTCCCTCCCAATCTGTCTTTCTACTCTGGATCATATGTTTAGACCATGCATGCTTAATCTCTTGGTAAAATTTGTTTATTCTCACCTAGAGGCTGTCAAATTCCAAATGATCATGCAGATGGACTCAATGATAAATCTTGCAGGACTCTTTTTCTGGGGCCCGCTAGATCAACCTTGTGAAGACTGTGCACAACTGCTAAATCCCAAAACGACTTCTGTCGAAGGCCTCTTAAATCTAGCTTTCTGAAAAGAATCCCTGATTGCCATCTCCCCTATACCAACCTTTCTTATCTTGAAGCAGGTAGACTGGATCTTTGTTCATTCTCCCATAATGGCAAGTAGGGATACTTCTTTATAAGTAGTAATATTATAGACAGCTAAATTAGAAATCAATATGCACTCAAGAGTGGAATTGGGCCCTTGGGGAAGAAGTCAGCATAGATGAGACACACAAAGATTGTGGCTGGAGGTGAATCTGAACAGAGCCAGGCCTCAAGACGGAGACACAAGCACCAAAGATGCAAGGCTCCCTACAGATGAACAGCAACCTGCGATTATACCGTAATCAGCACCACCTGGTCCAGTGGGCCCAGATAGGCACCAGACTATTCGGACCCACCCCTTTTAGGAAAGCCTTTTTTTTCCCCCCCATATACCCTTGCTACATGACTCAATATTAGCTTATTAACTATACTTGTAATTCTATACTGTAATTCTGATTGTAGTTTGACCCATATTGCATCCATGCTGTGATTTTACTGTATAAATCACCATGACAAAGAGTTTCAGTGCCACCCACTTGGGACCTCTCCCAGAAATCCAGAAACTGTTCTTCTTCTCCTAATTCTAATAAAACTCTCCTAATTTCCTCCTTTGGTTTGTGACTTCATTCTTCAATGTTGAGACCACAAACTCAGCACATCTGGCATCTAACAGGTTCAAAGTCGTTTTCCCCCTAACTCTATTTCCCCTCAGAATTTTGGAAGATGCAGGAAACACTGCTCTTGGATCTCAAAATGTCAGCAACACATGTCCTTTGTCCTAAGCACAGCTTCCAGGACAAAGTCACTTTTTCACTGATCTCTCGAAGGAATATAGTGGACACAGTGGTTACTCTTTCCCCAACCACTCAAAGAAAATACTTCCATGCCTTACACTGCCCAGATGGGGACGGTGTCTCTACCTTATTTCTTTGCTCCCATCCACACTCCAGTGCAGGCACCAACAAGAAAGATTAGATTCCTTCCAGATTTTTCTCTCCCTACTTGTAACAGCAACAAAAGTTAAAATGGTCCTTTACTTCGAGGATGAGTAGCAATAGGAAAAACATTTTAGCCGAAGATGTTGGTATAAATCCAAAAGTATCCTTCAATGGAGAGAAGCTTATACAGACAGCAATGATTTAAATGCTTAGCAATATTTAAAACAAATAAAACATATTCATTTTTATTATTGGGCTAATTTGGAAACTTAAGCCCCTGAGGGATAAAGATCTTTAAGAAGATTATCCCTCAGAATAGGTTCAGCTTGCTGCAACAATAACCAACTCCAAATTTCAATGATTTAATGCAAATGTCCAGTGGTATGAGCAGGGATTTCTGCCCATAACCCTTGGCTGACCATTCATTCAACAAAAACTTCACTTAATGCAAGTTCCTCAACCACCAAGCACTAAGTCCTCAGAAAACTGTGTACTCCCTCCTCTCCTCCCTTTACAAGAAGTGACACACAACACTTCTGGTGATAAGTCACTAGATAAAGCAGGCCACAGGATGACAGCCAACTTAGTCTTTTCCCAAAAGAGGGAGAACTGGAAATAGTTGTTTAAAGCATTAAGATAATAAGGGAAGAATTTATGTCTCTAAAGAATTAATTATGTTATTGGACATGGTGGGGGACACCTGTAATCCTAGCGCTCTGGAACTCTCAGGCAGAAAGATCAAAGTCAGAACCCAAGCTGAACAACTTATTGAAGACAGCTTATCTTGTCTTGAAGTAAAAATTTTAAAAGGGCCAGGCCTGTAACTGAGTGTGAATGTCCTAGGTTTAATGCGCAGTACCATTAAAAAAAAATTATGTCCACGTTCAATTTATAGCACATCATACCAATTAAGGCTTACACTAAAATTTGCCATCAGTGATATTATAATTCTTCCAACTAAATGATAACATTCCAGCAACGATCCAGCAATTACTTATTGATGACTACTAGATATTGAAGGTAATGGGTTCTAAGCCTGGGGAAAAAAAGGCAATTTCCTTGGTTGTGGGTATAGCTTCCAGCGGTAAACTACTTTCGTAGCATTCATAAGGCCCTAGGTTCTACCTCCAGCAGCCCGCCACACACACACACAGTGTTCTACATACTTGCACTTGTAAGGAGGAAAACAGTCCTCACCAAACAATATTTTATCATAATGCATTCTTTTCACACAGAACCACCTCCCTGTTGCTTTATGTCTTTGCTTCTTTTAAGAAATCTTCATGTTAATTTAATGGCAGAAGGGATGGCAAACTAGTTCTATGAAAAACCAAAGAGTAAATATTTTAGGTTTAATGGGACACATAGTTTGTGTCGGATTTATTCATCTCTGCTGCTGTGGAATGAAAGCAGCCACACACTGTATAAATCTGAATAATCATGACTGTGCTTCAGTAGAAAAAATAACAAATTAACAGACCAGTGGGCCACCAGTTTGGTCCACGAAACTTTGCATCACGGTCCGTGTAACCCTGAACTCATCTAATATCTAGTTCAAAGACACGGGCTTTCATTTGTACTTCACCATCACTAAAATACTTTGGGTTTTTTTTTTTCTGAACTCTTTCAGATAGATTATCTCAGTGCAAGGACACCATAGAGTCATTATCTGGGTACAATTAATGTTTATTTTTTAAAATAATGTACACTCACAAAATCAGGTAAAATAGAGCTTCTAAACTGCCTCCCAACAAATATGAGAAATCACACCATTTTTCAAAAAAAAACTCCAGTCTATTATCATAGTCATTACATTGTAAATTAAGAGGTCTTTGTACTAACACATTAGTTTAACTTTGCAAAAACTAAAAAGCCTAACTGTGACTGTAGTCATTTTAAGCATACTTGATACTGAGTTTCCACTCTGAATTTTTGTCAACATGTTCGAGTTTGGCATAGCTGTCAAAGATCTTACGATGTAATACAGAAAGCTCATACTATTGGCAAAAATAAATCTTACCAGTATAGTGCAGTTTTAAGGACAAGAACAGAAACTTGGCAAGTAATGAGTAATTAAATGTCTTCAAAGGACCACACGTACACTAAGTTAACCATCACCCTTGATTAGATGCTGACAAAAGGGAAAGTGTAACTTTATAAATTGAACTTGACCATAGGTATGTATATATTTTTAAAACTATGTATGTATGTATGTTGGGTACTATTTGCAGCTTCAGGAATCTACTGGGAATCCTGAAAAGAAGTCTTCATGGATAAGAGGAGATGACTGTATCTGTTTCTTAAACTCTAAAGAACTAAATAAAAACATGGGTATAGTAGCCCTCGCATGTAAACCTAGCACTTTGAGAGGATGAGACAGAAGATTGCACATTAAATCTGGGAATTTGATGAGACTGTCTCAAAATAAAAAATAAAGGTTTGAGGATGTAGTTCAGCATGAAGGCCCTGGTTCAATCCCCACCACCACCACCACCACCCCACAAAAAAGCACAGGAATTAGGACACTGAACCATAACTCTCTGTCCCATTTTCCCTTTCCACTTACAATAACTCTACCAAATGAACCCTCTATCTTGGTTCCTGTTTTGTTTTGCTTCTTGGTGCTGGGAATTGAACCCAGGGCCTCATGCATGCTAGCCAAGTATTCTACCACTGCTCAGCCCTTAGCTCCCTTTGAAATCCCAAAAGCTTAGCTTTTCCAGTCAAGCCACAACAAAAGCCAAATGAGACTACAAAACAGGACTCCATATAGCCGGGGATTTAGCTCAGTGGCTCCAGTGCCTGCCTCTGAAGCGCAAGAGCCCGAGTACGATCCCCGGTACAAAAAAAAAAAAAAGAAAAAAGGACTCCATGAAGAAATTGAGAAACTTGGGCTGCAAGCACCTGGTAGGCTCTTTCTGAATCTACTGCTCCAAGTCTATCCCTCCTGGCTGCCTACAGCTACCTGCTGGTTTTAAGGTTGTATTCACACGTCAACATTTTTCTAACTCTAGCCACTCTACGTGGTAACTACAGATTATCAAAGCCAGATGCCAAATTCTTCTCTAGGCCAAAGCTACACGGTTGACTTAACGAAACATTTTCTAATTTCAGAAACATTAAAATGTTGTTTTAGAAATAATATGGAGTTGGAGTGGGGTGCTGAGTGTCCAACCCAGAGCTTCGAACATATGAAGCAAGCACTGTATAGCCCCAGCCCAGAAAAGATATTTTAAAAACAATAATTTATTAAAACAAAGCTTAACACTTCAAAGCTGTTGATCTAGATAGTCCAAAGCCACAAAGCATACTACTGAATTCAAGATTCAAAGTCTAGTTAATTAGAAGTGACAGAAAATTGAAATGAGTGGTAAAAAATAGGGCAAACATTTATCTCTGGATCTTTCATAGGCTGTCTAGGACTACAGGACCCAGCTAGCTATCAAGGACCCAGGCCACACCTTTTGCAATCCTCTGCTATGCATGACCTCAACATGCGGCCCAAAATAGCACCGCCTGTGTTTCACTAAACAGGACAGCAGGGTAAAGAAACAACAAGCACAGAAACTCCGTCCAAAAACACTACAGGGACCTCAAGTGGCCACAGACTAATCACTCGGCCACACTGACCTAAAAGGAGGCTTGGGAAACAGATACCAATAAAACCCGCTACGAGTACCTGGCTGAAAGTTCCGTAACCACAGAAGAGGGGAAAATGAGAACCGAGGGACAAACGGTCACCTCTCCCGTACTTGCCACAGACCCAGAGCTCTACTCCACAGAACACTGCTCTTCACTAGTAAGAGTTTTATACTCACAGCCCCATCACTATTTCCATTTCAGTAGAAGTTTTCTAGGACCTAAGAGATGGCTCTAAATTCACACTATTCTGAAGGTACCCTGCCAGAGTCAGGGGACATGTTTAAAAGAGTGGGTCTTTCAGGCATCCCTAAATTAGGACAACAGTGATAGTGAACTTGGACTTGTACACCCTGAAGAAAGTTCATGGATCATTGTGAACCATTCTGATACCACAGAAGCTGTGTGTGTGTGTGTTGGAGATTGAATTCAGGGCCGTGTATATACTAGGCAAATGTTCTACCACAAACTTCCATTTCTGGCACTAAATTAAGTTTCTTTTCATAAAAATGGTCACGTTTATTTTCAGTCTGGCTTTGCTTTTCAATGAATAAAATCCCTTGAATGATTCACTTCTTCAGTGTGATTAATGGTTGTTTTGCTTTTGGATCTTAAACTAAAATCTGTAATCAATCAAAATTGTGGACTGGAAATACTGTATCAAATGAGTATAATTCGGGATACTACTTGAAACAAGTATTTGATGTCTACCGTGTACTTGGCATGGTTAGGTTTCAGAGCTGCTGCAGATGGCTTAGTTGTAAGAAAGACATAACAATGAGTCAAGCGCCTTCCTAGAGAAAAGGTCCACAGACCACAGACCACGGATGAGGGGATCCCGAAGCTGGCCTAGACAAATTGGAGGAAAATACACAGCACTTGTCAAGTGGAAGCAGACAGAGCAGCAAGGCAGCCAGAGGAATGGAGTGTCTGGAGGTAGGCAGAAGCTCTAAATGGGGGGTCCTTGGACCAAGGGGCAACAGTTGTTGCTCAGTTCAAGAGCCTAGATTCTGTGTTGTGTACAGTGTGAGTCTGCCAAGCTGTGAAGGCGGGCAGGGACCCTTGGCTCAGCTGAGGTGAGGAAGATGCTCCAGCCTAGTAAGGAGAGATGCAAGCAGGGAACTGCAGGGATGGATATGAGCTAAACTGGTGAAGATGAGATACAAGAAATAAACACAGAAGAGACACAATGAAAACCATAATTTTCTAGCTGTACTTTTAAGAACGCAACTTGAAGACACAGGATTACCCAGGGTTATCTATATCTGTACTCTGCATCTGTTAAGCCTTAGGCTTACTTGTTTTCTTCCAGGCCCATCACACTTAAACCCCTTAAGGACACTAAAGGTTCATAAATTAACCTAGTTGATAAAGTAAAAGGCAGAAACCTGACCTTAAGATTTAAATAACAACAAAAACAGATTCAAAGAATGTTTTTAGGCAAAACACCTCAGGTCACCCATCTTAAAAAGCATACCTCCCAGAATACATATATAACACTAACCTCAGACCACATCACACCTCTCCCTCGAGGTGAGCCTGGAGTGTGTCCCTCCTTAACTCTCCCTAATAACACTTTCCTATGTCTCTCACAGGAACATCCCTAAGTTATTTTAGGGACATCCCTAAATCAGAGGAAAATACACAGGACTTGTCAAGTATATTTTATCTACAGACTTTGTTTCCATTATTTTTCATTTTCTCGTATTAATTCCATTCCCTTCTTTCTTTTCCCATAAATTCTTTTCTGCAGTGAGCCAAGAACTTCCTTGGCTGAGTTGAGGGCCCTGCGTACTCTTCGTTGAACTCGTTGGAGCCAGTCTGGCGACAGAGAGGGGAAAAGGAGACAAAATGTCAGGGGGACTTTAAAGGCTCACCGCTGTGTTATCTGCATAGAGCAGCAGAAAGCACTGTACACTAAGTACCCAATAAATATCTGTGCAGTTGAACATTTTAAAGGTCTACTTTACTTATATTAATATTTAAAGAAGGAAGTCACACCATACAGTGTAGGAAAGCTACACGAGCAACCTATCACGGTTTAGGTAAATACAAAAAGGATTTAAGCTTTTAGAATAAAGTATACAAATATTATGATTTTTCTTTTCTTTAAAAACTAATACATGAGTTTAGTGTACCAATTGTGGATATCCTAGGAGTTTAAAGCTGTGCTCTCTATTCCAAACAACAGAGGGGAGGCTCAACAAATGAACAGAGATCTAGGTTAAAATGAATAATGTAGTAAAACACAGAGGCAGATACTATTTAGTTTAATTATCCAAGGAAAAACAATTCACTTTGTAAAACACAAATTTAAGATGTTCAATGTGGGGGAGTGAGGCAACATAGTGAGACCCTGATTCATGTTTAAAAAAAAGAATTAAAAAATATTACTTTATACAGGATGCTATGAGAGAAACTGTTTATACCATAAGAAAACAAAAATCACAAAATCCTACTTATAACAGTATATCTCTCTTTCCACCCACCCTCAATATCACATAATGATGAAGTTTGTATTTATCATTAAGGTCATATAGTTTAGTGATTATTTTTATAGGATCAATCAAAGATGACTAAGTATTGGGGCTTGGGATATAGCTCAGTGGTGCTGTGCCTGCCTGAAAAACACAAGGTCCTAAATTCAATCCCTAGTACCACCAAAAAAAATATAGATACACACACACACACACACACACACACATACATATACATATATATATCCAAGTATTTTAAAAGCAGAGATACTGGAGTATAGATTAGTGGTAGAGAGCTTGCCTAACCCATGCAAGGCTCTGGATTCCAACCCATTATCATTATTATTTTTTTTTAATTTCCCTATGAACATTGTTTTGCTGGGCATGGTGGTATTTGGAAGAATGAGGCAAGAAGATCATGAGTTCAAGGCCAGTCTGGGCAACTTAGGAAGACTCTGTCTCCAAACAAAACAGAAAAATATAGATATTGGTGATAGACAGATAACATACCAAAGTCCTCTAAAACATAGCTGAAATATAAAAGCAGTAGCCAAAGGAAATTAACCATTTTTACACTAATAGAGACAAATAATTCACTGATATCCTGTGTAAACCACATGGGTAAGGGTTTTTAATATTTTGTTACAATTTAATGAGCACTGACAATGTAAAACTGACATTTAATGCTGTAGAGGTAGGCAGTCTTAAGATGACCCACACTATGCAGTTAAAAGCTTTTTGGGGGTCAGGGCTTTGAGGGAGGCTGGGAAGAGGCCTGGTGGATTATGCCAAGGACACTACAACTGATAAAAAGCTTCAAAATCAACACAAAGCCAATTAACTGGCCTACTGCTATTTAAGAATTCTGATTCCTGCAGTTTGTTCCAAAAATATGCTTTTAATCCAAAATTTTCTGGCTCAAGAACTTTCTAAAAACTTCAAACCAGGATAAGCTAGACCCCACACATCCACAAACTTTTAAAACTGTATTCCTAAGAGCTTAGTCAGTAATCTTACTAAGTAAAATGTTTTAACATTGGCTTCTTTCAAACACCTCCTCTTCAGGACATCCTATATTCATTAAACACATACCAAAATATTGCATAAAAAATAAAGTTGTGTTCCCAATCCTCGTCTCTTGCCGCAAGATAAAGTGAAAGCCAAATTGCCAAATTTAATTAATGCTTGCAGCACTTTAAATCATAAGTCAAGCAATTCTAGTTTATTTAGTCTTTCTTCTGCTCTCTCCCTCATTCACTTTGTTTATACATGCACACGCGTGCGCACACACACACACACACACAGTTTCCTACCACACTCTGTGTTGCTGTTGGTATAACATAAAACAACCATGGTAATTATAATACATAAAACTTTTACATGTTGCTTAATCAATTTTTGTATTTGACAACTTATACACAAAGCAGAGCACCATATTTGACTACTTTCCTTTTTAAAAAGCAGGTAAGAGTATATTCTCATTTGTTCATAATAATCTTTGCACTTTCACATACTCTGGAATGTCTCTGAAGTCAGGGTAATTCAATATGTTAAATACTACACATGAAATATAAGGGACAAAAAATATGTAAAATTTAAAAAGCACTTTTTTGGGGGCTACCGGGGATAGAACTCAGGACCTTGAGCTTGCAAGGCAGGCACAGTGCCACTGAGCTAAAGCCCCGGCCCAGCACCTTATTTTTTTAAGTATCACTTAAAACTGAGCTCCAATGTTCTTGCTTAATGTAAATGCCAAAAGTCAATTTTATCCAGCTAACACATTCCTTGAAATACCAGAATTGAGGGCTGTAGCAGTGATGTCTTATTCAAAATCAAAGAAAAAAAAAAGGCATTCTTTTGGCTGCACCTAAGATACTGTTTTTTCATGCAGCAAAGCAGACACTACAACCAGTCCAAAAGAAACCCAAGCACCACAGAGTATATGATCATCCTCTCTGGAGAGCAGTTACTCAAAGACGGCTCAGCCTTGCAGCAGCAGTAGAACTGAGTGAAATTACTTCTTTTCCCCAAAAGAATTTTCCTTAGACTCTCTGCCAGTGAAACAATGCATACTTTTCTGAGTTTTTAATAGGCATTAAACTGTATCCAGATGTTTCTTGGTTATACTGTATAGCACTTACAGTAGAATTCAAAACAAAACAAAATGACAAGTTGTATAAAGCAAGCAACTTACTTTCCTATCCAGACTGTCTCTGAAAACAGAAGAGACTTTTTTGTCAAATTAAATCAACATTCACTGATGCTAGGTGACTGCTTCTAGATTAAAGAAACCAGGATATTGCAGTGACTTGGACAATTAAAAAGAAACAATTTTGAAGGAAAGATGTTAAGTGTATATTCAGAATAAAACTAGAATTTAAAATCTTTATGAATGGGTCCACAGTTATTTTTTATGTACAAATAAATTCTTAAAAGTTTCATATCCTTAAATTTGGAAAATCTAGAATGTCCAAATAGTCTTATTAATAAATAATATAAGATATACAAGAGAAAGATCTGGAAAGTTATATATTGTACCATTATCAATGGTTCAACATCTCAAGTGAAGAGGGATTTTTAGACATTTCTATTTTCTTCAGAATTTTATTTAAATATCAAAATATGTTCATATTCCAATGGAATAAACTACATTCGGTATAAAATGTAGTTTTTTGATCAAAGGAACTAAAATTAAAAGATCTGGAAATTATTTACTCATAACCATTGGCTAGGATACCCGTTTTTTGCAACTTTGTGTCAAAGCTATTACTTCACAAAACAGTTAATGCAATCCCTTAAACAAATGTCTTTCAAATTCTAACAACAGATTGCATGATTCAGACAACTGAAATTTAAGCCAAGAAATCCTGCCCACAGAAGTCTATACATGAAGACAGACATTAAATAAATACTCTTGCAATGAATATTACAGGTACTACTCTAATAACAAAGCTAATTCTACTAACCTGCTGGAAACAGAACCCACTCATGGAACAGAGGGTGGTAACACTGATGAATCATTTTCGAGAGTCCAGCATACCCGAGGTCATTTAATCCAGTCTACATATTTTATATGCAAGAAAGCAGGTCTAAAGAGAATAAGCTTTCTAATGGAGCTTGCATTACATTAACTCAGGAAGTCGCCCTTCACAAACCATACTCCACAGCACAGAAATGCCAGGGCACCGTTTACATCAAAGATGATGGTGCCCTGACAATTGTGCAATGTAGCCGATCTGATGACTTTCAAGTCCGCACAGTTATCTAGGCTTTGTTTATTTTTTGTTGAGATAATGTCACTGTGTAGCCCAGGCTGACCTAGAACTTGTCATAGACTTGCCTCAGCCTCCTGAGAAGCTGGAATTACAAGTGAGCATTATTAAGCATCACAAAATTATTCAGAGGCAGAATCAGGATTAAAATGATCTCCTACCTCCTCTTTAGTTCGCCATCATCTTGCCTCATAAAACTATGAAAGAAAAAATGTAATAGTGCATTTAGGATAAAACCCCAACTTTTATCCTTAACTCTCCATATATAATTCCCTTGAGTGAAATGGCATGAATCTCAAAGACTAGTAAATCCTGCATAAAGAACATCATATATATATATATATATATATATACACATACATATATATGTGTGTGTGTGTCTGTGT
>NW_022900930.1:17269397-17285812 GCF_012274545.1 Fukomys damarensis
ATACACACACACACACACACACACACATTCAAAAGAAAGCTAGAAACTAGAAACAAAAAACATAGAACTAAAAAAAGTCTAAAGATACCTCACATCAATATAATGTATTACATAGTCTGTCTCAAAGCTACAGGTAAAAACAAGACTGACTGTTTCATTAAAAATCCTTACTGTGATATGATCCTACATTGATTATACCACAGGGGATTTTTTTTAAAAAGGGATCCATAATTATGACTGCTATATTGCATCTACTAATACTAAATGATCTAGTCTTGCTTCCCAGGGGAAGAGGACAGCTTCATCTGTGTTGAAGTCATGAAGGAAGCACTTTTGGCTGCAATCCATGATGTCAATTAAGATAAGGAACTGGCACACTCCGTACTCTGCTGGGTCACACAAAGTAGATTAAATTTTTCTACAAAGAGAAACTAGGACAAAAACTGGACACAGTATGTTCAACCTTTTTTTTTTAACCACCCACTATCACTGCATGATAGAGAAGATCTAGCCACCAAGCAAAAACATTTCAGACCTCCACTCCGTAAATAAGAAGAGTAGTTCTTCCAGTTTCTGAAACTGCACAGCCACCTGTGACCCATCACAAAGAAGTTCAAAGGGATAAAAAGCAGACAAACAAAATGGACACAGAGTACCCTTGAGAAAGTACTGGCAGGGAAACTGCTTGACGATTGCATAACAAAACTAATCCATATTAGAGAATCACAAAGATAAGTTCATAAGAGAAACTATCTGCTATGAAAAAAAATTATCCTTCTAGTTTCCTAAATCTGTGCAAAACACATACATATACTGACTTCTCTCCTTCCCCGAGATGGGTTTGAGAAATTTAATTAGACTAAATAACTATTACAGCTCCTCTTCACTTCTACATACCAATGAGGATCCAAGAGAAAACAAAGTATACAGTAAAATGAAAACATTGGGAAAAAAAGACAATGTCTTTGAATACCCCTCCCCAGTACTGGGATTGAACTCAGGGTCTTGGACATGGCAGGCGAGTACGTTACCGCTAAGGTACACCTGCAGCCTACCTGAATTTTTAAACCATTTTGTAATGTGTCCCATGAGCAAACCTTACTGTAGCTGAGTGGGGAGAGAGCCTTCGTGAGTCATGCTGGCCACAGAGTCGTTAGAGATGGCCTAGAGATGTGCAGGGATTTCCTGAAGCAAGTAAGGAAGCCCGGTATCTGCATTAGTGGCCTTCATACAACAAGCCAAAGTAGATCAATGTGAATGAAGGATCAAAACCAGGCAGGGCTTCCCAGGGAGAAATCTGGCCTGTCTCATTTCCCTCAATTACTTCTGTTTATGATGACCAGCTTTGACACCATTCTCCACACTCATGGATTTACAGTAGGTTTTTTGTGGTAGATATTGGGTCCCAGATCATATGATGTAGAATTAGCACTAGGTCCCACCCGGGGACCTAAGCACTGTTAATAGCATTTGCCCAACAAACAACACTGATAGGTAGGTAACGGCAGAATTAAGAGCCAGAGCTAATAGTGGCTTGACTTCCTACCTCAATTTTCCCAGTCTACAGGAAAATACTTTATCTCCCTCTCCTGGAACCTTAGGCTGCTTTGTGAACAGTTTTTAGAACCCAAATGTTAAATTCACAAGCTCGGGGGTAGGACACCCCTGGTTGCATCTGTGGTACAGCAAAGGGTGGGCCCAGGGATGCACCACTGAAATCCGAGCTACTTGTCATCCTTACTGACTATACCACTGCCAGCTACAAGCTTCTCTGAACCTGACAGTCACATGGAAAGAATCCACGTACACAGAGGATGAGTTCCTTAGATTTTCAAGTTTTGTTCTTTAAATGACTGAAAGACTCATAAAACAAACTATTTCAGAGAGGAGTAAGCTTTTCATGGTGACCAGGGCAAGTTTATTAACAAAGATTTTTTTAGCTGTGGCTGTTTAGATTTCAGAAGCTACTAGGAGGAACATCCAGGCCCAGGGTCCACAGCGAGTCCCTGGAGAGCTCAGGTGGAACTCAAGAATCTGGCCAACCTCGGCGATGCTGGGGCCTAAATATCAAAGTGACCACAACACACACAACTCAGTACTGAGTCAGGATTTGGGAACAGATCTGGGGTAGGTACTTCAGGGTAAAATCAAGGCGTTCAAGTTCCTACTGGGCCCCAAAGCATTCACACCAGTGTTGACCTTATTTCCAAACAAAAGACGACACAACTACATCGGCATGGAGCATTTGTGTTCAGGGCCCACTAACGAGGGACTCCTTCCACAGGCTGACTAAACCTCAGCTGGGATGCATGGTTCTGAGAAGGGGCTATCTTACAGAACGCTTGTTGTAAGACTCAACTGAAATAATGCATGTAAATTAGACTTCCACAGCTGTCCATTAAACACTGCTCATGGGTAATGGAGCAAAATGAAGAAATTTGTAAACTATTTTCAGTATCTAAATACAAAGAAATAGACATGTAATACTCCCCTGACTCATTCCTCTTTTAAGACCTAATTATAGCTGGGCAAGGTGGTACACACCTAACCTCTTAGGAGGCTGAGGCAGGAGGATCACTTCAACCCTGGAGTTTGTCACCAGCCTGCTGTGCAACATAGCAAGACCTCATCTGAAAAAAAAAAAAAAAGAAAAAGAAGAAAGAAAAAAAAGGTATGCCTGTAACCACTGTTTTGGAAAGAAAAAAAAATGGGTTTTATGCCATTTCATGCTATCTTCAAGTGGAAAGCTTCGAGTGTGGGTTCAGTTCAGCACATGCCCCTCTCCCTGAGAACAGGCTCTGCTACTCACGGAGGTGAACTCCAATCTACAAACTAGTAAAATTGCCCTGGTACAGATGCCTACCTCACATGGAATCAGATTTTCTCTGCCTGCCATTTGAAGGAGCTGGTCAGGCACACCGTGTCCTGGGACTGAGGCACACAAGGTGTAGGCTCTTTGCAGCAGCCTGCTTCCTCCAGGCACCAGAAGCAGGGGAAGCGGGTCTCTTTAGAGAGAAGAACGGGACCAATGTACCGAGAGGCAGAAATGAAAAACAGGGACAGGCTGATGGGTGACTGACTTGGCTCCCGACAACCTTCAGTCCCTGAATTCTGAGGACTACTCTGTCCCCTTAAGGCACTGACCCCATCTTTGATCCCACTCCCTTGAACAGATTTCTATTACTTCCAGTTAAAATTTCTGTTTTGCTTTGTTTTCTGAGACAGGGCCCTGGGACTTAGTATGTAGTTCAGGCTGGCCTTGAACTTGTGATCCTCCCGCCTTAGCCTCTGCAGTGCTGAAAGTAAATTGTTGCCAAAAACTACAGAAGAAAAAAAATTTTTTTTTGGTACTGGGGATTGAACTCAGAACCTTGCACTTGTGAGGCAGGCAGCAGGACCACTGAGCTAAATCCCTGTCCCCAAAAATAACTTTTAAAACAGGATTTTTAAGCCGAGTGTGGCAGTGCAGGCCCTATAATCCTAGCACTTGGGAAGCTGAGGCAGGAGGATCACAGCAAGTTCAAGGCCAGCCTCCGCTACATACCAGTAGTGCATTCAGCCTATATAGTGAGACTATTTCACAAAACACAAGCAACAAAAACCAGGATTTTTAGCATATTCTTTACAACTGAGAAACAACTTAAATGTCAACAACAAAGAACTAATTAGAAAATTACAGAATAGTAACTCAATAAATACAGTACAACCACTAAAAAACTACACAATTTACAATACAACCAAGAAAAATATTTGCTTTTTATGGTTATATGCATGTAAACCATTGAAAAAAGAACAGGGAAACAGAAACAGACGTGGATGAGGATATGAAGCAATGCATTATTGATGTTGCTGTAATTACTTGTCTATTATTAATCACAACTAGGGAGAAAAACCTAATTGCTAAAACCAAGAAATAGCTCAAATGCCCATTACTGGCAGATGTACTTAAAGGGGGGAGGTACGCCATACCATGAAATACCACTAGCAACAAAAAGGTAAACAATTGATACACACAACACAAATGTATCTCAAATACATATGCTCAGTGAAAGATTACAAAAGACAACATAGTAGGTAACTCTAATATTCCAGAAGGCAGAACTGTAGGGACAAGACTAATGTGTCCATGGGAATGGAAGATGACTGAAACCACATCCTTTTTGGTATGATAGGAATTTGTATTCTTCACAGTTGGAAGTTACACACCTATATGTGCTTGTCAAATCTCAATGAACTATATTATATGTGAAAAAGGAACAAATTTTGCTACACGTAAATTCTATCTCAATAAATCATATTTACAGAAGACAAGGAGCTTGGAAACCAAGCCAAACCTACTTAGGTACCTGTAAGAATCTATTTTCTAATATTATGTGATATTTAGCAAATTTATCAAGAATCCATCTTATGCCAAGCACTCCACAATAGTTACTATAGAGTGAATAAAATAGACGAAAAAATAAGCATAGGAATACAAATTGTAACAAATGCAGAAAAGTGCAAACTCCAATCATTATTATGGAAATTGGGGCCAGGGAAAGTGTCTCTTAAGAAGTTACTGGTTTAGCTTAGACATGAGAAATAAGTAGCAGGTAAGGGTTTCTAAACACACCATTATATCAACAGTTAACATCAATTCAACTGTTTAAATAATATGAAGTGTGGTTATATTTTTAATATTTGGGTATGATGAGGAATGAGACTTCCCAGAAAGAAGATTCCTTGTGAAAGATGACCTTAAAACGGCATTACAGACAGTAACCTGGAGCTGTAAAGAAGTGTTTCGGAGCCTTCGCAGAGAATAAAAATTCCTCCATCCACTGTTAGTTCTCAAAAATTATTAACAGAATGTATTTCCCTCAAATGATTTGGACCTAAGGATAACTAAATCCCGTGTTCTGGTATTTTTTTAAGGTTTGTTGGAAGGTTAATCTTGACTGTCAACTTGATCATCTTGAAAGCTGCCTAGATTAGGAACCACACTCCTGGGTGTGTCTGGGTGGTGTCACAGAGGGGTGACCACAGGGATTTAGCGGGTCCCCACCCTTTCCCCTCTGGTCTTCCCCAGCTCTCTACTTCCAGGCTGCCAAGAGAGCGCAGTTTTCTTCTACCACACCCCGCTGCAAAGACACTCCTGCCTTGAAGCCTGCCTGTCATGAATGGAAACTTTTGAAAGCATGAGACAAAATAAACTTTTCCTTCTTTAAATTGTGCATGTCAGCAGTGATATATGCTCACCTATGTTTATAGCAGCACAGTTTGTAATAGCTAAAACTTGGAAACAGCCCATTTGCCCATCAGTTGGAAACTGGATAAAGAAGATGTAGTTTTTCTGTAAAATGGAATACTACTCAGCCATAAAGAATGAGAAATTAGAGTCATTCATAGGAAAATAGATAAATATTGAGGATATACTCCTAAGTGAAATAAATAAGTCACACCTGTATAAATATCGAATAGTTTCTCTGGTGTGAAAAGCTATAACAGTACAAAAGATCCGAATGAGATAACTGACAATGTGAAATAGGGAGAAAAGGACTAAACTGTAGGGGAAGTGGGAAGGGCAAGGGAAAGGTAATAAGGGAAAAGAAAAAAAAACCATGAGAAAATGAAAAAATTGAAATAAAGTCTTTGTAAACAGGGAAGGGAGGAGGGGGTGAAGGGAGGGCAGGGAGAAGGGGAAAAAATGAGAACCAAGACCTGTCATGCAAAGGTACAAGTTCCCAATGATGAATTTAACTGTACTGTACACCTAAAATGTACCAATAAACTCAATGAGAAAAAAAAAGTTGTGCATGTCAGGTATTTTGGTCACAGCAACAAAAAGTTGAC
Organism: Fukomys damarensis; assembly: GCF_012274545.1. NCBI lineage: Eukaryota > Metazoa > Chordata > Mammalia > Rodentia > Bathyergidae > Fukomys > Fukomys damarensis. The sequence goes on from NW_022900930.1 coordinate 17,275,230, forward strand.
TGTTATATTTTGTTGTTCTTGTTTTTACTTTGGGCTGAATTTACCATGATTTGTTCACCAAGGTTTCCTGAAGCTCATCAAGGGTTCTAAATCATTACACACATGGACTGACCAAAAAGCTATCCAGAATGTCCTGATTGGGAAACAAAACTCTTCACATTAGGGGGCTGAAACCCAGACGTTTTTCTTTGCAGTGAAGACCTCTGGGATTCTTCTCTAGCCAGCCTCTAAGAACTGAGCACAGGTAGGTCTCAGCTCAGCCTCATCCCTTTCTCTTCTACGTTCACGTCTTGTTTTCAATGCACTCTTTGATGAAACTCCCACAAGCATATTTCCAGCCCTAATTTTGCCCAAGCTACTCCAAATTTGATACTCAATTGTCATTTAACATCTATTTACATATTTATTCTAAAAGAGAACTCCGGGCTTCGAGACCTCTGCCACGTCCCTCTTTTCTGGTGCTTCTCACGCTCAGTGAAAGGCACCCCCAGGTATTATAGGTTGATCAGACGGAAAACCTAGCAGTCACCCTTAAATCGCCTCTTTCCCTCTCATCACAACAGAAATTCCAGTAGGCACCCCTTTGAAAACACAATTCCAAACACAACCATTTCTCACCTTCATTACTATCCCACAGCCCAAACCACCGTCTCTCTCCAACTGGGAAAACCATTATCCCTTTGCCTCCTTATAATATCCATTTACCAAGAAAAATGATCTAAGGGCTTCTCAACACACTTACCATAAAAAGGGGGCTCACTGATCTAGAACAATGTTACAGTTTAAATGCGTGTCCCCCAAAGGTCCGTGTATAAAAGGGCTGGTCTCCTGGGTGGCACTACTGGGAGGTGCTGTGCACCCTTGGGAGGTGGCATGTAGTGGTAGGTCCTCAGGTCATCGGGGATGGACCCCAGAAGGGGACTGGGGGTCCCGTCTGTCTGCTTCCTCTTTGCTTCCTGGCTCATGATACATGCAGGACACTCCACACACACTTCTGCTATGTTTCACCCTTGTCGCCCAGCTCAGATCAGAACTTCCAGAACCCTGAGCCGAAACAAACTTTTTCTAAGTGAATTGAGTATTTCACTACAGTGATGCAAAGCTGACTAATACAAACAGTAATTAGCAACAGATTAACCTCTGTGCTAAAGGTGACAAGAAATTTGTCAAAAGCCAGAGGGTCTTGTTACCATCCCCAAATCATACCACCCTGCCCAGAGTTAACAGCCACTGCTGACATTCTAGGGCTGCATCCCTGAAAAAGCAAGGGCTGTTTCTATCAAGTCAAGGAGTTCAAACAAAATATTGTACTCTACTGCTCTTATCTAATCAGACCTCTTCAACTGCCCTTGGAAGGCTATGAGGAAATGGGTGCTGTGCTTGGCCTTTTGACCAGGTTTAATCTTTACAACCAGTGGTCTCTTAGCCCATTTGGCTCCAACAGAAAATGTGTACCATATTGTACCCAAGGAGTTTCAGTAAGAGTGTTAAATCATCCTCTCATAAACATCAGTTTTAAATGTACAGGCCTTTGTCTAAATGTCCTATTGTCTGCAAGTTCTAAAACACTGCTTATTTTGTGTTTCAAGATAGTCTACAGGAAACAAAGCATGTTACTGTTTCAGTTTCTCAGACTTGCTGCGATCAACATTAAATATTAAGCAGTTTCTTGCAACTTAGAATCATCTAGAAATATATTCTAGTAAACCCAGATTCATAAAAAAGAATAACCTCAAAATTTACTATTTTTAGTTTGTAAAAAATTGGTCACTAAAACATTACCTCCCCCTACAGAAGTCAGAAAGAAAACACTCAGACTTGCACACCTGTCTTCAAACAATGTACCCTCCCCTTGTGGGTGCCTGCTTCCCTCCTTATGTGACCATCGGCTGGCAGCCCAAAGGCCATGTGGACTGTGCCATTCAGGTCCTCCTTGCAAGCCATGACTATTTTTAGGCTAGCAGCCCCTGTCTGATTCCTAACTTGGCCCTAGATATAATCAGGCAGTATTGTGAAGCCAGGCAAGTCTCAGGAAAGTTAGGAACACTCCTGTGTGAACACAGCAAGAATGTCAAACGGGCTAGAGAGAGAGGACAGCCACGTCTTACCTCACTGCCCTCAGCTGGCCACACCGGAAGCTGGGCCCCCACTTCAAATGTGCAACACATAATGTTTGTGATTTTATTGAGTCAAAATAGCAGAGCTCAGAGTGATTTTACTGCTCATGTAGGGAGATTTGGACCTACATGCTAGAAAATTTAAAACAACTCATTGATGAGATTTTCATTGTTGAAATGTTACATCCATCACTAAAGCTAAGATTTCAGGTTTTTGTAACAACCTTGGAAAGAGATATTGAGTATAAGATATATAGACATAGATATAAATACATATATATTCCCAAAATAAATGTAATTATGTATCACATATACCAATAAAATATTTAAAGACATTAAAAATATTCAAAAAAATTTAGTCACTCTTCAAAAAAAGAAAAGCATACAAAGAATGCAATAAGTTAAATATCCCCTGTGCTATTTATAAATACGAGCACATATGATATCATTTCTAGTTAGAACAGACTCTCCAGAAACACAAACTACATCCGATGTTAAACTATGCCCAATCCACCACTGCACCTCTATAAAGGACAACTACAGTAATGTGAATTTTAAGAACTACAAGCACAAAATAAATATTCGGTTGGCTTTTCCATCTCACTACCAAAACAATTACAGTGGATCCTTGACTTACGAACTAGATCAGTTCTGAGGGCTGCTTGTAACTCAACTTGGTTGTAAATCAGTATAGCCGAAATCTGGATGTTTACCTGGGCACACACTATAGCTAACAAGAGGCAGATGAATCCTCCACTAACTTAATCCAAGTTGTTCATATGTCAGGCCGGTCGTCCACTGTATTAGAATCTCAAAGTAGGTCTAAATGACTTAAATAACTGAAATTTTGGGGGAGAGTGCCTCCAAAAGTATGGGTGGATATATAATTCATAGCACACATTTCCTCTAAGGACTTCTTTTTTTTCCCAGCTTTGAGTTTATTGGTACATTTTAGGGATACAGTACAGTTACATTCATTGTTGGGATCTTGTACCTCTACATGACAGGTCTTGGTTCTCATTTTTTCCCCTCGTCCCTGCCCTCCCTTCACCCCCTCATCCCTTCCCCATCAACAATCACTTTATTTCCATCTTTTCATTATCTCATTTTTTTCTTTTCCCTTATTGCCCTTCCCCTACCCATCCCACCTTCCCTACACCTTTAGCCCCTTTATTCCCATTTCACAATGTCAGTAATCTTACTAGGATCTTATGTATTATTGCAGTTTATTCACACACAGGACTTCTTGACATAACAAAATTGATCTTTTTTTATATAAATTGTAAGATACTACAAATCTTGACAAGAATTGAGACTTTTGAACCTACAAGTTTATGGTGCCAATTTCTGTTGATAACATTACAAGATCTTATAAAAAATGTTCATGATAACAATTGGCTTTTATATTCGCATCAAAGCTGCAGGTTCAAAAAGTAAAGGACACTCACTCACGGGTGTTGGTTCCGACAGTGAGCACCTGCTGTGCAGTCTCTGGCTCTGCAGGTGAATCCCCTCTGTCCATCCAGTACTCTCCCCTCCATCACTCTGGAGCTGGGACTTTCCAGGTACTGCTCAATGTGCATGAGTTCCGGGAGAACCAAGAAACACAACATGGACCTCAGGAAGCAAGGAACCCAGCCAAGTGTCCGCCCTTCCCTTAAGAGCAGAAGAAAATCGCACTGCTCCAATAATGGCTACTTTTTGTATTTTTCAGATGCGAGTGTAGGAAGAAAGAAGCTACCATATCTTAGAATTGGTACAGGGTCAGAGGGGATGCACTGGTGGGGGAGCTTCAGGAAGTAAACAACCCCAGATGATTCACTGACATTTATTAAGTTTAAATATGGAAATATTTACCTGAGACTATTTTCAAACACAGAGACTGGGTCATCTTGTGATTGCTACATTATGTGTCCTCAGTAAGAAAGATGAAATACCCTCCGTCCACCATGAAATAGAGACCTGCGAGCTGTTTGGATTATAAGGAAACAAAATGTCCTATCTAAGACATAGTGTATGTAGCTGCCTGAATAGCTGGGGATGGAACAAACAGACCCTCTTGAGCACAGCTAAGGAGCTGGGGGATCTATGTTCAGTAGGAAGAGGTAGGACAGTGAGATTAATGGCCAGCACTTAAAGGTACTGTGAGAGCTTTTTGTCTTCCGAAATACAGGAGGATGCACAAAGTAATTTGGTAAATTCAGTTCAGGACCAGACATACATTCACAATTACTTGGATCATTTAAGTCACTTACCTCAAACACTGTTTCATATCAAGGGAGCACTCTCTAGGAAGAAAATAAAAATAGGGTTTTCTTTAAAAAAGACTCCTTCCTTTTTGAGATAGCCCAGGCTGGCCTCGAACTTGCAGTCATCCTCCTGCCTCAGCCTCCCAAGTGCTGAGATTACAGTCCCATTGCCCCCACACCCATCAAAACAAAACAAAACAAAAAAACTCTCTTTCCTCAGTTGGTACAAATAATGTACAGTGAGGCTGACCTAAGAGCTGAAGAGCCAGCTGAAGTTTTTGAACATCAGAAAGGCTTGCAAGAGAAAGAGCTCTGCAATCCGCGTTCAGCACACCAGGGACTGACAAGCAAGGCCAGCTTTCCAACCTGCTGTCAATCCTGCTTTGGCCTACACTCAGGCATGCGTGAGGCCAGGAGGGGAGCACAAGCAGCTTTCTTCTCTCCAGACAGAGATAACAACATCCGTGCACAGCTCTCCAAAGTCCACGAAGCATTCTCACACTGACGGCACACCCCCCTCCCCTTTTAGAAATGTGAAACCTGACGTTTCCAGAAGCACCCTGCCCAAGAAACAGAGTTAATAAATAGCAGCAGTGGACGTAAACACAATTCAAATATGGTTTTTTTGAGACAGAATCTTGCTATGTTGCCCAGGCTGGCCTTGAACTCCTGGGCTCAAGCCCAGCCTCAGCCTCCAGGTAGCTGGAGCTACAGGTATGTGCCACTGTGCCCAGCTTAAATATTATAATCATGATGTCCTTTTACCCTCCTTCTCAAAATAAAATCTCCTACATTTAGTAGCTGTACCTATACAGCCAGAGACTGCCAAGCCACATAGACCTGAAAGGTCCACATTATTCATGAAACTTCCAAACTGATATGTAACTGGGTTACACTGGAAAGTCAAAAGTAATCTTGGCCTCATTTTGCTCATCTACAAAAAGTGATATAACAATAACAATCCATCTCATAGGGTTTAGAGTTAAGTGAAATGTTTAGAAACTTTCTAACTCTCGCACAACTGTTGGTACTGTTAAAATGTTAGCAATCTTTCGTGACAGCTTTATTATTATCCTTACTTACTGTTATGGCTTGTGTTTAGATGCCCCCCCCACACACACACACAGCAAACCTCGTGCAGATAATGGGGGGCTTTCTTTTCCAGAGGTGGCTGAACCTGGAATGTGAGATGCTGGATGAAGGGCCTGTGGTTATTAAACCGCTACACTTGAGTGATTGGCTTAGCACTGCCCTAATCTTGGTGGTCTGGATGGGATAAAGGGGGCAGCAAGACGGTGTTAAGATTCCTTTTGGCTTTGCTACCTTCCTGCCACTGTTTGTCCTCTGCCAAGCCACCATGCCTTGGAGCCAGCTGATTATGGACTAAAACCTCTATGAACTGTAACCCCCCTTTTTAACTTTGGGTGTTGTGTATTTTGTCTCAGCAACTACGGAAAAGTAACTAGCAAACTTACTGATAAGCAAAGCTCAACAACTCGCTCCTCTGGCCAAAGGAACTTGCCAAAGTGATGAACAAGTTCTAAATCTTGACTGATGTGTTGATTACCCAAATGTATATTTGCCAAAACTCCTAATTGTACACTTAAGCTAGGTGCATTTCATTTAATAGTATTAATTTTATCTATCTAAATTATTTTTCAGAGATAATGGTGCCAGTAAATTGCAAAGTGCATTCTGGAACATGTATCTTATTTCATGTTGGAATATACAGATTTTTTTCTTACTGGTTCTTGTTTCCCAACTGTTATAGCTTTATATCTATGGTAGATTCCCCCACCCCAGTGCCTCATGTGCTCATAGGTGAGGCTTTTGAGGAGTGACTGGATCACAGGTATGCGATACTGGCTTGTGGGTGTGTGATACTGGATTATGGGTGAGGGATAACTGGGAGAGTTTAGCATATTTCTAGGCATGATAACAGGAAGGCCAACCCTGGGTGCTCATGGCACCAACCAATAGGCATGTAACCTGAATGGAATAAAAAGAGGTAGGAAGATTCACTGCTTACTGCCTCCTACCTGCCCTGCCATCGATGGTTTCTGAGAGCCTAAATTATGTTTGCCAATCTAAGTCAGCATTCTTTCAATCATTTATTAAGTGACTATATTTAAAGCACTGTTCTAAGTCTCCCGACAGGTGAACAAAAATAAGTTCTTGTTTCATTGGTCATTATGTCATATTGTAAATAATTATCAGAATTTCATTTAAAAAATAAGCTTCTTTTTTCTCAGCTGGGTGTGGTTCTACATGCCTATAATCCCTGCCTGGGACACATAGTAGGGCTCTCTCTCAAAGAACTGGAAAAATAAAGCTCTTTTTCATGAAAATCATTAAGTACCTATGAAAGCCAAAACAATAAGACTAAGTTCCAGAACAGTATTGAGCCATATAAAAGAACTGTTTATACAAGTAAATAACTAAAACCACCACCACGTACATTCTGTACTTGTTAAGGGTGTTCTCAAGGATTGTAGAGTCGGGCTAAAGCAATGATTGTATGTAAAGACTTCACATACTTTTCAGTTAAAAATTATATACAGCTCATTGAGGGAATTACCTAAAAGGTGGTTCTGACTGTTTGAGAGAAATAAGGCTAGACCAGGCAGGCAAGGCAGTTTAAAGCTAAAATAAAATCTTTTCCCAAGAGTGTTAAGTGACCATGAACAACGCCTTGTTTGGAACCTTCAGACATCTCTTCGAAGTCCACTTGGCTAAAAGGAAACAATTTTCCATCTGAATCATGCCAAAACCAATTGAAAAATGTCACTGTGTGTGTACAGTTACGCAAGTTGGCACCTGACCTCGTACCTCCCAACCTTTATTAAACATCAACTCCCTACACCCTTTACTTAAAATGATTACCTACATCAGGCTTCCCACTAGCCAATAAAAGTCCTCAAACAGAAGGGCAATGTATTTACACATCTAACTCAGTGCCAGACAAAGGCAGAGCTAACCTCCAGAAAGGGCCCACTTTAAGATCCTATCCCTGTGCACTCCTTAGAAGACACTTTGAAGATAGAGAACTGATGACCATGCGGGCTAGAAAGCATTTGGCTGAGCCTCAGCTATAACTGTGGCTTTATGGGATGTACATGCCTTCCCAGTTCCTATGGACACCAGGAATAACTTCTCATCTGGATTTACCCCTACTAATTTCCTGCGTCTGTGCTGCTTAAAAGAAGGAAACAGAATTCAAGATTTTTTGTTGTTGTTGTTACTGGTGATCAAACTTGGGACGTTGCACTTACAAGGCAGGCAGCAGAACCACTGAGCTAACCCCTGGCCCCAGAATTCAAGAATTTCACGGGAAAAAAAAACTGTTTCAGAGACACCAGCTGTGGTGTAATCTCGGCCTTCCAGGAGATGAGGCAGAAGATCTTGAGTTCAAAGCCAGACTGGACTAAATAGTGAAACCCTGTCTCAAAAAACAAAAATAAAAAGCTTCAAAAAATAAACATGAATCTTGATTTGACATGCAAGCCTTTGAACTAATTAAGTGATTCAAATAATTGTTCTTACAGAATTTTATCACATCTTTTTTAAAAAAGCAGTTTGAAAACTAGAAAATTCTATAGAAATGTGCATTGTATATAGTGCAATTTAGTAGCTGTCAATTTTCCATTTGTTCCACTAAACTAAGTGGCTGGCAACATTTGACATTGTTTTATATTGTATGGTTAGAAAATGGAGAAATAATACTCTAAGCTACGTCATTTAAACTTTTACATAACCAAACCACTGCCTAACTTTGATTACACGTTAGCACCAATATGTAGAAAACCCAGGCAACAATACCATATTACATCTACTGGCATTAAAACTAGTCAAGTAGTAGTGTCATATTGGGAGTAGGGAATGTATGGGTAGAAATACTGCAAACTAGCACTAGTCCCTTATTCATCTTAAGACAAGACACTTATTCAAATAGTTCTGGTTCCCAATGTCCTTAAGTACAAAACTGAGTTCGCATGACTGCTCTTCCCATCTCACAGGGTGGATGTGCTAACTGAATGAGAACATTCTTAATGTATTACGTTTACAAGGTGCTTTCAAAAACCGTATGGAAAACATACTATTATTTGACTTTGCAGAAAGATGAAAGCTCAGAAACACTTTAGTATTCCTTAATTATATGAATATTAACATTTTACAACTGAAACTCTTAAATATGAATGCTTTGGGCTAAGCTACAGGTTAGAAATTAGAATAGGAGCCCCTCCATAGCTTAAAATCCCCAAGTGCATTAGTTTGAAGTGATGACTCAACTCTAAGTGCTTTTAGAACACGCTGGTAACAAATTGGCAACATAATTTATAGACTTTCACAAAGAAAAACCCATCTGCTTTGATTTTAAAAGACACAGTTCAAATACAAAATATCAGCAGCTCACTAAATTTGAAACCCTAAAGAAAATTAAGAGGTGACAAAACCGAACCCTAAGAATATTGTCAAATGTTACTGTACAAACCAACTCTGAAAGGAAGAGGGCAAGTTATCAGGCTTCTGTGTCTGGAATTTAATTCCCAATAGAGAGCAGGAACAGATCCAAGAAACACTTTCACCAAAAATGAGTCATTGGAATTACATGAAACACCTAAACACCTACCAGTGAATCAGAAGAGAGTTATGACAAGAAACATAGGAACATTATTAGAACCTACTGGCAAATTGTTCCCAACAGGTAGGTACTACCCTAAGGTACTGAGGAGGTAGCTGGAGTACAGAGGTCACACAGTAACTTTTGTAAGGTCACACTGCTAAAGGGGAGATCTCACACAAGAACCTAATTTGGTCTCACTGCTCAGTTTGTACCCTATTACATTCCTTTTCCAAGTGTCCTGACACTCACAGCATTTTCTCCAATTCAATGACAAGCTATGTATTCAAAGTCTCATAACCGACATTAGGTTGAGCAAAATCTAGCTAAATATTAGAATATCTGTTTTATTATTCCAAATTCAATAAATCAGGAGGAAGGAAAGGAAAAAAGCAATACTCAGCACTGAAGGATGGGGAAGAGAGTTAATCACTCAAGATCAAAACAAGCCATGTTGAGTAAGTAGAAAATTATTTTCACTTGATCGTGTATCTACCAAATTATAAGCTTTAAATGTTGCTTAGTAAGTTATTTATACCCAGCATTTCCAACAAAAGTCAAATCTGCAATACAAAATGTTTTAATTTTTTTTCATAAAAAGAGGTATGAAGGATATTTCCTCCTTCCATTCCTGTTTCATCAGCTGGACCCCTTTCAGACTGGAATTAAGAGTTAGGAAATCCCTGGTGTGAATAATCCGCAATAATACAGAAGATCCTAATAAGATTACTGACATTGAGAAATGGGAAGAAAGGAGCTAAAGGTGTAGGGAAGGTGGGATGGGTAGGGGAAGGGAAATGAGGGAAAAGAAAAAAAATGTGAGATAATGAAAAGATGGAAATAAAGTGTTTGTAGATGGGGAGGGGAGGAGGGGGTGAAGGGAGGGCAGGAGGAAGGGGAAAAATGAGAATCAAGACTTGTCATGCAGAGGTACAAGATCCCAACAATGAATGTAACTGTACTGTATCCCTAAAATGTACCAATAAACTCAATTAAAGCTGAAAAAAAAAGTTAGGAAATCCCTCTACGGTTAACATTAGTATCTTCATAAAGCAACACCAGAAATCAAAACCACATATTTCTTAAATATTCAACCAAAAATTCAATAATACTTGAGGGTATTAAATCAAGTTGCATAATTAGAAATTCTAGTTAGCTACAAGAGTACCACAGAAATGCAAAACTACTCTGAAACAGCATCTTTGTTATTATTGATGTTGTTTGTGACTGGGTCTTCTTACGTGGCCCAGGTAGGACTCATACAATCTTCCTGCCTCAGCCTCATGAATGCTGGAATTACAAGCATACACCACACACTGGGCACAAATCTTATTAAATGTAATATGAAAAAGAACAATCTTAGATTGAAAAGACACCTGAGTTCCTCTGTAAGCTGTAAATACAGAGTTCTCTAAATGGAAAACAGCCCATCTCCATTCAAGAAAAACTCTTAACTTCTGACTGCCTGCAGAAAGGCAGAACATAATCAGTTATCCCAAGTGGAATTAATTCCGTGTAAGTGTTTGCACATGGGTGTCAGGTGTTCTGAGAAAGGCTCCTCAGACCTCGGAACTCAGAAGGAACAGGAGCCTCAGC
>NW_022900930.1:17285834-17292270 GCF_012274545.1 Fukomys damarensis
TCCTTTTCTGAATGACACAGGACAGGCTGCGCTGCCTTTGCCCTCTTTGCATGCTGAGGATACAACACTGGATGAGGGGTGAGGGCAGGAGGAGAACGGAGAAGAGCAGAAAGTAAGTTAGTATCCCGGGTTTAAAAGACCTCCTCTCATCTGTGGCTACAGGAAAAAAAGAATTTCAAATCTTATGCCATCAGAGCTCTAGACGGTTTATTCCAGGCGACCACCGCCACAGACAGCTACAAAAGTACAAATGTATCCAGGATCCTAAGGTTTAAACTCTATCCTCAAAAAGTTTGCTAGAGCTAACCAAAAGATACTACAAAGTGTAGTTAAAGAAGAATATTCAGAGAAATCAAGTGAAGCCACTTCTGGATGTCTGGTGAGAAGAAAAAAAAAGAAGAATGGTGACTATTTAGATAATCAGCAATATCAGTGCAGCCTATGTTTTTTGGTCAAGACAGCAGGTGTAATTTTCAATACATGGCACAATGTTACCAACCTGGGGAGAATATTTTTAGCAGCACAACCCTAATATCTTCCTAGAGCTGGGGCCAAATTCTTTCCATCTGTGTCCTTCTATACTGCTCAGCATTCAAAACATAAAAAGTGGGGGGCTACAAGCTGATGAAAATAAAATATATTATAACAGTAAGGATTTTATACACGTTTTTTATTTATCATTTACTATGAAAGCAAAATCCTAACTATGCTTAAATGGCTTGGTTCCACATATGGGTTCTAGATTGAGGATCTAATAAAATGTCATTTTTCTTGGTACATAGGTCCTGGAGTGAGAGTCATCTCACTCTTTTGAACCCATTTCTCTATTCCTTCTTACTGTATCACCAGCAAGGACATCTACAACCCTTGCTTCAATTAAAGTGTGTGGGGTTAGGTAAATAGCAATAGGTAAGTATAATTCAATTCTATATGGTACCTAAGAATAAAGTGATTACAGATGTTTACTGTATAATCAAAATAAGACTTTTATAGCACAGTCATTTAACTGGTTTTATGATAAATACAACTCAATCACTTTGTTACAGAAATAGGGAAAGTGCATAGGTCTATATTTAAATACTATCTCTTAGATTGTTAATATCTATACTGGGTTCTATTGTGAGTTCATGAAGCTTGCTAAGTCGTTTTAAAAGGACATGTAATTTCAACTTGTATCATTAACTTCTAACAACCATCCAGAAATATAAAAGATAAACATAAAAGAAAATTAATTTCTTATTTGTCACTGAACACTGCTAAACACCTCAAAGGAAGGTGTTCGTCTGAAATAAGGCAAAGAAATACTGACTTTTCCCTCAGGACTGGTATACATGTCAATAACATGAGTTAGTGTTACCAAGTTTCCAATGGAGAAATAGTGTAGGCAATAAGCTAATCCCCAGTAGTCAAGATTTAATGAATGCTGTCATAAACATTATTTATACTGTTTATTTATATGATAATATACACTGTATTTATACTTCCTCTTCCTACTCTTCTGATAAATATGCATTTTACCCAGAGGATTCCTTTCTCAATGTCAATCTAGGACCCAAAATTTTGTGAAATGATTTTGCTAGCATGGAAGATAGGGTGCTTTGATTGCCCTACAAGAACTAGTTTTATTTTATTTTGCATCAAGCTTAAAATGCAATTAATTTATAAGTCACGAAGGTCTGTATTTTTTAAAAAATGGTAACAAGGTAACATAATAATTTAAACTTCTCTTTCCAAGGCATGATACCTAGAAGACTGAAGTGTTCTCAGTCTGTCTGTCCTTCTCGCTGGGCTGGCCCTTCGGCACACTAACTGGGCCTGCCCTTCCCCCAGCACAGCTAAATATGAAATCTGTGTTGTACAGGCACAACTGTACTCCCTGGAAATCCTTTGCTTGTCCTTCCCAGTTTGAGAAACTCACATCTGCACTTCTTTTACCACTCAAAAAGATTCTAGTCAACTCTATTCACACAGCAAGCATGTTTCTCGAGAAAGTGGCATTAAAACTGCCTTTACTTTGCTGGGCATGGTAATTCCAGCACTCTGAGAGGCTGAGGCAGCTGAGTCTGGGCAATTTAGTGCCCTAGTGAGATCTTGCTTCAAAGTAAAAAAGGGTTGGCAGTGTAACTTAGTGCAAAGGCCCTAAGTTCAATTTCCAGTCCTGGAAAAAGAAAAAAAAAATTATCCTTATTCAGTTTTACAACTTCAGGATGAATTAACACTTCTAAATTACAATGAAAGCAAGATGTGTTGTTTTTCTTACTTTATTCATGTAACTATTAAGTAAGCAAGAACATTCTCAATTTATATACGGATCTACAAGCAATAATCAACACATTTTTATTATTTAATATGGAGCTTAAACTGTTTAATGAAAATGTACTAGCTTCTTCAATGAACAAATTAGGTTTTGTAAACCAAAAATTTACAGGGAAGCATGTAATTCTTTTATTTTCTCATTGAGTTTATTGGTACATTTTAGGTATACAGTATAATTACAGTAATCATTGGGATCTTGTACCTTTACATGACAGGTCTTGGTTCCTCTTACCCCTACCCTCTCCTTTACCCCCTCCTCCCTTTCCTATTTACAAAGGCATTATTTCAATTTTTTATTTTCTCATGTGTTTTTCTTTCCCCTTATTTCCTTTCCCCTACCCTTCCCACTTCCCCTACACCTTTAGCCCTTTTCTTCCTATTTCACATTGTCAATTATACCATTAGGATCTTATGTACCATTATGAAGCATGTAATTCTGAAATGCTTAAAAGCTAGTTATCAAGAGAAGCACCTCTAGTTTCAACCTGATTCACTCAATTTGTTGAGCAAACCCTTTCTTTTTAGTGGTTCTTGGGATTGAACCTTCACACTGAGCCACCTATATTCAGCCTCCCAGTGTGCTGGGATTACAAGCGTGCACCCCAACAATCGCTCCTTCCTTCCTTGATGACGTACTATTTTGATATCAGGGCAATCACAAAATGAAAATTTGTTTATGGCATTAAAATGAAGTTTCATTGTACCTTTCCACATAGTAAAGATTTGCCTTCATATCTGTCATTCCTAAAATAAAAAATCTTTTTCTTTAGTTTGGACCAAGTGAACAAGAAAAAATCAGACTAAGACTGTTACGGAAAACTGCCCACATGAAATAACTGATTTCAAAGCATACTAAAGTCATTTTTAAAAACATAACTATCAAGTAATGGGGATTCAGCTGAGGAGAATAACACCTCCCTGTCAAGTGCAAGGTGCTGGGTCCAACCCAACCCTTTACACACACACACACACACACACACACACACACACACACACCTATAATCAGGACAATCATAAAACTTTAGAAATACAGGGACAAGGGGAAAAATTGAGAACAAAAACTTGTCATGTAGAGGTACAAGATGCCAACAATGAATGTAACTGTACTGTATCCCTAAAATGTACCAATAAACTCAATTAAAGCTGAAAAAAACTTTAGAAATAAATCTGCTAGACAAATTTAATGCCTAGACTGTACTACTAGACTGTGCTGAGTCAAATATGAAGACCTCTGTCCAAAGAACCCTTTTGGAACTAAATTTCAGGCATGTTGAGGTCAAACTGCCCCCATCTAGCCCCTCTTTTCCTGCATGATGGAATCCTCATCCTGGTCACCACTGCAACTCCTCTGGAGGTCACAGTAGCCACTGTTCAAGCACCTGCCAGCTAAGCAGTTACTTCATCCTAGGCCCACCTGTCTCCAGAGAAAGTCCAAGGCCATTTTTTAATGCCTCAAAATACCTTAACACCAATCCCATCCTCACAGCTCAAGGATATTCTTAGGCTCAAGGGTGGAGAATGAAAGAAAAGGACTTGGGTTCTAATAGAAAACTCAGTGATGCCAGCCGGGCGTGGTGGCGCACACCTGTAATCCCAGTACTTGGGAGGCTGAGGTAGGAGGATCACTGTGAGTTCGAGACCAGCCTGGGCTACATAGTGAGTTCCAGGTCAGTCTCAACTACATAGTGAGACCCTGTCTCAAAAAAAACAAACACCAACACACACACACACACACACACACGAAAACTTAGTTTGTTCAGTATGGATTTTTTTTTTTAAATCTACAGGGCATATTTAAACTTCCACAGTATAGAAAGATAGCTCAAATTTTAGGAGTCAGGGAGGTTTTTGTCTCCCTCAAACAAATAGTTTATTCATAATGTTGGAAATTAACTTGAGAAAAACTTCAAACAACACGTGTCTGTCTGAACTTCAGGAAAAGATTCATTAACAATTCAGTAAAGGAAACTACAACAATGAATATTAAAAAGTCTGTTAAAATACCACTATAAGTGGACTATTGGAAATAAATGGATTGTGTGCCTAATTTACATAATCACAGAACAACAAATCTGAATGACTCAACCTCTGTGATTTAAAATTTTCTGCTGTGATTTCAAAGAATGTTGGTCCTAATGATACATACCACACACAAGGATTCCTCATCAACAAATGCAAAAGCTTTGCAAAGTCTCTTCTCTAGGGCAGAGAGGTTGTAAAGGATTTGAAAAGTATGAGGAGGGGATTTCTTATAAAAGTATTCTACCACCACCACCTAGAAATATAGTTCTTAAAGTATGAGTTAGCAGTGTTAAAAATTCTTTTTGAAAATGTCAACAGATTTCAACATTGAAGTACAATACTTCCATAAGTCAGCACCATTCTAAACATGTTTATAAGGCAAAGACAACGTGAAAAACATATCTGCAATGTGAAGGGTGAATATTTACTAAGAATCCAGAAAAGACTCTTACCAATAAAAAAAATTAACATGTGAAGAGAAAAATCTGGTACTAACATTCAATTAAAAGTGAATAAAACCAAAGCAACTAGACTGTCTGTGTGGTGCTGGGGATGGAACTTAGGGCCTGCTCACTGAGCTACAACCCCAGTCCTTCTTATTTTATTTTAATTTTAATTTTTGAGAGAGTCTTGCTAAGTTTCTCAGGTCAGGCTCCAACTCATGATCCTCCTGCCTCAGCCTCCCAGAGTATTGGGTTTACAGATACACCACCATGTCTGGCATTAGGTGATGTTTTTAAAATGCTTTTATCTAATAACTGAAGTTTAGTTTCCAAGAAATACTATAAGAAATTTCTGTAGCATTTTATAATCTATTAAACATTACAAAAGTTAAACTTAAATTATTAACATGTAATTAATAGGTGCAGATCTCTACCAAGAACTATTTCCTGCACATAAACCTGGTTCTAATTAGAGTAAGTCATATGGCTACGGGACCCCTATCCCTCAATGGTGCAGCGCGTGCTTAGCACGAAAGAAGGTCTGGGAGCAAGGGGGAGAGGGGTTGCCCCAGAGAAAAGATGGGAAAAGGTGGTGCAAATTACATAAATAACATTTTAAATTAAAGTCCATTCCTACGTTTTATTTTTTTAAACGTAAAAAAAAAGCTCAAAATTTTTTGGTATAACTTTTTAAAAACATAATACAGTACTTAAGAAAAATTGTGGAAAAGCGCTTCTCTACACTGTTATTTAGAAAGTAGGGTATCGTCATTTTAATTTAAATGGTCTATTCTATTTCTGCTTTAGCAGCCCTGAAAAGTCTGTGGAGTTGCAATTCCATTTACGCAGTTCTTTTTTACAAGTATCCATATTCTCTTACCTGGCTGTATTTAGACTCCTTAACGAGGTCATGGGTTACAGGGAGCAATGAGGTTTTTTTTTTAATCCCCTCCCTCCGGGAATCCCCTCCCACCCTCCATCTCCAGCCCCTCATTCAGCACAGGAAGACTGAATCACCTGGCAACACATAAAAGCTTTCATCCTCCTGTTTTGCCTAAGATTTCGGTTTTATTCAAACAAAATACAGTGGATTTCCTTTCTTAGAACACCGACTACTTAAAATAAATTGTATTTGACAGAGTACGCTTAACTACGAAGGCCAAATGAAAAATTAACCTCTTCTTTCTCACCCTGAAGTAAATTATTTCAGGTGAAAGTCAACAAATAATGTAGCCAGATACAGAATATCTTAAAGAAGAGAGCGAAAGATTCACAGAAGTAAACAGCTGAAGTCCACCAATTACTATTGAGCACTCCGTGAGGTGACCTTAGTTAGAAGTGGATTTTTCTAGAGCCTAAAAAATACAAGCCAGGAGCAGGAAGTAGTAAAGTCACAGCGAGAGGACCTAGGGAACTGCGGCAAGCGCCTTTCTCCCACGTTTTCAGCCCTGACTACTTTTGCCGCTAAAGGGCCCAGGGAGCCGCCCAGCGCGGAGCGGGGCTGCGGGCCCCGGAAGGTCAAGCGTCTGCCGAGTCTACTTCCAAACCCTCGAGTCACTTTCAAGGTGACAGCCGCGAGATCCGCATCCGTCCCTCCCGCAGGCCGGGGCCGCCCCAAGGGAGCCAAGCCTCCGCCCCGCCCCGCCCCCCACTTT
>NW_022900930.1:17292651-17314766 GCF_012274545.1 Fukomys damarensis
CCCGCGCGGGCGCCCAGAGCTGTGCCGCGCCGGTGGTTGGCGCCCCGGGTCAGCCCGGGCCGGGAGTGGGAATCTTTCTCCTCCCACTGCCCTCGGGCCACCTGTGTTCCGAACCCTCCCGCCTAGGGCGAGCGGCGGAGCCAGGGCACCGGGGTGGGGCGGTGGGAAAGTTAGTTCTGGAGTGGAGGCCGGCGAAGGCCCGCACGCGGGCGCCCAGAGCTGTGCCGCGCCGGTGGTTGGCGCCCCGGGTCAGCCCGGGCCGGGAGTGGGAATCTTTCTCCTCCCACTGCCCTCGGGCCACCTGTGTTCCGAACCCTCCCGCCTAGGGCGAGCGGCGGAGCCAGGGCACCGGGGTGGGGCGGTGGGAAAGTTAGTTCTGGAGTGGAGGCCGGCGAAGGCCCGCAGCGATTTCCTTACCGTGAGTCTCGCTGGCCGTCTGAATGGTCTTCCTGCTACTTCCGAGAGGTTTATTAGCAAGCACCTATTGAAAGTTAAAGAAATGAGCTCCCCAGCTGTTAGATCTCCCGATGAAACGTAGAAAGGAGAGTAGAACACTAGGCAGGGAAACTAAGCCCGACCTAGTTCAGACCCTTTTCTTGAAACACGTAGTCTTTGCTATTTGCTGAACAGCAAGTTTTGTACAAAGCCAACTTTTAGGCCTATAAAATATTTCCTTCAATAAGATATTTTTACAACAGCTTTTCAAAACATGATATTCTGCCTATGAGATATATAACATTACTGAACGATTAAATGTCACACAACCGAAGTCCAACTTTAAAAAAACAAAAATACCTGGCACGGCTTTGCTAAAAGCATGTTAAGAAAGCCTTTTCTGAGAAAAAAAGGAAAAATCCGAGGATGATGCATTTTACGAAGTTGTGTCTACCATGAATATTAGATGAATAGATAAATTGCAATTTATACTAGCGAAGCCCTTTAACATGTACAATGGTCCATTTATTTCCAATAACAAGGCACGGGTGTATATAGGCCAGATTATTATCTCCATTATTCAAGTAAGGATTTTGAAGCTAGAAAGGTCAAGTGACTTGCACAAGGTCACACAACTAGTGAGGCAAATCCAGCAGGTCTAACTCATCTTTTTTTATTCCATTATATAATGACACCTCTCACCTGTTTTGAATTCCCTGTTATAAAAACAGACACTAACATGATCTATGACTTCGGAGAAAGGCATGTGATTAATTTTAAACAGATGCAGCCTAACACCAGATGATACTTCCTTATGCAAAAGTACCAGAACAAGATGCACAAAAAAGCCACTGATGTTGTTTTTTTCTGCAAGTCGCGAAACAAATATGCTAATTAGCAACGTGAGTCTTCCCTAGGCAGAATACTCCTAGTATTAAACATATTATTTAATCTTTATAACCTTCCTGTGACCTGGATGATTTGGCCCAACCCCACACAATTCTATTCTGAGGTTTAGTTATCTCTATAAATTAGAACCTGTTTTACTTCATTTTTCTATGGGATAAATTGAGAATACAAAAGAGAAAAACACCGGCTGCTAAGTAATTAGAACTACTTTTGTAGGCACTGGGAAATCTGAAGCTTAGCCTCTAATCGCATCCACATAAAAGCAGAAGTTATCTTCTGGGGACATCATCAGGGACTATGTCAAGGCAAATATTCCTGAAATGGGACCTATTGGCTTTTCTTTCCATCTTGGCTCTTGCCATGTTCCCAATCTCCGAGCTCTCATGCTGACCTGCTAGAGACTTCAGGAACAATACTAAGGATGAGATAATAGCTCCACATAACTTTGTGGTCCTTGGTCCTAAAAATAAAAAAGCATGCTTTTCCTCTATACACAATACAACCATAAATTGAAACACTTTGAAGACTAAAAGCAGAATGAGAAAGCTCTTTACACTACTATGAAATAATCTACAAGATATCTTATGTGCAAAATTTTAAAGACTAAGCAATTATGTAACATGCTTCAATTTCCATCACATAGGAGGAAATGATATACACTTGTATGTGTACAACGCATGTGTATACGTGTGTATATTTACTTATGTTTGTGGAAGCAAATGCTCTCTGAAACAATACATGGTTAGTCTTGGAAAGGGAGTTGGACAGCTGTGGGGCAAAATCTGAAGAGAAACTTTTTATTCCATACAATTTTGTACTTTTGGATTTTGAACCATGTTAAATAATAAAATCAATACCAATATTTTAAAATGCTTCACCACTTGAAGTTTTGCCATCAAGAATAACTGTTTCTCTGTCAACTAATTTTGTTTACAAATAACATGAGTGACCAAATTGCTCATGCACTGATGAGGGGGAAGGCAAAATACTCATCGGATGCTTTTAACAATATTTTTTCTCACATTCATTTATAAAGAAAAAAGTTTAAAATAAAAATTCTAACAAACATGCTGTGAGTGCAGTGGAAATGATGAATTAGCAAATTCCTTAGAATTTTATCTCCCCAGGGCAGAGATTCCAGCCAACTTTCCCAAGGTTACATTTAGTCAGGAAAGGAAAAAAAAAAAAAAAAAAAAAAAAAAACCTGCCTTAATTCTCAAAGGGTAAACTACAGTGCATTAATTTCCCTCCTGAGGAAGTAATTCCATGGAAATTGCATTGGAGTCATTTCACTTTTGTTCCTGGTCCAGATCCCTTTGTGGTTTTTTTTAAACATTTATTTCTACCACCATTTCACCAAACAGAGGTTTGGACAACTCTAAATTTTAAAATAAGCATTTATAAGTATAAATGTTTTTAGTATAAAATAGGGTCCCAAGAATCTGGACGGGGTGGCACACACCTGTAATCCCAGCTCCTCCAGAGGCTGAGACAGGAGAACGGAAAATTACAGGCATTAAAAACACTGTTGATGAAGAAATTAAAACACTGAACTTCATGGTAACAAAGTGCCCTTAACAAGTCACATAGTTTCCATTTTCCAAAGCAGCCCATAGTTCCTTAAAGGGACTACTACTGAGTTCCAAGACAAATTTTTCCTAGCTACTGAGTTCCAAGACAAATTTTTGTTATTCATTTTTTAATCAAGACTACTGAATGAGAAATATAAGCAAATATGTTATTAAAGTAAAATACTATAAGAAAAATTATCTGGGCTTTTTTTTTCACTGTGGCTTTTAATACAAACCAACAGTATTAAATATAAAACTCATTTGGAGGAAGGTATTCACCCAATCAGAGACCAGGCTAATATCATCCCAGTCTTGTAAGAATATAAAGAGATCAGAGATTGGCTATACATAGAAATAACTGCAGACAGCAGGTCCTTCACATACACTTCTGAATGTTAACTATGCTTATGACAAAATCCTAACATCTCTACAAAATCTCTTGCCTCAGAGCTTGACACAGCGGCTATGTACAACTCTCCAGAAATTTTCTAGCCAATCATTTCAAGATTGATGAAGAATTGTTAGACATTGTAGTCATCTCTGACAAAGTCTTAGAGTGTTTCTGTGACACTGCTGATGACTCTTTTTTTTTTGTTTTTGTAAAAAGAAAATGTATATTACATAACTTTTATTTCCTATATTCCAAGATGATAGAATATACATTGGTCAAATGCACAAACTGACCAGCTGTAGTAATGCTACAGAGCAAGAAAGTGAGAGCTTGAGAGCACAGAGTGATCTTAATTCACTTACAAATAACTCTGGTTTCTGCAAACTTATTCTCATTGCGCTTAGAGGCTCAAGTAGACTCTTGAGTGACTATCAGAGTACAGTTACTGCAAATTTGTAAGTAAAGCGTCTCAAGGAAATAGTTTCTTGGGCTGGGGCTGTAGCTCAGTGATACAGCACCTGTCCAGCTTGAGGTCCTGAGTCCAACCTAAAAAAATAAAGTTCAAAAGGAAGAATTTTTCATTGCAAGTTCATAGCAGTGGCAGTAGTGAGGGAATGTAGCTTCCTCCTATCAAAATGACCTAAAATATCTGAGAAACTTTTATGCCCTCCAAACCATAGAAGCAACTCCAACAGCCCATGATTCTGTTTATAGTCTCCATGGAAGGAACCATTCTCATAGCATTATGCCAAAGTTATTTTAGCTCACACACAAACAAGTTCTACAATTCTGCTGTGGACCTCCTCATACTAGGAAGAAATTAAGAAAAATATAGCACTACCAGTTTGTTATGCAACCACTTTGAAAATGGTTACTTTGAGTGCTTTACAATGTGATGACTAAAGAGTCCAGTGGTCTGTGTAATCCACTCTTGACAATGAATCATAACTGTGTCACACTTGAACTTGCTTAAATTTGCTCTAATCAGATGGAGTCTTTCCTTAAAAGGGGGATGTGTTTTCAATTTAACTTATTTACTGCTTCTAGACAAATATCAGTAACAAATCTGTGGCTTTGTCTCATACTTTTAAGATATTAATCCACCTAGACTTTTTTGAATTTTCTTTTAGTTTATTCCTCTGGCCCTGAGAGGGTTTGCTAGTTGATCAGTGATCTGAAAATAATGCAGAATCATGAACTCTAATGGGTGCAGTCTTGCCATATAGGGATCAGGGCAGAATGCATACCTCACTCCCGACTGATACCTGATTCATTCCAATTTTTGATTTTTGCTCTCAAGCATGGTTTCTAATACTCAGTTGGCTCTGAAATCTTCCCCCTTTGGAAGTGGTGTGCAGCAAAGTGGAACAGTGTTCTATGTCAAACCTTTGCAAATTATAATGATGTAGGAAGAACCATAAATTAAATAAATAACAATTAACCCTTGCATTGTTACACAAGCGTTCTTCAAAATACATCACTCTTCTAAACGGGCTGGCAACTCAGGAAAGAGTTATGAAAAACACTGTCATCATTATTTTCTCTGTGCAGCGAGTATGGACTACGTTTGCCTAAATCACATGCAGTGTGCCAGCATTTTAAATTAGTGCTGGATCACTAACCAGAAAAGTAAGACAGTCTTACCTTTGGACAGCTGGAACACTGAGATCATGAGTTTGAGCTCAATCTGAGCAACACAACAACGTCCTATCCCTTCCATCCCACCCCTACCAAAAAGAAAGAATGAAAGAAAAAAGAAAGAAACTTTCCCTCCTTCAATGTGTAATTATCAATGGATAGGAAAAACACTAAATTCTTACCGTATATTTATCAATTTTTTTAGTATTGAGGACTGAACACAGGAGTCCTCTAGCACTGGCTACATCCACAGCCTTTTTAGGGTTTTACTTGGACAAGGCTTCACTAAATTGCCCAGGCTAGCCTCAAACTTGTGATCCTCCTGCTGAGTCGCTGAGATTATAGGTGTGAACCACTGTGTTTTAATAAAACACTGATATGTCCCTGGATACTATTGTTTGGATCTTCTATGCCACCCCCCACCCAAGCTTGTGGTTGAAAGCTTGCTCTCCAGCTGATGGCACAGTTCGGGGAGGTGGGCATGCTAGGAGGTGTGGCCAAGATGGCGGAAGTAGTCACTTTGGCTGTGCCTCTGTATATTATGTTCGCAGACCCTTCCTTCTCTCTGCTTCTTGGCTGCCACCAGGCAAGCAGTTTTCCTCTGCATTGCCTTTCTGCTATAATGTTTTACCTTGCCACAGGCCTAAGAGCAATAAAACCAGCAACCATAAATAAATTTTTGCTCCTTTTCAATTGTTTATGTCAGATATTTTGTTGTAATGATGAAGTCAATACCCTAGAATTCTACGAAAGTAACCAAATAGAGGGCAAGGGATTTAGCCCAGTGGGACTGCACCTGCCTTGTACAAGGTTCTGAGCTCAATCCCCAGTACCAAAAAAAAAAGTAATCAAATAGCGTTTTTTATTACTTTGTAGGCATGCATTTTAGTCCATTACACTTGTTAATTTTTCTGATCTTTGTCCTCAGGGAGCCTAAAATTGGCTCCCAAGTCCTTATCACATGTTGCTAGTTACCTTTGAGAGCATTCTTGCCATTTGATATGAGAAGTTATGACTTAGATCATAAATGGTGCCTCAGCAGCCCATGTTTAAAGGCCTGGTTGCCAGCCTGTAGTGCTATCAGGAAGTAGTGGAAATTTTAAGAGGTGGGCATAATGGAAGATCACTAAGTGTGCCCTGTATGAGGAATTATAAACCCAACCCCTTCTTGTTTCTCTTACTTCCTGGCTGTCAAAGTAAGTCTTTTCCTTTATTAAGGATTCTCAGTATTTGTCACAGTGATGAAAAGCTGACTAACATAGTATTTTCCAGGATTATCAGGTGCATTTCTTAACTTGGAGTGAGCTAAGCTAATTTATTTCAGTAGAAGAGGATATTCATAAACTACCATCCAGAACTAAGGAAGTTCATGTTGGGTTGCTCACTGTTTTCAGGAAAAAGCTAGGTATTTATTGTCAGTTATTTATTGTCTGTAACTATACCTAGACTACATATAGATTTGCTCACTGAGAATCTTGTCTGATAATCAATCATATTTTTCCCATTTACAATGGACTTTTGTCTGGATGTCCAAAATAACTTTTTCTTTTACAATCTAGTAACTTTATTATTCCATGTGTTGGTGTCGCTAGTTCTGGGGGAAACTTACAGGTATAAGGTATAAACTTCCAACATGTGCTTTTAACTATATAGAAGTACATTGGTAATTGCAAGAAAGTGTGCTTGATTATGGATTTTTCTCATAGTTATTCTATTCTTTGCTTTGGGATTTTTACCTCTTTTAGAAATATCCACCAGTCATTTATTGTATCATCTTTGCTTATTTATACATTTCTGTCTTTCTCTCCAACCATTTTTATAACTTTCCTTCAATTTTCATCTGATTTTCTCCTTTCATTTCTGTGATTTTTAAGTCATAATCTGATGTATTTGTTATCTTTGTGCTACTTTTACCTTAATCTTCATTTCTGAGTTCTAATACTTTATCTGTGTGGTTTCTAAATTCTCATTTTTGTTGTCTTTTCTTATCTTACATGATTTCTTTAATATCTTTCAGTTTATGCTAACATAATAAGTAATAGTTTTCCTCTATTCTGAAAGTTTGTCTTTTGGGCATTTCCATAGGGCTGTTATTTAGTTTCTTATTCTTTTATCTGTATGGTGATTTTGTCTGAGATTTCTCTTTGGTAAAAATTTTTGTCATTTTTAATTTATTATTGAATAAATAAATTTCACATTTAATGTGGAATAATTTTCCCAAAATTTTGAAAGCAGGCAGGATTTGGTGTATTTTCTCTAACTTAGCAATTCTATCTCTCTTTTTAGTTGTTTCTAAGTGTGCAAAAATATATTCACTTAATTTTTCTGGCTCTGTTATCCTTCCTTTTTTTTCAGTATTAGAGATTGAACCCAAAGTCTTTGCACTGAGCTACATCCTCAGTCCTTTTTATCTTTATTCTGAGTCCTTTTATTTTTATTTTTACACTAAGACACTAAATTGCCCAGGCTGAGCTTGAACTTACAATCCTCCTCCCTCAGCCTTCCGGAGTGCTGGGACTACAGATGCGCACCACCACACACGGATCTTTTTCTTTTTTTTCTCTCTCTCTCTCTCTCTCTCTCTCTCTCTCTCTCTCTCTCTCTCTCTCTCTCTCTCACATCCCTGTTCTGTTGAGCATTCTTTTCCCAACAGTCTCTTCTCTGTGTAACGCTTTTTTAATAGTAGAAGTTTGGCTGGTTTGTTTTGAATATACCCTGTGCTCCTCCAGACACTTGGAAGTTTCCTGACATTGGAAGGTGCAAAACTTTTTCCAGTTCCAGCTGCTGTCTTCAAACCTTCAAACTTTCTAGTAAGACACTGTTGGCTGTTTTTGCTTGCTCTGTTTTCTTTTGACACAGAATCTCACTGTACAGCGGAGGCTGGCTTTGAATTCACTGTTTCCCAGGCTGGTCTCCAGCTCAAAGCGATCCTTCTGCCTCATCCTCCAAGTGGTGGGATTATAGCCAAGCGCCCCCACATTTTGCTCTGTTGGTGATTTTGCGATTCTCAGTTCTGCCAGTGCCTCGTTATCTCCATCTCCTTTCTACTGTTTAGCTGCTGATACCACACAGCTCTTGTCGTGGTCTATGGTCATCTAGATTCCTTAACACATAATTTTGTCACAGATTTTGTCCATAGATTTTTTTTTTTTTTTTTGAGAATTTTGCTATGTTGCTCAGGCTGGTTTCCAACTCCTGGCTGGGTTCCAACAATCCTCCAGAATAGGTGGGCTGCTCATTTCACTCTGCTGTCCAGGGATTTTTGACTTTGCTATCTTTGGGCCTCTGTCTGATTTTTATAGAGAATTCAGAATAGTTTTATGAATGTCTATGGAAGTTCAAAAACAACCCCCAGATAAAGGTGACTATCAAATAGAAGATCTTGGTAGCCAGGAGCCATAAATGGTGGGTACTCCTCAGCAGTGCAGAGAATGATCACTCAGAAAACTGAAAGAAACCTCTGTGGATATGAACTGGGAGCCATGGAGCAGGGAAAAGAAAAGACCAAACAGGCAAGAAACAGTCCCCATTTATTTTTTGGCTTTTTGCAGTGCTAGGGACCAAACCCAGGGCCTCATGCATGCCAGGCAAGTGCTCTACACTAAGCCCAGCAATAATTTTTATTCACGATCTACCATGTGCCACATAGGTTTTTAGTAGATTCTGCATGTGGTATTTGATTTGATTTAATCTAATGATCACTGCGAGCTTCTAATAGAATTTAGATCCAAGACTTCATAAGCCCTGTGCTCTTTCAACTTGGAATTTGCCCTCTGTGAAAGAATAGGAATCAGTTAAAGTGCAACAGAGCAGAGTCAGCTGCTTCAGCATTAGCGAGCCTTGTGAAGTTCTTTGTTTTTGTCAAAATTGTCTTGTTTGGTTGGACCTTTGAAGTAAAGTCATGGAAATCATTAAAATGGAAGAGATGACAAAGATAAAAATAAAAGTGTAGGAAAAATGTATTTATCACAATGTGAAAAGAGTATATTTAATAATGAAGATGTTATTATCAAATCAGGCAATTCAAAAGCTATAGAAACAGAACCCCAATGAGTTACTGATTTAAATAGTAGCTAATGATAATTTGACAGGTAGTTTGAATTTTAAAATATCTTGGTTAAAATTTTGAGTTATTGAGGTTAATTATGATGATGATAAAAATGATATCAATTTTTTTTCTGGTACCAGATATAGAACCCAGGGCCTTTACCCTGAACTACAACCCCAGCAGCCCACAACCTTTCTTTTTTTCTTCTCTATTTTTCAGGGTTGGCACTGTGGCTCAGTGGTACCTCCCCTGCCTGGCAAGCTCAAGGTCCTGAGTTTAATCCAGGATTCCACAAAAAAAAAGAAGGAGGAGGAGGAGAAGAAGACTTTTTAACAGGGTTTCCTTAAATTGCCTGGGCTGAGTTTTAACTTGCAGTCTTCCTGCCTCAGCCTGGCAAAGTGCTGCGATTACAGGCCTGCACCACCAAGCCCAGTTAATGCTAAATCTTCATTGCACACTAGGCACTGTTTTAGACCTGTTGCACTTTAGCTATATTAGTTATTTAAATACAATAACCAAGGTATTATATGCATTTTTATAAATGATAAAGCTGAAACCCATTGTGGTTGGAATTATGCCTGCTAATAATTGACAGGACTAAGCTTGACACCCAGGTCAGCAGGAACTCTGAGCCACCCAAAACATTCCTCCTTTACAACTTTGCTCTTCATAGTTCTACATTTCAATTTTTATTCTCTAATGTCTAGCTCAGTAAACAACTTTAAAATTAAAGATTTTTAAAAATAAAATGACCAAATAACTGTACAATCTGTTGTTTTAAAATTTCCTAAAGAAGAAACCCTAGAGCATAGTGGTACAAGTTTGTTGTCCTAGCTAATCAGGAGGTTGAAGCAGGAGGATCACTTGAGCTCTTGAATTCAAGCAAGACCCCATCTCAAAAAACAAAAATAAAACTAGAATCAAAAATACTTGAGCCAATTTACTTTAAAAAAAAAAAAGAAGCATAACAAGGGTACCCTGCCACCACTATACCTCATAGGGAATATATATGAATTTAAATGTTTTAATATGTTTTGCATTTTATGTAGCTGTATACTTAACATGTCAAAAGAATAAAAGTATCAATATACACAACTGGAAGACAGAATTCATCATATCAATAAATGCATTATTTTATAATAAATTTAATTTCAAACGTAGTTTTATTTTTTAAATGATTAAATTTTAGTAGAAGAAATTAAAACTTTACTAAAGAACAATGACATGTTCTTTTTCAAAGAGACTAAAGATACCAGTTTTTAGAAGTTTTAGTACAGTCATAAGCCACATAAGGTTTTGGCCATTGGTAAAGCACATGTAAGATACTGGTCCCATAAGATTATATCATTACTGACATGGTAACTGTCTTAAAGAGTGTAAGTATACCCACTCTATTGCTGTTTGAACAGTGACAAAGTTGCCTGACATGTTTCTCAGAACATGTCGCCTATGTTTATAGATTTAGTGCAATAACAACTAAAATTTCTGAAAAAGAAATAGTGAAAAATGGATGACAACATCCAAACCTATTCCTAGATAAAAAGATGGACTTGGCATGTGTAGAAAACTGAGCACATTGTCACAATGATCAAAGTCATATGATACTGAGTCAGCATAGTTTGAAATACGATCTTGACCTACAACAGAAAAAAAATAAATGTATGGCAAGAGACAACCTTAATAAATTTAACCTATTCCTAGATAAAAAGATGGACTTGGCATGTGTAGAAAACTGAGCACATTGTCACAATGATCAAAGTCATATGATACTGAGTCAGCATAGTTTGAAATACGATCTTGACCTACAACAGAAAAAAAATAAATGTATGGCAAGAGACAACCACTTAATAAATTGTCTTCAAAATAGTTGGCTAACAGGTTGAAGAAAATCAATTTAGATACCTAAATACAAGGGACCAAACACTACAATAAAATCCAACTATACTAAAAAGTACAAACATTTTTAAAAACTGAAGAGTGGCTGGTTTATTTATCCTGATGTGAAGGAAACAAGCATTTCTAATAACTGAAGAAAATGGAGGTCATTACTGAAAGCAAGAAGGAGTCAATATATTTAAAAATTTTAACTTTCAGGCAGTAAATTTTAAATTTAAAATCTTATAAAGAAAAAGATCTAGTATACAATAGTTATGCTGCAATCATAATCTGGTAAGAATTTTCTCCCCAAAATAAATGAATAAATAAATGCTTATATACATTAATAACTACTTCCCACTTGAATGGTCAAAGGCTAAGAGTCAAGAATATTTAGCTTAAGTTGGGTTGGGGATTTAGCTCAGTGGTTCTTCCACCTGCCTCTCAAGCACAAGGTCCTGAGTTTGATCCCTGGAACAAAAAAACAAAACAAAAAACCATAGATTAAGTCATTCTATTTTTAAAGATACAAATTTATTGAAAATGAAAATATATGCAAATTCAACCAATGTGAAGGCTGTATACAAACATATTAAAGTAGAAAAAGTAAAAAATTATAAAACCCTATCTTGACATACCTTTGTCAAGGTTGAGGAGGAAGAAGATATATTTTATATATTAATGGGAGAAATATAAAATCTTAACACTGACCCATTACATATTTCTCGCAGAGTGAAGAAAACTAAAATATGACAATTTTTATTGCAGCATTTCCTATAACAGGAAAAATTAGCCAAATGTTCAAAACCCAACAAAATTTAAATTTTCAGGGGCTGCAGGTATAGTTCAGTGGTAGAGGACACATTTAGAATGCATGAAGATCTGGTTTGATCCCGAGCACCACAAACAAAACAAAACAAAAAAATAACTAGAGGATCAAGAAAATTAAGATGGGCTGAAAGTGTGCTCAGTGGTAGAGCATATGGTTAGCATCTGTGAGGTCTTGGGTTCGATCCTGGGCACTACAGAAAATAAACCATGGTATATTACTGAAATAGGAGATCAGGGTGGGGCCAACTGGCTGAGCAAGTGGGCATGACCTGTCAATCAGAGACCAGAACACTTGTGGAGCACAGTTCCCAAGCCCTGCACCTGAGACCTATCAGAAAGTGCTATCTTCATTTTTTTTTTATTTACATTTGATGTGAAACCAAGCAGATTCTTGACAGGACAGCTAAGATCTAATATCAGGCTGAGGAATGGGAAATACAACAGACCCCCACTATTAACCTCTGGGCCACCATAGCCTGCTTTCACTCTACAGAGCGTACTCCTTTTCCACCTCTAATAAATGTAAATCCTCCCTACCTTTTTCACATGTCTGGTCTGTCTTTGTTCAGGACAACCCAAGAATCTGGAAAGAGTCTTTAATAGACTCCAAAAGCTGACAATATTTTTCCTGGTGAGCCAGCCATGAGGTAATCATAGTTTTATTTCTTTGGGCACAGTTTTGTTTCTCTCTCTCTCTGAAGTATGGACTCAAGCTAAGAAGGACTTTTTCTTTTTCCTCCTCTCTCTCCTAGAAAACTCCCAACCCCCTTCTTGTTTCTTCTCTTCCTCTCAGGCTTTCTTTCCTTTCTTTCTTCTTTTCTTTCCTCTCAGGAAACTCGAATTCTTTACTTTTTTCCTGATATTACTAGCTCTGAGGAAGAGGCAGAGAAGTGGAAGGTGAGAAAAATTAATGGAAGCTGGCAAACCCAGGAAATTCCTTATGGCCCCTGGGAATAGATCCCTAGTGTGAACAACCGTGTGGGGGTGAGGAAGCATGTGGCTTTTATTTTCCCAGCCAGTTTCAGTCACTCACTGCAGGTGTGAGTTGGTTGAGAGCTAAAAGGATGTCTGCTACAGGCGCGATCAAAGAGACAATGTAGGGCCGAGGATTTAGCTCAGTGGTGCTGCACCTGCCTCCCAAACGCAAGGTCCTGAGTTCGATCCCCAGTACCACACACACACGAAAGACCATGTACATTGTGTTGTGTGCCCTAAAGTTTAATATGCTTCATTCGCTCCTGCGTTTTTGTTCTTCCCAATACTTTGTTCAGTTTTCTCCTTCCTTTGGGGGAAGTAGCTGTCTGTAACTTGGTCTCCTGCACGAGCAGTCACCTATACCAACCTCCCACTTTTTGTGCGTAAAATCTCACTTGTTTTTTTCCCCTAGATGGCTTTTTATTTGTGGGTATCCTCAGTGAGTCACTCTCTCAGAGCTCTGTTTAAGATTTCCAGAATCTATCCCTGTCCACCCTTCCCCATGTTTGGCTGCCAAGTTCCTGGCTGATACGTGGCAGAGGCATAACAATTCACCATTTGGCCATGGGAGTTGGCCATGTTCTCCATGTTTGTTGAACATATTTGTCTGCCCTTTTTTATTTTCCAGCTGACCTCATGGATACAAGAGAATTTCACCCTATGGATAAGAGCTAAGGTATCCAAATTCAGGGACCATCTGGGTCTCCTCTTCTCTTCTAAGTCTGTTTAGATTCCTTTTGTTTGTTCTAATAGAAATTCAGAAAATTTAGAAACTATCTCTACTGCTTTAAAAAATAATTACCAAAGTTTTTAATCATTGGGATAAGTGGAAGGGATACTGTTTCCCAAGCGGTTAGGTGTTTTTTGTTGTTGTTGTTTTTGTTTTTGTTTTTTAACCAGAGATTGAACTCAGGACCTGGCTCTTGCAAGACAGGTGGCGGCACCACTGAGCTAAATCCCTGGCCCTGGTCTTTAAGGGGTTGTAGTGGACATCACACTATGGAGAGGTTCAAGGAAAAGGTACAAGTGCTGCTCACTTTTCCAGAGATGTCTAATAGTACAATTTGAGTCTCACGGGGGATGACCCAGGATCTGACCTAGTCTTGACTCTCTCTATAGGCCGCATGACGCACCATGGGAAACACCTTGCAGATCCCACTGATCTCACCACTAGGCTGTGTGTTTAGAAACTGGAAATGATTTGACCCTGACAATCGGAGCAAAAAGAAAATTATCTTCTATTACAAAATTGTTTGGGCCTAGGATATGGTAATAGATGGATACAGAATGGCATTCTAAATTATAATACAGTTCTTCAATTAGATCTTTTCTGCAAACAGCAAGGAAAGTGGTGTGAAATCCCTTTTGTTCAGGCTTTTAGGGCTCTTTATCAGAAACCATTCTCTATAAAGGCCCAAGAAATACGCTATTTAAAGAGACCCCCCAAAGAAGAGGTCGATGTCATTGTTGAACCCACCCTCAGACCCCTGCCTGTTTCTCTCAGGGAACTATGGGTCTCCTCTACCTGTTCAACAAAAGCAACCACACTGTGTGTTCTCCTCATAATCCTCATGTTCTTCAGGCCAGTAAATCAGCCCTGTTCTTTTCACGTGACTCAAAAACTAGCTCGCTAGAGAGACCCAGTATTCACCAGTGCCTTCCTTTCTCATGCTCCTCAGGCAGCTTTTAGTCCCTCAGGACACACTCATAATAGAATTTCTTACTCTTCCTACTCAGAGCTCATCCTGCCCCTAAGAGAGGTTCCAGGGTTAGAGGGGACTGCTTGAGTCCACGTTACTTCTTCAGTGGCAGAGACCCAGAAATACAAAGAATAGGCCAATGTTTAGAAGATATTGACAGGTTTGCAGATAGGTTACAGACTTTTATCCTTGCTTTTGTCGTCTCATCATGAGATATCCAGTCCATCTTGGCCAATTACTGTATCCCAGATGAAAAATAAAGAATCCTAGAAAAGGCTAGGAGATATGAGGATGAACAATATGCTGCACAGAGAGAAGAGAATTACCCTGGAGAGGTTATTATCCCTTTGACAGAACTAAACTGGGGCTATAATTCTAGAAATAGATTAAACTGCTCTTCTCACAGGGGAAAAAATGATTCATTAAGAAGGCTGTTAACTCTGAAAATGTGAGAAAGGTTCTATTTTGCTGTGAACAGAAAAAAAAATAGTAATGAGATAGCAAACACATTCTGGGATTTAAAGATTGCTTTTCCACCAGTATGCGTGCACACACACACACACACACACACACACACACACACACACAGCATCCCACTCATTTCCAGGCTCAGTATCTCACAGAATTCACCCACTGGGCTCCAATAATCCTAATGCCTCAGGTAAATCAAATAGATCCCTCTCATAAAATTTTAGAACCCTAAAGGGAACATGTCCTCAAAGAATGGAAGGACTAGCCATGTATTTTAAAGGAAGAAATTTTCCCAGTTAGATTAACTGCAAAGTTTCCTCCCAAAAACTGTCGTGAGATAAATCTGACCTGTGCTGCTCTTTACTGATGCTCCATCTGGTTATTATTTGGTTTTCATTTAGAGAACTCAGTAATATGAAACCAATAGCTATTTAAAATGCCTTTTAAAAACAAGGAAAACTACTGACATGCCTTCTGTCTCATGCCCCAGGTAAAAAAAGATAAACTAAGAAAAATAAAGTTAAATTCAGCCTCAGGCTTATGGACCCAGTGTCAATAAATTGTGAATATGTAGTGTCTGCAAGCACTGAGGAAACTCTATGGACCATATACTTGGGGTTTATAATAAACCCATGACTAATATTTCAGGACAACAGCCTTAAAGCAAAGATTTAAAAGCTTTCATCATTAGACTAATTGTGACTCACTTGATCCTCCAATGTAACCAAATCTTTCCAGCTACTCTCTCAAGCCATTATTCCTTACATTCAGCATATTGGTTTGTCTACCATTAAATATTCATTGCTTACAGTGCTTTTTGGAAAGAAAACAAAGCAGTTACTTCACTGCTTTATATTGATTACTGGGTTGTCCTTAGGAAAAGCTTTTAAGAAGTTTAATAGTTTTTTCATGATACTTACGTTTACTCTGTGTTTAGCAAATATATTTCTTTGTCCTTATGCAGTAATAGAATATTAGAGCATTGGGTTTTTTTTCCAGTTTGGTCTATGCTATCATTATTAACAAAGGCCTCAAGTGACACTTATTTCAAACTAAGCTGATCTATTTAGGAGGATGTTAAAATAGAAGATAAAGCAACTGTACATACTTTTACCAGGTATGACTTTAATTGCCTTCAGAGAAAGTTATGTAATCAATGAAGAATGAAGCCATTGGAGTGGCCTGGGGCTTAGGGCTTCAGATATATTTTTGTCTTCTTTGGTGAAAAACTAAATAAGTGGGATTGAAATCTGACCATAATATCATTAAATTATAAATCAATAATAATAAAATATCTAAAAACACTCTAAAGTATTTAGAAATTAACTGAATTTTAAAAATCATTAGGAAAACATCTGTTCAATGTTCAAATAATAATATTTGAATATTTCATTATAATTCTGTTCAAATAATAATGAAAGTATCTTCCAAAAATCTGTATTTCTAAATAGAAGTTTGTGAAACTAGAAGAAAATCTATAAATGGCTGCAATAAATCACTGATTTGAAAGATGTGCTAGAAAAAGGAGGATAAATTAAACCCAAAGTAACAGAGAATCCTTTAAATAAGAGTTGACAATATGGAAATCAGACACACTAGAGAAATTAAAAAAGCTAAACTGAATTAGTAGACTTGAGATAGGGTCTCAAGTAAGAACAAGAGAGAATACAAATAGCCAATATCAGAAATTAAAGAGGGATATTAATAAAGATCTTAAGAAAACCAAAAGGATATAAGAAAATATTATAATCAAATTAATGTCACTTGATCACTTAGATAAAATGGTAAAATTAATTCTTTTAAGCAAGCATGCTTTCCTTTGCTCCAATTTTGCAGGCATTTCCTTTCTGGTAAAACTGAAAACTTTTCAAAAGGGCATTTTGCTCCTGATTTTCAGCAATATCCATGCCACATCCTCAACATTGGACTGCCTTGAAATTTCCTCTGCCAAATTCATTATTCCATTGCCCTTAATCTCAGTATGCCAAAACATCTCAGAAGATGAGCAAAATATGGACTAATTTTCTGCCACATGGTCTAGAGTCCAACTGCCAATGAAGTCCTTGTTCCCAACTGAAGCCTCTTAAGCCTGGCCTTAATTTTCTGTCTTTTTATCACTATCCTAGTCTTCTGAGCTCTGACCAGAATCTCCCATCAAGCTTGGCTTACAGTATTCTAGGGCTGCTTCTCCAGCTGGCATCTCCAAACCTCCCCAAACTCCTACTATGAACTAGTTGCAAAGGCGTCTGAACTGCATGGTCAAGTAATGTCAGAGCAACAACTTTACTTCTCTGATACCAAATCTATCTTAGTTTTCTTGTTGCTATGAAAAAATACCTGACCCTTGACAATTAAAGGAGGATAAATTTATTTTAGCTCAGAGTTTGTAGAGGATTCATTCCATAGTTCAGCGGCAACAAAGTAGGACGAAGCAGGACAGCTTGTCAGAGGGGCATAGCAGAGGAATGCTACTCACAGACCAATCCATTGATGAATATCAGGCTTCCATAATCCAGTCACCTCCCAAAAGCCCCACCTATGAACACAAGAGGCTTTGAGGGACATTTAGGTAATAGAAACATAGCCTCTACATCAAGCTAAACCATGGACATAAATATAAAAGCTAAAACTATAGGAATTCTAGGACAAATGAATAAGCCAATTGTAGTATATTCAAACAATTAGAAACTATCTACAAGAAAAAGACTGTGGATATATCCCAAAACATGAATAAATTTGATAGATACTATCATTGTGCTAAGTGAAAAAACTAGACCAAATACATACATTCCAGGATTTATATATATGAATTTCCTGATTAGATTTCAAAAATTATATTTAAAATTTCTCATAGAAAAACAAATGTAACATGAAAAACAAATAAAAATCAGAGAGCATTTGCTTCTGGAAGGTGCTAACTAGGAAGAGGAATAAGGGAATTTTATAGGTTTAAAAATGTTCTAAATATTTTTGGAAATGTGGGTTCTATGAGAGTATACATTTGTCAAAACATTTTCCTTACTACAATGAAATACCTGAGGTAGGCTACTTTATAATGAGAAGAGTTCCATTTTGCCTCACATTTCTGGAGGTACATGGTTGAGGTGGCACATCTAGTGGTAGCGTTCTTGCTACCAAAATCTGGAGGTGATCTAGGGTATTATATGGGAAGAGACAGGAAGCCCACACATGTATGTGTTTGTGTCTACCTGGTCTCCTCCTCCTCCTCCTCCACTTCCTTTTCCCCCTCCCCTCCCCTCCCCTGCCTCTCCTTTTCCTCCTCATCCTCCTCCCCCTTCTTCTTCCTCCTCTAAAGCCACCAGTATGCAACCTGGTAACCCTTCTGATGAACTTATCTAATCCTAATCACCTCTTGAAGACCCCATCCCCTAATCACCATAGTCACATTACATTTCCATCCTCTTAGTACTCAAAATGAGGATCACAGTCCAACACACAACGTGTGGGGGAGTGCTCAAGTCATATCCAAACTGTAGCATCATCACGTTGTACTTATGTGCTTTTCATCTATTTTGACTTTATCTAAAAGATTTTTTTAAACCTTAGCTTTAGAATATTTTTTAAAACTCTTGCTTGAATTGTTTCCTTTGCTCCATTTATCTCACCAATAGCCTCCTGAAATCACATGTAAATCACTGAGTTTAAGTGGCTGTTTTTTCATTAATATTCATGGAATGGTGTGTACCTTCTATCACTTAGTGTGGTAAAACATGAAAAGCAGAAATCATTCTGAGTTTCATGTATTATATTGTGAAATGAAAATATAAGTCTAATCTATGCTGAAATGGAAAAAAAAGCTTTTGCATTGGAAATAATTCAAAACCATATGTTCTTCCGCTCATATAAACAGGAAACAAATATTGTGAATTAAAAATGTTGAATGAGGTTGGAGTGCAGCTTGGTGGTGGAGTAGGTGCTTAAGGCCCTGGGTTCAACTCCCTTCTTCCACAAAAATACAGCTACAAGGAAAGGAGTATGGAAAGATTAGCTACAACAAAACAAAACAAAAAAAATGCTGAATAAAGACTATAGGTATTAAAATGAGTACATATGGTTGTAAAACCCTCTGTAATCTATATCAAAATTTTATTTTTCATTTTATTTCATTTCATTTTGTTTTGTTTTATGGTACCATGGGTTCAACTCAGGGCCTTCTCACCGAGCTACATTTCCAGCCTTTTTAAGAAATGCTTTATTTGTGCTCATATCAGCACCACATATACTAAAAATTCTTTAAGACAGGATCTTGTTATCAATTTTTAAGTTTTAACTTGCAAACCTCCTGCCTCAGCCTCCCAGAGTGCTGGGATTACAGGTGTGTACCACCATGTCTTGCCTCAAATTTTTCTTCTCTGATGTGGGTAATGTACTAAACAACTTTCCCATTTTCCTCCTTCCTTTCTTCCTCTTATTTATATCAAATGGTCTAAGAACTCTAACGTTACTCAGTAGATTATAACTTATTGCTATTGTTATATTAATTCTGTTTGTTCCTGTTTTTGGTTAGTGGAAGCCACTTGAAGCCTAATTTTGAACACAGTCTACAAGGCCTTTCTTTCAGAATCAGGGCCCTCCTTCACTCTCTGCTTCCTACCCTTATTTTAGCCACAGTGACCTTTTGTCATTTCCATGCTCTTCCCGGCATGGGGCCTCGCTGACTATAATCCCTGTCCCTGGAATGTTCCTATCTCCTTGTCTTGGTTAGTTCTGTACATATTTACCTGTCTGAACTCAACTTGAAAAGGTCCCTTTATCAGAAGTTTTTTCTACTCTCCAGCCTCAGTCAAATACTCTGCACTTTTATGTCTATCATACTGGGTCAACAAAACATACGGCAGAAATAAAAATCAGTTCATGAAATTTCTTTTCTCTTTCTGACCACCACAACCACTAAAATGTCTTAACATAACTTAGCTTTGCTAACACTGAGGCTAAAAGAGGTGGAAGAAGAAAAGAAAGTCAAAGTAAGGCATTAGAGAGCCAGGAGCTTCACAGGTCAAGGGCCAGAAAAAATTGGGGAAATCAATAAGCAACTGCTGACAGAAATATTAAGAATACAAGATACACGGAAAGTTATTAAAACTCTTCTGTGGTGCAGTAAGAATGGACTCTCTTGGATATTTTCTGGAGAGCTGGCTAACCAAGAGCGTAGCTGATTTATATGGTTTCTGCATACTGAATACTAATGCAATGACTATTGTCCCCTCCCCTTCACATAACTCGCTGAGTCCAGTGTCCTCCTCTGTTTTACTCATTGTTCTATCCCTGGGGGTTGCAAAACTAGCAGCAAGTACCAATATCAATTGCATTAAGGTGTGATTTGGACCAATTTGTGTAACTTCTCCAGACCTCAAATAGGGCTGCACTTCAACTCTTTCAATAAAAATAGTACCAACTACAAAGAAGAAAAACATTGAACTCCATTCTTCAAAATCTAGGGTATCCTGAAACTGCCTCTTACAGCTTTGATATTTCTCTGGGGTTACTTTGAAGTTTCATGTTCCATTTTAAACACTTGTTACATGACTTGCCTTAAAACTTTGTATTTTAAATTCCATACTATTATATATCAGAATGCATTTAACACTAATCTAATTACATCTCAAATCTTCTACTAAAAGGAATGGCATTGTACTGATTAGCCCCAGGGCTGTGCAAACTTCAAACCTGTCTGATAAGCACAAGTATTCTTTAAATGATCTATAAGTCTCCCTTTTAGCTCAGTGTTTTATGATCCTTTGATTTTAACAAGTCAAACAGCTAATATTTACTGAGTTCTTTTTGCGTTTAAATGGCAGGGGTGGACACAAGGGACAATGTGATAAACTGTCTGCCTTAAAAGAAAGTGAACTGTACTAAGCCATACACACAGGAGAAAATAGTAGTAGGAGACAGTGTAGGCTAAGTGCCAAACGAACAGAGGAGCTTGAAGAACTCAGGCTGGTGGAGTCCTCCAAGCCTCATGGCACTATATGCATCACGGACTCATCTGTATCATGGAATAGCAATGCTTGTGCCTTTTATCTCATTGGGAGGTTATGAAGCTCAATAAAATAAAATGTGTCCACACACAAATGAGAATTCATCTTACTGAGTTAGCAGAGGTGCTTCAAGAACCTCACAGTAGAGATATGAAACCAGTTCACAGCGGAGCACCAAGGACAGCCTCCGTGAAGTCATAGAAGGAGAAATACATCACAAAGATGCAGAAGTTAGATATAACCTTTAGAAGCAGAAAGCTCAATTAAAGGATATATTCATTAAAAATATCATGGGCCCTGAATTCTAAGCTATAGAATCTAGAATCTCCTCAGTGGACTTTTTTTTTTAAAAAGGTAAATTCCTTGGTGCAGTTTGGTTCATGTTTTGAGACAGCTGGGAACACTTTTGCTACAGACAGAAGGGCTTTTTTAAGTGTTTCAATTCCTTTAAGGAATATTAAAGGAAGATTTGAACAAACGTGATAATTATTTGCAGAGATCAAGGGTCAGAATGGTAACATCACTCAAAGAGTAAAGAAGGAGAATATGGTTGTAATTTTTTTTTTTAGTGAAAAATGAATTGGCAGGATGCCAGATGTGAGAGAAAAGAAGTCAGTTCAAAAAGGAGTTTCAGCATAACCCAAATGGGAAGCTAAAAGCAAGCCGCCCTCAGCATAATTTGGAATAAATGGTGCCATTATTGAATGACTAATGTATGGTTCAAATCTTCATATGAGAAGTAAACAGATTATACATGATGGACATGTGATATTTAGGGAAGCGGAGATACGTGAGCAAACAGGGGAAATAGTGCCTGGTGATGGTCATTTAAAGGAGATATTTGCAAATCAGCTAAAGCTATCATCAGTAGGCAGTATCAGCATTTGTTTAACTGAACTGTGTAAATGCAAAACAAATCTTTTAATAAGTTTACAGAAAGCCTATCTCTTTGCAAAACATGGAAAAACCACAAAACTTAACATTGAAACCACATACATTTGAATCTAATCAAAGATAGCCTCATTTGGGCAGTGTGTAGAATAGGCTACAATTTGTTTAGAAAAAAAATACATAAAGAACATATGTATTTGCTAGGACCTGCATAAAATGATGCTGGCAGAATACAAAAGAAGCCGTAATCTTGGTTTGCTTTAAGCACAGGACTAGAGAAAATTTTCTCCACACATCTTTTTTATTTTTCCGCTCTGCAGATTGATTCTGAGGCCTTCCACCCTGAGCTATATTCCCATAAAACTCCTCTTTTTTGAG
>NW_022900930.1:17320333-17328795 GCF_012274545.1 Fukomys damarensis
TAAAAAAAAAAAAAAAAAAGATTCAGCTATTATGATTTGTGCTGCTGTAAACATGAGTGTGCATGTGTCATTGTAAGAGGATCTTTTCTCTTTGGGAAGATACATTAGAAGGGGAATAGCTAGGTCAGAAAGAATTTCTAGCTTTAATTTTTTGGAGAATCTCCATACTGTTTTCCATAGTGGCCGTGCTAGTTTACAGTCCCACCAATGATGAAGACAGGTTCCTTTTTCCCTACCGCCTCTCCAGCATTGTTATTATTTGACTTCTTGATCATAGCCATTCTTTGTAGAGTAAAATGGAATCTCAGGTGTTGTTTCAATTTGCATTTCTCTAATGGCCAGAGATGTTGAACACTTTTTCATGTATTTATTGGTCAGTTGTACTTCTGAGAAGTGTCTGTTTATTTCAGTTGACCATCTTTTATTGGGCCTTCACTTTTTTGGGGGTACAGATTTGAACTCAGGACCTTGCACTTGTGAGGCAGGCACCAGCACCATTGGGCTAACTCTTCAGCCCAGGCCTTCGCTTTTATATTTAAAAATTTTTACATTTGTTACCAAATTACATAGTCCTCTGAACAGTCAAATCTACTGACTTCAAATAAAATGGTTATCTTTCAATTAATTTCCAGATGTTTAAAGTTCACTTTATTAATAAGTAAGCCAACTTACAGCATGTATTCAGCTAGGTAAAAGTGTTCCTTTTCCAGCACATTCTTCCCAAATTTTAGCATGCATCAGAATCATGTGGAGGCTTGTTAGAAATAGATTGCTTGGCCTTACCTCCCAGATTTTCTGACTCAGAAAGTCTGAGTCAAGGCCAAAGAATTTTCCTACCAAACGGATTCCCAAATAATGGTGGGATCCAAAATTCAAGAACCACTGCTATACCAGAAAAGATTCATGGGTATTCTATAGCATTCCACACTCCAAGGCTAAAATAAAAAATGGATGATAAGCCAGAAATTATCAGGCTATAGAAAACATAAGCAATAGTTTTACAAATCTAAAATGGATCTGAAAATAACATCTTAATGAATTATTTTATACAGTCTTGTAAGAGACCAGTAAACCAACACCATCCCCAGAACTGTGCTAGTTACAGAATAATATGATTTACTGAATAATACAATCACATGTAAGATGGCGATCCACTATCAAGAAGCTTTAGATCTGGTTGAAGCAAGCAAGTCTCTTCCTGATAGACAATCCACTTACATGTTTGTCCAAATATTCAGTCAGGAGGTAGAACTCAAAGAATTTTGTGAAAAGTTGTAGTATTCATTGTAGTTATTTCTCGTTAACTTTTACTCAAATTCAGATCTTTCAGTGCCCGGTGAATAGGAAACAATTTGAAATTTTCATATTGTAAATTGATAGCACATAAAATATTGATGTGGATTTAAAGATGAGCCCTATCGCTAGGGTTGTACAAGTTTAATTTCTCTCCCACAACTTCTCTACCTAAAAGTGAGTATCATTATAACAACCCAAGCTTGACACTCTAAGGTGGCAG
Source organism: Fukomys damarensis (assembly GCF_012274545.1). Taxonomy (NCBI): domain Eukaryota; kingdom Metazoa; phylum Chordata; class Mammalia; order Rodentia; family Bathyergidae; genus Fukomys; species Fukomys damarensis. The sequence goes on from NW_022900930.1 coordinate 17,321,850, forward strand.
TAAAACCTAACATTCACTGAAGAGAGAGAGAGACAGAGAGAGAGAGACAGAGAGAGAGAGACAGAGAGAGAGAGAGAGAGTTTGAAGATTGAACTGAACCGAACCCAGGACCTTCGTACTGAGCAATATATGGTCCTTTTTAATTTTTTACTTTGAGAGTGGGTTTTAGTAAGTCACTGAATTGCCCAGACTTGCCACTCTCCTGCCTCAGCCTTCCAAAGTGTTGTGATCACATGTGTATGCCACCTTGCTCAGCAGTAGTACATAATTTACATGTGTAAATTGTTACATAGATGCCTGTTTATTTGTTTCTTAGTATCCACAAGGAATTGGTTCTAGAACTTCCTTGGGTACCAAAATCCACAGATGCTAAGGTCTCTTCTGTAAAACATTTGTATGTAACCTGCAAACATACTCTTGTATACTATCAATAATCCTCAATTATACATATAAATACCTAATACAATATAAATACTATGTAAATTATTGTTATACAGTATTATTTAGGGAATGATGACAAGAAAAAAGTCTGTGCGTGTTTAGTACATACATGATTTTAAAAAATTATTTTCAGTCCTTGGTCAAATTGCACCTGTATACGTAGTTGGATAGGGAGGTGGAGGGCCAACTAAAAACAGGCAAAACCATAATGAACAGTAGAAAAGCAATTATTTCAATGTTGAAGGGTGACTGGGAAGAAGTGTGACAGCCTTTGGGGTGTTGGAATGATCTATATTTTGTTGTAGGTAATTACACAAATGAGCACACATGAAACTTCATGAAGATATACAGTTAAGAATTATGCACTTGTCTGGGGATTTAGGTTAGTAGTTTTACCGCCTGCCTTGCAAGCACAAGCACCCGAGTTTGATACCTAATACCAAAAAACAAAAAACAAAAAAACAAAACCAAAAGTGTTAAAAAAAAAAAAAGAATTATGCACTTTATTGCATATATGTTATATCTCATGAAAAAAGAAAACAAAGCCAATATTCTGATGACTATTATGAGATATACATTTCCATGCTAAATAAATTCCAGCTCTGGTGTATTAGAAGACTGAAAAGGTATTATTAGTCTAGTCAAAAGGATCCAGCTGAGTCTACTAAGTATGAAACTGACATGGTAAAGTTACACTTCCCTCGCAGCACTATATGCTGCCCATTCATCAGTGGGACATCTGGGAGGCGTACTGAGTAGCTTTTATTCAGCAAACATGCTGTGTGTTAAGAAATGCTCCACTCTGACTGCTTTAAATTTGTGAGTCAGGACTTGGAGGAGGAGTGAGACCATCCCCACTTGGCGCCCTTACTGGCCACAGATCCTTGGCTTTGATTCTTATTAGTGGTGTCTGTCAGATTTTATGGTTCTCCACATTCTAAAATACAAGTTGTATAAATAAATGACACATGCCTCAGGCCTGCAGATGCCTTTAGATTATTTCTCAGACTTCCCCGCAGGCCAGTTCTCCACCTTCCTGCTGTTCAGGCCTCTCCATTCATAATATAACACAGACTGGGCACTTGGATTTAAATTAGCAGGAAGAGTACTGGAAGTTTTACTTTCAACTTTTGTTTGCCCGTTGTTGTAGCAGCTCTCGGTGGGGATTGATCAGTGTACAGTCTACAGGATTACAACTAACAAATGCACAGAAATTATTTGAGAGTGCACATCTACTCAATTAAAAATGTCCCTATGAATGTTAACAATACATTGGTATGCCATGTGCTGCATGATTTTTGCAAAACTAAACGGGAACATATCAGAAAAACTGGTAAAGATAGAATTAAATCAGCTTCTGCCCTCACATTCAGTAATACATCTTGCTCCTTAGGCAGAAGGGAGCTGTTGAAATTTCTGCATGTTACCTTCATTTAAGGTTTCTGTGAGGTGAGCACATTAGCTGCAGGCATCCGTAGCACTCACCTGTAATCCGGCCCCATGGGAGGTTCGGATAGGAAGATCATAGGTTCAAAACCTGCCTGGGCAACTTAGTGATTTAGTAAGATCCTATCTCAAAATTAAAAATTAAAATAAAATGGGCCAGGGATTTAGCTCAGCGATTTGGTGGCCTGCCTTGCAAGTGCAAGGACCCGAGTTCAATCCCTGGTACCAAAAAAATAAAAATAAGTAAAAAAAAAAAAAAAAACCCCAAAAGCTCAATGCAAAGGGCTGGTGTTCCATCCTCAGTAATGTAAAAAATAACAATCCTCCCCCAAAAGGAGAAAAAAATGAGCACACTAGAAATAGGAAAGAATATCTGTCAACTCTTTAATCACTCAACACTCACTATATTAGATTAAGGGAAAAGAAATATCTAGGATCCAGAGAAAGAACTGAGTCCTGTGTTTTCTTGCCTTATAACACCAAGCTCAGATCAGCACTAACACAATGGACATCATTTTTGAAAGTGTAAACATTTGTTCACTGCTCATCACCAGCCATATGCAGGAGATACTATATTGTAATTGCTCTGGGTCTATGGGTGCCTGAATTCTATGGCTGGGTTTGGTTTTGGTGCAGAGGCAATGGTGGAAAGACACGCTTTTCCCCGTTGTCCCTGAAGATGATTTTCAGGTTTTTATCACAGTGGCATTGGGTCAAGTCCATCCACAAGGAAAGAATGACAAGTGGCTAATGGCCTTTCAATGTATATTTGTTAAAATGACTCTAACAGAGAATCAGAATCATCCTAAGAAATTTTAAACTTTTTAAACTGGTTTTGCATAAAACACTCATGGTCAGTAGTTATTTCCCTTTCTTTTAAAAGTGGAATTTAGAGAATTGAAATCGCTAGTTCATTGCTCCTTAGTCATTTTCTTTTCACTCAATCTTAACTTCTTTTCATTCTGTCCTATTTCTTTTTCCTACGTTTAGAGACACTTAGGTATAAATGTTTCAATTCTTGAGCCAGGTTGTCTAATTTCTAACCCCAGCCAGCTGTGTGCTCTTGGACATTGTTACTTCACCTGTCTGTGACTACTTTCTTCACTCACCAAAGGGACTGATTATTATGAAACCTAGCTCGTGGAGCTGTTAGAACCCACGAGTGAGCAGGGCAAAGCTCCTAGAACAGCGTCGAGGGCATGAACACTGTTAGGTGTTGGCTGTGCTCTTGGTCTTTCTAAAGGACTCCCCTTTACTTTTTACTCCACGATTAGCCTCTTCCTGGTGCTGTTTCTCTCCTAGTCTTAACTTTTAGGCTTTGCTGTACATTGGGCAGAACTTTTGGCATGCTTATTTGTTTATTTGTTGGTATTTATTTTTCTTCTGAGGCATTGAGTCATGATTCTCTGGTTGGTGGAAAATGAAGAGATTCTTATTGACCTTTATTACACAACTACCAAGACCTTCTTATAGAATTTTAAGACTTTCAGTTGTAAAGGAAAATTAAGAAAAGAGAAGTAAACAATTTTTAAAAGGATGTCACTTGCTAAGCGATTCATTTATTACCACCTACGGTCAGGCACTAGTCATAAGACAATCGAAGGAAATAGATGAATAGAGCACTCACCGATATTTATTCATTTATTTATTTTTGGCTGTCAGATGATTGCTTATTGAAGTATTTTCCTTTGTACTCCTGAACTAGCTGGACATTCCACTGCACCACCATGAAAGTGGTGGCCATAACCACAGAAGCCCACGGTCTGGGAAGTCCCAAAGATTTCTTCAGTGGTTCCAGAGAGTTCTCTGACAAAAGAACAGTACCACATGTGTCAGTCAATGTTGATAATTTCATTAAAAATGACACTTCAGTGGTGCATGACTGTAGTTTTAGCACTCCGGGAGGCTGAGGCAGGAGGATTGCAAATTCCAGCCCAGCTTCAAAATAAAAGAGAGGGTGGAGGTTGCAATTCACTGTGAAGGCCCTGGGTTCAATCTCTAGTTCTGAAAAAAGAAAAGAAAAAGCAAAGAAGAAATACTTCTGTCTTAATGTTTGTCTGTTTCTTTCTGTCTCTTAGCAGTTCCTTGAGGATTTTGATGATGGGGGAAGAGCATCTAGTTTAATTGTCATGTTTCGGAAATAATGTGGAATATTAAAAGTGTACTTGCAAATTATAAAATCTAAGGTCTGGCAGAGACTGAAAGATCACTTATGCTAACCACAGCCAAAAGCTGTGTATATTTGCGATATTCTCTATAAAAGTTCCAGCTTCAATGAAGCACACTGCCAGACTGTCTCATCAATTCAAGAGGCAACTTACTTGATCTTAATTAGCTGTGATTCTTGGGAGATTCTAATTTTAAAATTAGAATACTTGCAGTTTTCATCCACTGTTTATTTATTTATTTGACTCTTGAAAAGTCTTATTGAGTAAATATAATGCATTTTTCCATTTAAAAAAAAAACCTTTGGGAATTTGCTGATTGTAAGCATGTTTCTCCTAGACTGCTCTCTTGATATTCAGCTGAGCTAAATATCCGTGTGAATGGTCTGTTCTGAAGGAGCTTAGAATTCACTAATAAGCTTTTGATTTTGATTCCAAATTGAACCCAGTACTCCATATATAACAGTGAGTACAGGGAGTTACTGCCTATATCTACTATTCCGGCTTTTAGATGTTATATTTCCATTAGTGGAACCCAAGATCATAGCAGCTTATTTTTGGTAGCTGCATCATCGTTGTGAATAATATTGTGTTAATTCTATCCAATTGGCTTTTTCCCTGCCTCAAGGCACATTCAATCAGTAGCATATTCTGTGAAGGTTCCATAGCATTCTATACAGACTGTTATTGTATGACAAAATGTAAATCAATTCTAATTATTTTGTTTTTATTCTAATTTATTCTAATTATTGTGTTGATGAACTTGATTATGAACACAGCATAGGTGAATTTTTTTTTTTTTTGCAGTGGGTTTGAATAACCCATCTGTTATTCAAAATATGCCTGTTGAAGAAATGTCAAATGAATGCCTTGATTGTGCTGAGTGTGGGGGTGGGATGGGGATTGAAGCCAAGACCATCATACTGAGCTACATCCCCAGCTCTTTTGAGACAGGCTGTCACTTAGTTACCTGGTTTTGAACTTGCAATTCTCCTGCCTCAGGAGGCGCTGAAATTACAGGTGTGCTTCATCATATCCAACTTGATAATGTTTTCTAAGGTAGTCTAGTTAGCAAACCTCACTATATAAGAACATCATATGAAAATTTTGGTATCAAAGGCTCATAGACATTAATGTAAGACCTAAAGTCTCACTTCCACTCCACGGAGCGTGGACAGCCAAAAAGGCCTCCACGATGCTGGGCCCTAACACCCAGCGAGGCTCCGGAAGCTCAACGGAGAAACGAGAAACCCAGGAAGGAACACACCAGGCTAGATGGTAAATAGACCTTTATTAGTCTGGCCAGACGGCGCTCCCGGAGCCAGGTGGCTCAGAGAGGCAACTGCTCAGGGACTGAGGTGCTTTTTATAAGGTTTTTCTAAACAAAGAGTCAGGGAATTCACAGAACAAGACTGCAAACACATTGCTTATCTTATGCAGGAAATGTTCTAGGGTCACCTTTTGTCAAACCATTTGCCCCTCGGCAGGCTGTTAACCAAGGTAGCAATTAGCATATGAAGAAGCACAGTCTGGCCTATTAGCATGGAGTCACTTTAGCTTATTCAAGTCTTACAATTAATAAGCCCATCTCCTTTCTTAGAGTCCTGCTTATATAATATTCATTTGAACCAGCTGAAGGTTAATATGACTTAAGTCTAAGGAACATCAGGAAAAAAGATAATTTAACCCAACAGCTTAAATCAAGTGCATGCCCTCTGTATATCTCAGACTATACAAACACTGGCAACATTAGGCAAGAGAATGGCTAGATTACTGTGCAGCGTCCTGCAGCATTCACCATGGAGAAGTAATCAGCTTTACCATGTAGAAGCCTGTTCCAAGGAGACCTGATATTAGAAACATTCAGGGAATTCTGCTTCTCTAGCAGTTACATGTCACCCAACAGTCTGGAACACAGAAACAGATATAGAGAACAAGCATGCCTTTGAGGGGATTGCAGTTGGACGGACCTTAAACTGGACACTGGGGGCTTAGAAAATTATAGTCCTGTAGTATGTTGATTATGCTTTATGCATGAAACAAATCCTTCCTTTTTTTTTTCTCTCATACTGGGCATTGAACAAGGGACTTTCCAGTTAGCTATATCCCCAATCTTTCAAAATTTTACTATTTTGAGATAGGTCTCCCTGAGATGCTAAGGTGCCCAGGCTGGGATCAAACTTGCTATCCTCCTGCCTCAGCCTCCCAGAGTTCTGGGATGAGGGGCATGCCCCACCGTGTTGTCTTGAATATCCTTCCTTAACAGTTCTTTCATTAGTACATATTCCCTGCTAACAGTGCTATGATGAACAAACAGGAAAATATACTTTAAGGTCTTATTTCAAGTGGATTTTACAAACATGATATTTATTTTTCAGTTCAGCTTTGAGAGCAGTGCTTCCGAATGACAGCAAACAGAAAATGTTCTATCAAGTTTCCCCAGCAATGAAGCTCTGCATGCACTAGTTGATGTCCAGAAATGAGAAAGTAGACATTCACGTCTTTATATGATTACAAGGTGCATCAGTTATAGCTCCCTTCCTTTCTGTCCAACAGTTCCCATTGGTGAGGTTAGTTTTAAATAAAACTGTTGAGGGCCAGAGATTTAGCTTAGTGGTTCCGGCGCCTGCCTCACAAGCGCAAGGACCCAAGTTCGATCCCCAGTACCAATATATATATAATATATGTATATATATCTCAGAACCAAGTGGCTGGCTCAGAGAGGCCCCTAACTCAGGGGCTGAGGTCCTCTTATAAGGAGTAAAAGAGGGGGTTAACATTATTTTTGGGCTCCCAGATAGGGGACAAAGGTCTGCTGACTTGAGCTGGTGGTCAGCAGTCACATGCTCAACAGTCACATATTGATGAGTGACAGGTACCACCCATAGGATGTC
>NW_022900930.1:17329092-17331888 GCF_012274545.1 Fukomys damarensis
ATATATATATATATATATATGATTAAATAAAACTGCTGCTTTATTATTAGAGGGCATTGGCATTGCCTGAGATAGAGAAGAAGGCATCCTCACCCTATGTTCTTCACACCTCAGGAGCCACTGGTGAATCAATACACCTGAAAAGGAACAAGACAGAATCTGCCTGAGGGTCTGAGTCTCTGACATCAATTCCCAGGGAGAAAGGGCGTGCATTGACTGTACTTGGCCCCAAGGCCACAAATGGAGCCTTTCTGAAGACCCTGAAGAGATGGATGCAGAAAACACCAAGCAGTGAGGGGCATGAAGGTCCCTGTCCAAATAGTCCCAGGAACTGGGACCAACCAGCACTTCAGGAGGAGAGACCAAAGGAAGGAGAGAAAGTGACTTGGTTTCACCTAGGAGTTGATCTGTGAGTAAAAGCTGGCGGTAGCTACTGTCCTTTGCAACTCTAGCTTTGAAGGGAAAGCCAAAGAATGAAATGAATTCACAGTAAAAATCCTGCCTGGGAGGCAGCAGAAGGAGACCCACAGAGCTGCAGGCAGCAATTAGACAGAAGCAGTCACTCTGTGAGAGGCACATTGTACAGCAGGGGAAGAGGCACAGACTGCAGCCCATTCTGCAAACAGTGTCCTCGTACCAAGATGACTGAATAGAAGTCACAGATGCTCTGTGAAGGATCTCAGCTCTGGCACCCCTGTCCTTGCCAAACTCATAAACACCAGTGCTGGAAAAAGGTAAGAACTGTGTTTTCATATCCCACCACCACTGGCACATTTTTGGATCAACCACTTGGTAAAATCCCCTCCTAACACACAGGAAGGCTTCTTACATTTTCTTTCTGTTAGTTTTAGAAATTCGAACAAAATCTTTTTCAGGCAAGATGTATAAATATTTATATTTTAAAATACTCTCTGGCCCACAAAGTATTCTTTATGGAAGATTTGTCACATCTTGTTATTGAGGACTCTGTGTTTTGGCAGGTTTTATTTATGAATCTGGCTTGGGGAAGGGAGTAACTGAAAATGGCCAAACAGACCGTTGCACATACATTTTACTTTCTTTTTTCTTGCTCCAGGCCTGGGTCCAGCATGGAAAAGTTCTAGTCTCTAAGTAGACTCTTTCAGGAAGTTTTGGAAGATGGTAAAAATGGTATAAAGAGAAGTGGGGTGACATTCTAACTTGAGCTTTCATGAATATTTTCCTAGGAAAAAAATTAGTGATAATGAGCTCCAGCGATTAGCTCTTTTTTAAATTATGAAACAGCTGGCGTTCAGACATCCTTGGTAGTAGTCCAGTACAGACTTGCTGACCGAAGGAATGTAGATGGAGAACTTGCCTGGTGCCTGAGCATCTTGGTTCAGGGTAACTGGTCCTCAACACGCTGCCGACGCATGTAGGAAACACACCGGATAGCCATCTGCGCACTGGAATCCCCACTGAATGGCTGTTTCTGTACTCCACTTCAGGAGACTATATGAGAATACAGGCCCAAAGTTTTCATGTCAGCTTTTATCACTTTGGTTCATCCTAGTGTAAGACTTAAAAGTCTCACTTCCACTCCACGGAGCGCAAACAGCCCAAAAGGCCTTTGCAATGTTGGGCCCTAAAGCCCAATGAGGCTCCATGAGCGCTATCGAGGAACGAGAAACCCAGGAAGGAACACACCAGGCTAGATGGTAAAAGACCTTTATTAGTCTGGACAGACAGCACTCTCAGAACCAAGTGGCTGGCTCAGAGAGGCCCCTAGCTCAGGGGCTGAGGTCCTCTTATAAGGAGTAAAAGAGGGGGTTAACATTTTTGGGCTCCCAGACAGGGGACAAAGGTCTGCTGACTTGAGCTGGTGGTCAGCAGTCACATGCTCAACAGTCACATATTGATGAGTGACAGGTACCACCCATAGGATGTCTCAAAGGTCACCAAGACACTCCAGATGAGCAAACAGTTTGTCAATTAACTTGGGGCTCTATGTCTGGAGTCTCTAATTTACAAGTAGATTCAGATCTGGACTTCACAATACAAGAGTGATACACATTCTTAGGCCAGGGCTGGAACAAAGGTTGGTGCTGTGGCTACAATGGGAGGGGTTCAGGACACTGTCTCCTAGGCCCTTTGCCATTTAGCAAGGGCTTGTAATTTAGGCCCCACACTAGAAGTCTGTCTTTGAACTGAAATTGAAATGTCAAAACCGCTCAGTTGCTCTGAATGAGAAAAGTGTTGAGGAATAACACCAAAGATTCTTAAACTTTGAGATGAGTCAGATTTATTTATGGAACTTGTGAAAAACTCAATAGAGCTAGACTTATTAAAAACAGCTCTGAGAGTCCCTTCAGACTCTCGAGTTCCTCTACGTTATATTCTATAACATAGTGACTCACGTCCAAACATACAGATGCTCTTTGAAACTGGGTTTCAAAAGATACACACCTTTAAAAGTTCCTAATCACATTTACCAACTTCCTCACATATTCTGAAAGTTTTCAAAATTATCCTTTTTTTTTTTTTCAAAATTATTCCTTTCCATTGGGTGAAGGGAGGGCAGGGAGAAGGGGAAAAATGGGAACCAAGACCTGTCATGTAAAGGTACAGGATCCCAGTAATGAATGTAACTGTATTGTATACCTAGATTGTACCAATAAACTCAATAAAAAGAAAAAAAAATTCTTTTCCTTGGTCTTGCAGTCTCTGAAGCAACATAGAACTCTTGTTAAAATCTCATTTAAAAAATTTTTAAAATTTTGGCATTTTTAAAATTTTGCATAATCACTGCCTATATAAATGTCAAACAGCTTTTAACTT
>NW_022900930.1:17332053-17355113 GCF_012274545.1 Fukomys damarensis
ATGAAATTTCCTGCCCATTCAACATGAGTAAATGCCTAAGAATGTAAAACTTTCATTATACTAGGACAAAAGTTAAAAGAGAATAGTGATTTTTCCACCAGTGAGCTACTTCTTGTTTTAAATTCAACTTTTTTTGCAACCAGGGTAATCACGGGCTATTTTTAATCTTTTTTGAAAATTAGTGATTAAAAGGCTGGTTTTATTCATAAAGGACCTTCTTTGAGGTATATGTGATTCCTAAGAATCTCAATTAGTTGGTCATCACAAAAGAACAAAGAAGGCTTTATAATGAGTTGACTTTTCTAAGGTTTCATTTTACAATTCAAGAGCTCTGTATTCTAATATCAGCTAGTTGAAAGGAGATACTGTGGATATAATAAAGGAGGCAAGTAAAAGGATGGAACAGCTGGCATATGCTAGCCACCTTTAAGAGCTTCCAAATTACCCGGTATTGCAGAGAATTATGACGTGTGTATCAATTCCTAAAGGTGTAATGATTCCTTCTGGAAACTACAACAGAAACCAAAAGGTGAGCTAGTATGTAACAAAGGGATATCTGTTCACCACCCTGGAGAAAAAAATTAAATTACCCCAAATCTAACTAGTCCATGAAAGACTGTCATGCACTTAAAAAATCTAGTTCTTCTAAGATAAATTCCTGGCCCCATTCCAATTACTACATGGCCTTTGGGAAATGTCTTTTGAAGTTTTCTGTGTGCATAAAACCGGGGTAATAATACTATCTGTCCCAGGTGGTTGGAATTGTATGAATTAATTAGCTCAAGCTGGAAAGGTCTTTGATAATGTTGAGTGCTGAACATTGTTACTGTTATAAGGTGCAGGAGGCAATGTGACACAGCACATCTATAATTAGAAAGGCCTCCAAACGGCAGATGATGCCAACACCCCAGGAGTAAGCTAGAGAGACAATACCCTGTGTCATTTTCTCCTAAAGTCTCAGCTTGTTATGGTTGAATACTTAAGTCTCTCTTTTATCCTCTTTGAAAGGTTGAAGCTTGTCTTGGACTTGCTCACCATGGTGTATAGTTTTACTGGGTGTATGTGATTTTTAGGCCAATTTTAAATGAAGTATCAACATTTGTCTGAACACAGGGTACAGTCTTAAGATTACAATGCTTGTTAACTGAAGCAATAAAGCATGACAGTCCATCCCCAGCAAGGCCTGCCAGCTCAAAAATGCAAAAATTTTGTCTTTCTTTCTTGCATGCTTTCTTGAAAATGGGACCTTGGCACTGAGCTACATCTTGGGCCTTTTTCTTATTTTTTCTTTTGAGACAGGATCTCACTAAGTCCCTAAATTTCTCAGACTGGACTTAAACTTGCAAACCTGCTTCAGCCTCCTAGAGTGCTGGAATTATAGGTGAGCACCCATAGCCTGATCTAAAGCAGTTTTCTTGAACTATAAAATGAAGTTTTTTTTGTTTGGTTTTGTTCTGTTTTGTCTGTTTATGAGATAAAAAATTTTTTGTTTCTCAAACAAACAAATCAAAGTGTTAACATGAAACAAAAATACATTTAAAAAGATAAAAACAGCTGTGCTGAATGAAAGGAAAAGAGGGAAATTTTTCCTTTTCTCTTAAATACCCCGAGGCATGTTGTCAGAATCTAAGGCTTGGGCCAGGGATGTGCTTAAGTGGCATTGTGCCTGCCTGGCAAGTGCAAGGTCCTGAGTTTGATCCCCAATACCGCCCCCCACCAAAAGCAGAATCTAAGGCTTCCTTGAGCCCAGTTTGAAGACCATTAGGTCAGATCATCTCTGAATCAAGTTTCCACATCTAGCCTTTGAATATTCTAAATACCAGCAACATTAAAAAGCTGACTGATGAGAACTTGTAGAAGACATAAATCACCCAGACTCACAGCTCATTTCATATGCTGTTTTCTTTGGAAAACCTCAGATCATGCAGGCCCTGTCTTCTCACAGCCTCAACTTCTGATGAAGTTTACATAGCGATCCAGTTCATCATTGCATTTCTTTCTTATCTTCTCCACTACCACCACTGCCATCATCATCATCACAGCGATATTTCTAAAGCACCGATCACATGCCAAGCTAACTTGAATTTCCACAACACTACCATGGAACAGCAGTAATATAGTTCATATTTTAGAGATGAGAATATTTAACACAGATTTATTAGCTTTAAAAAATGGGAAGGATAAAAGATAAACTCCAAAGCCTGACTAATTTGGGGGGCAATGTTAACCCCAACATCATTCGTTTATCATTTTGTTGAACTACTGCACGTCTTTGTCCCTGATAAACGTGTCAGTTCTTCAAGGACTGGAGCTCTTTCATGTTCATCACTATAATACTGTGATTTGCACGATGCCTGACAAACAGTAGGTGCTCCATTATTATTGTTGAACAAACAAACTGGCAGCATGTGTCCCCGAATGTATAAAATAATTTGTCGATGAAGCTTGGAACCATGTTGTCTGCATCTAATTCCGGCTACGCAAGGGGCTACGACAGGAGGCTAACAAGTTCAAGTCCAACCTGAACAACTTAGCTAGACCCTGTGTCAAAATTTAAAAAGGTCTAGGCTGTAGCTCAACATTCCCTAGGTTCAATCCCCAGTATAAAAAAAGCCAGGACAAGCAAGGTGGTGCACACCTATCATCCAAGCACTTTGGGAGGCTGAAGCAGGAAGATTGAAAGTTTCAGTCTTTTCTAAACAACTTAGGGACTTAGCCAGGTCCTATCTCAAAATAAAAAAAGTTTTAAAAGGGCTAGGGATATTGCTCAATGCAAAGGCCATGGGTTTAATCCCCCAAATACAAAAGAAAAATAGTAATTTAAATATTTTAAAAGACGAATGGTTGAAGCTCATGGAACTAACTGTAGGATATTTTTATACATAACCTTTAAAATTCTGTATGAAAAGATATTGTATTTGAGAATATTGTTGAATTATAATATTAAGTAGCTGAGTGTGGCACAACTGTAATCCCAGCACATGGGAAGCTGAGGCAGGAGGGTCACTGAGAGTTTGAGGCCAGCCTGGGCTACGTAGTGAATTCAAGGCCAGCCTGAATTACACAGTGAGATCCTGTCTTTAAAAAAATCATAAAATTAAGTAAAGGAAAAAAAACCCCATGATATTCAACATCAAATGTGACCACTGTTAGCAAAATAAAAGCAAAACAAAGCCAAGAAATTCTTTTAAAATGCTAGTTGGGATTAGCTCTGATTAATGAATCCTATCTCCTCCTCCTCTTCCTCCTCCTCCTCCTACTCCTCCTCTTCATCTTCCTCCTGATCCTCCACTTCCTCCTTCTTTTTGTGGTGCTAGGGATCAAAGTCTAGACCTCGCTCATATTCTAGGCCAGTATTTTATTACTGAGCAACCTCCCAGTCCCCTTCTTTTTCCTGAAACATAGGGATGTTTCATGTTAAATTTGTTCCATGGTAATATTTTATCAAATAAAAAACAATCTTTACTTTTTACAAAAAAATTTACTTTTTAAGAGCAGCCATCTAATACACAGGGCAATTAGGCTAAGTTTAGAAAACGCTTTAAGAAATGACAAGGATGAAAAGACTTCAGAAGAGTAACTTGGACGCAAGCAAGCAGGACCATACTGGATGGCAGCACACAAGGATGCGGCCCTTCACAAATCCAAGCCAGCTCTATATTTTGCTTCCCCTTGGCACAGGACAGCAGAGGTGAACAGTAACCAACCGACCTGATTCTGAATAAGGATAAACCTGGGCACAGAAGCGAGCAAACAGACCCTATAATTGTCAATATTAAGTCCTCTTGAACCCCCTCCCTGAAGCCTATAGCTAGCAGAGTTGAAAGGATTGATCAAAGTTGTGATCTACCCAAGGAGCAAGGACATGCCTTGGCTTGGATGGTGACCACAGTCTGGGGTGAATGGACAGAGGGGCCTCAGAAAGAGAACCATGAAAACACATAGGTCCTAAAGTTTGGTGGAGAGAATCATGCCTGGATGGATCCCAAAAATGCAGGTATGGAAAGAAACCACTCATTCAAAATCTCAGGAATTTTTTCTTTGACTCTATTATTTTTATCTTCTCTTCTTTGGGTTTTTTGGGGAGTTGGGTTCCCCACCTTTTAGTTTATTTTCTTATATTTTCCCTTTTCCCCATTCAGCATTTTTCTCTTATTTTTATTTCCCACGTTTTGCTCTCTGTTTAACCTTCTCTCTTCTTTTTCTTGTTCATTCTTTCCTGTGACTGTTCTCTAACACTATTAATTTCATTGTACTCCTCAGTAGGACCTCCATCTCACTTTTCTCTCGTCCTTCTCCTATCCCGTTGGTTAATTTCTTAAATTTTGATTGAAAAATTTGCTAACTCCTTACTCCCTCTACCTTTACTAGTGAAACTACTAAGCCTTATCTGTCTCTAGATAGCTAGTTAACTTCATGCTATTTCTGGTGATACTGTTCTATTGTTAGTGGAGGTCCCATTTAGTAGATATTTATTGTAGTAGGTCAATATTAGGTCAACATTTGCTTTATCTTAGTGTTCATTCTATATAGATCTCTTTTCTGTGGATAAGAGCAGTATATTATTAGTCCTTAGAATTTGTCAATATTCACTTTGTATTTGATGCTGTAATTGATCCTGATCCCAGTATAGCCAAATTTACATAGCTCTTGCTACTCCTTGATTGTCTTGGGATGCCAATCTGGATTGCCATGGGTCATTAACAACACTACGGTCCATTTCTGGAGCACCGGGAACTGGGCCAAATAAACTCCAACCTCTAATCTCAAGTAAACAAAATGGATGAATCCAGGAAGAGAGGCAAAAAACAAAACAAAACAAAACAACAACAAGAAAAAACCAATAGCCATGTCCTGAGGACACCACTAAGAAGCAGACATTAACTAAGGAGGTCCCCAAACTAGAAACAGAGCTTGCCACTACAATCAACCTGCAAGTCTCAACAGAAACAAACAAACACACATGAGAAGACAAGCCAAAAAATCCCTCCAAAAACTTCAAATTCCCCCCAAAGCTGATCCAAGGGGGCTTCAAAGGAAGGGAACCAAAAGCCACACATCTTAATTATTCAAAGTATTGGGGTAGATATCAATACAAATCAATAAGCTATTTGACAAGCTCACAGAAGATATAAATTTGTATTACATATGAACGATCTGCTCCGCAAGTACTAGAATCAGAAGATGCATTTGTTGAAGGGTAGTTTTATGTCCATATAGCCTCTGCTTTATCATATAATGGCTTCTATTAATACTACTCATATTGAAATATTTGAATTTAAATGGTGAGGTAAATATTTGTGTTCACATAATAGTAAATAGATGCTTTCTTGGTCATAATTCCATTTTCCCCTCTCTTGTCGTGAAGTATGACCTCTTTTATCACCAAACCCTATTATATTTTTCACTACTATATCACTTAATTTAATTCTCATAACAACTATATTAATGTCCACACTTGAGAGATAAAAAGCTATGGTTCAGAAAAGTGATCATTCCAAGTTAGATTTCTTTTTTGAGTTATGAGTTCTGATATCCCTCACCTGAGACTCTTTTAATAGTATCAAAGCTATTTTCAAAATCTAAAAAGTAACAATAAAAATATTAAAAAGTTCAAAAAGAATAAAAACCTAAAAGTAACTATAGAAACAATTCTAGTTTTTTTGAGTTGTAATAATTTTGGGGGAAGTTGCTTAGTAGAGTTGCACCTACCTCCCAAGGACAAGGTCCTGAGTTGGATTCCCAGTAAATAAAATAATAATAATAATAATAATAATAATAATTCCTAGGGCTAAGTAATTGGAAAAAAATTGAACCTGCATCTAAAATTATTTTTCTATTAGTTTTTTATTTCTATTTGTCCATTCTTTCTATATTGTTTGATGTGTACCTGTGGTGGATTAACAAATAGTCAACTTGGAACACCCAGCAGAACTGAGTCAGTGTGGTTCTGGGCATGGAAGACCCACCTGAGGGTTGCTGCCAACAGCATAAAAGGAGAACTGGAGGGGAAGATAGGATGATGTTAATTTTCCTGGAGAAGGTTGCTGTGGGTGGTTTTCCTGATATAAACTTGACTGGTCTCATCATTGGAGGAGCCCAGGTCCTCGCTGTCACTGGGAATGGCTGCTGGTTTTGGCCTTGAGCATCAATTCCTGGCTCCAGGGCAGATCCCTCAGTCTGAGGGCACAGATCCTTCACTTCACTGACACAGACTTTCCATCTTCCACCACTGGCCTTTGGGCCTTCCTGGTGTAGATCCTCGATACAGACTTGCATGAGTCATTGCCGTGGGCTCTAGGTCTGGCTAGACTTGTGGAAGGCATTGCCTTAACCTCTAGGCCTTCAGCTGGCCTTGTGCAGCACAGTGCTGTGGGATCAGGCCCTCGACTGGGTGCTTCAGGTCTCTAGCATGTGGATAGATCTCTTGCACTCCTTTGCATTTGACTTTTTGGGTGACTATTATAAAGTAATCCTATAAATTATATGTCCTGTATTAAATCTATTCCCTTGCAAACTGGCTACAACAATGCCATATACCATAATTTAGAGCAAATAAGGTGGCCTTAAGGCACAATGCATATCTGGTGCAGTGTTTTTCCAGATCATGGTTAAAATTTCAATAAAAGAAATGTATACTGATAAGCCATGCATATACACCTAAGAACTTGTGATCTTACTGTAGACAGCAGCCATTAGGACCTCTACAAACCAAACTGGTGTATGTGTGTGTACACATAGGTGTGCCTATGCATATTTAAAGAACATATATGTGATGGGGTTAGAACCCACAATTCAGAAATCTCACTTCAGAGATTGGTTGATGGAAATATCCCAGTGGTAAGGACCTGGGTTCTATCCCTAGCACTCCAAATAAAAGTTATATACAATAAAAGGGGTGATTTTTTTCAAAAATCTCTTTGAAACTCCTTAGAAGGTGAAAAGGTATTTTGTGGTTTTTTTAATAGTCAAGGTAAACTATTTCCACATGATGTTATAATTGCAGTCTTGAGGCTTACAATATCTTCAGTACTGTCCTATAAATTGGGAGGGGGGGTTGTTTGTTCTGTTTTGTTTGTTTTTCGTTTGCAGGATACTGGAGATCAAACTCAGGACCTCACGCTTGCCGGGCCGTGGTGTGCTGTGCTGCTGAGCTAAATCCCTGGTCCTATGAATTGTGGTGTTTTGTTTTGTTTTGTTTTTAATGAGCATCTTCCCTACAGGCTGAGTTCCTCAGAGGTAAACCAGGTTTATGCATGCTATATATGCAATATTTAGCACTGTGTTTGTAACACAACTGAATAAATAGTTGTTTTTCTTTTCTTTTCAACTGTTGGACTGGTATTTTAAAAGTATATGTTTAAAAACACTCTACAGGGCCGGGGATTTAGCTCAGCAGTTCGGTGGCCTGCCTTGCAAGCGCAAGGACCCGAATTCGATCCCCGGTACCAAAAATAAATAAATAAATGAAAACACTGTACAGTCACATTCAAACATATATATGTATATTTTATGACTATATGTATAAGTGTGTGTGTATATACACACAGATTGTAGACATACAATACATTTGGGTGAAATGAAAATTCCTTGGCATTATTGTCCAAATAGAAATATAATGCAAACTGTCAATGTGAGCTAAATATGTAATTTTTTAATTTTCTAAAATGATATTTTAAAAATTAAAATAAATAGGTCCATTAATTTTAACAATATATTTTATTTATACCCATATATCAAAAGTATTTAAACATGTAATGAATCTTAAAATTATTCTTTAAAAAATATTTTCTAATTACAGTACTTTATATTGTCTTCAAAATCTATTACGTATTTTACGTTTACTGCCCCCGAATTAGATTAGTCTTGTTTTATGTGCATAATAGTTACGTGTGGCTAGAGGCTACCACAGTGATAGTACAGCTTAATAGCAGTTTAGTTATCTTGTTATTGTAGTAGTTTTCAAATGGACTAAGCTGCCAAACCTACATATAATATGCTTACTCATATTGAATCCTTAGAGTCATATGATTTGTTTCCTTAGAGCTTTTTTGTTTTTTTACTTCGCTTTTTAAAAAGTATTAGTAAATAGGTACTACATGCATATGGTGAAAATTTTTATGAGTACTAAATGATATAAAACTATAATAAACAACATTAGCTAGGCGTGGCGGCACATACCTGTAATCCCAGCACTCAAGAGGCTAGGACAAGAGACTTGTAAGTTTGAAGCCAGCCTATGCTACCTAGTGAGTTCAAGACCAGCATAAACTACAGAGCAAAATTTCATCTGAAGAAATCAAAGACAAAGAACAAAAACATCTTGGTTCCCTTCAGTAATGACGGTTATTGACACGTACAGATTTTTTTCTCTATATGTATATGAGACATACATATCTTTTCTCCAAACATAAATGAGGGCAAAATCTACTTTTAATAGTCCTGATAAAACACCATCAAAAAAGTTCACAATATGTATAGGATCACGATATTTTCAAGTGTAAATTCTTTACTAGCAATGGGGAAAGAAAGTGAAAAAAATAACAAGCTGCATGTGGAAATTCCAGCTACACAGTGGGGAAACTGAAGCAGGAAAATTCTAAGTTTGAAGCAACACAAAGACTCTGTCTCTAAATCAGTAAAAAAGCAAACAGAAAAATAAAAATAAACAGGAGTTTAAACTTGATGCTATTTTAGATTCTTATTTTATAGCAACCAATGTTTTGATTATCAGAGAAATAAAAAAGTCATAAAATATACCATCTCAAGTGGAATAACACTACAGTAACAATTTTAAAAAGACAGTAACACTCATATAGGACTCTATGATGCACTTTATTATTTTGTTCATCTCTTCACTTATTTCTTCAATGAGTCAATTGGTTAATAAACATTTGAGGTCCTATCACACACCAGACACTGCTGCGAACTAAAACTAAACAAGACAGATGCAACCTCTAATGCAGTCGTGATCCAGTTGATTCTCTTTCTAGCATGCCTAGACTTTCTCTGTACTTCATTAAAAAAGCAACAATACTCATGAATTTATTGACTCTAAAGTATAATTAGCTGATATGAATTGAAAGTATTTTGCATTTTAAAAAGTGATAAAGAATAATAAATAACTGTAATGGTAGCATTTCAGAGGAATGGATGAATTTTCTCTGGTGTCTTCCTAATGTGTTGACTTCAGATCAATTCAGTCCAGTTTTTCTTTTTTACATACACTTTTCTCAACTTACTTATTCCCTCAAAACTGCTGTTATTTCCTGCCCTCTGGCTACCACCCATTCCGTTGAAATGGACTTAAGAACACAAATATCACTCCCAGTAAATCCAGCAATTTTTCAGTAGAACTCTTTCCCCTTTATCTGTTTGCAGCATTGTAATTCATTTAATTATTCCCTCTGCATAAAAAGGCTATTATATTGAGATGTATGTAACACTAAACTTGTTTAGCTCTATTATATTGAGATGTATGTAACACTAAACTTGTTTAGCTCCCTTTCTTTCCTCTCCTCTGTGGAATCTTTTGTTTTGCTTTCTTTAAAACTTTTTTCTTTTGATCTTCTAATTGCATAAGTTCTTCAGGCTACTCCTTGAGCAAGTGACATAGTTATGACATAGCCAGAGACCACGCTAGGGACAAACTCCTGGGCCCTTACCCCTGTTACTCATTAAGAGAAAAATTTGTGGTTTTTTCTAAGAGAGGGAGTTAAATGTGGCTTTTTGATAAAAACTGTGACTCTTCATTTAGCCCCACAAATGCCACATAGGTAACTAAAAGTGGAACACAACTTGGCCTTCATTTTGTAAAACCCTGTACCAGGATAAATATGTTAGTCATTTAGCCAGAGGATCTGTCCCAAAGTTGGCAAAGTAAGGTTTTCTAGCCTTAAACTTTCCTAATCTATCTCATCACCCTTTAAGAATAAGGACACCAGGGTAGGAGTTTACAGGGATATTTCGCTATACCCAGGATCTCCACAGCCCTAAACCAGTGGCGGCAAACCTACGGCACGCATGCGCAGTGAGCTCTTCGTGTCGTTGACCGCTATTATCTAGAATATATAAAGAACTCAAAACAATCCGCACCCGCAAATATAAAGACCTGATTCAAAAATGGGCATCCGAAATGAACAGACATTTCTCAGACAAAGAAGTAAAAGCAGCAAGTAAATATATGGAAAAATGTTCCACATCACTGGTCATTCGAGAGATGCAGATGAAAAAAACATTGAGATTTCACCTCACCCCACAAAGAATGGCTGCTATCAAGAAATCACACAACAACAAATGTTGGCGGGGTTGTGGGGAGAAAGGAACCCTTCTTCATTGTTGGTGGGAGTGCAGACTGGTGCAACCACTGTGGAAATCAATATGGAGATACCTCAAAGGGCTTGTACTGGAGGTTCCATTTGACCCAGCCATCCCTCTACTGGGTATCTTTCCAAAAGAACTAAAAGAATCATACCACAGTGATATATGTGCACTCATGTTTATAGTGGCACAGTTGGTAATAGCTAAAATTTGGAAACAGCCTATTTGCCCATCAGTTGGAAACTGGATAAAGAAGATGTGGTTTTTCTATAAAATGGAATATTACTCAGCCATAAAGAATGAGAAAATAGATTCATTCATAGGAAAATGGATACATATTGAGGATCTACTCCTAAGTGAAATAAATAAGTCACACATGTGTAAATACTGAATAGTTTCTCTGGTGTGAATAAACAGCAATAATACATAAGATCCTAATAAATTACTGACTTGTGAAATGGGAAGAAAGGGGCTAAAGGTATAGGGAAGGTGGGATGGGTAGGGGTAAGGGTAATAAGGGAAAACAAAAAAAATATGTGATAATGAAAAGATGGAAATAAAGTGTTTGTAGATGGGGAGGGGAGGAGGGGGTAAAGGGAGGGCAGGGACAAGGGGAAAAAATGAGAACCAAGACCTGTCATGTAGAGGTAGGTACAAGATCCCCATGATGAATGTAACTGTAGTGTATACCTAAAATGTACCAATAAACTCAATTAAAGTTAAAAAAAAAAAAAGGTTCACCATCACTATGGTAAACCCGTGGTCGCCTTGGGTTCTGGCTGAGGTTCATATGAATGAAATTGGCCCTCAAGTCATGAGGATTCAACGTGAGCTACAAGACAGGACTGAGATAATGATCATCCAGAACCCAGCCCACTACTGCCCCTAAAATTGGCCCACAGTCCTCCTTGGAAGTCCAGTCTGATCTCTTCATCAGTGTGCCCTCCCCAGCTACTACTCAGGCTGGAGTCCTTTCTTTATCTTCTGAAACCTTTCAGCTAAAGCTTTAGTCTCTAAATTCATATGGTGACTTTAGTTTTAATCTTACTAAAGCAAGGACCCATACTAGCCAATGACAAAAGTGATACCAATATTTACAGTGGTCACTGGTGCTCTATTATTTATAATTTTATAAAGTATATCCTACAGAACTTAATTCCCACAAACTTCATTACAAAGCAAACATTCGGGAACCATGGCAAACACTTCTCCCTCACCTGTGCATTCTATAGTCTTTAAAATTGAATGTTTTCTTTCCTAGTCTTATTTCCAGATAACATGAACACATGACACAGTTCTGGCCAATGAGGCATAAACTGAAGTTTATCAACCTCTCCTTTTAGGGAGAAGAGGGAGTTAATGGGGATTGTACCCAGGAGTGCTGAGCTACATCTGAGCCCCTTTTAATTTTTTTAGTATTACTATTATTCTGAGACCAGGTTGGCAATCCTGTCTCAACCCTCCATGTAGCTGGGATTACAGGTGTGCACCACCACATCCCACTCTTACTTTTTTAAAGAAGAGTTTAGAGCAGGAACTGCAGTGGATGTTTTGGGATTTGGAAGGAATGACTAAATTGTAGAAACATCAACCTTCTTAAGCAAGAGCATTAAACCTGGCCAGCAACTACTTACCTCCTGAGTTCTTGCTACCTAAGAAGAATAAATCCCTCTTCCCTTGTACTTCCATAATCAAATAATATATACACCTTGCAGCTGAACATACTCTAAACTACATATAAAATGCTACATACTATGGGTCCTCATTGGCATGTTCAAGGATCTGAGCAACGCTCAGCAGAAGAAATCTGTTGAATTTTAATATTTCATCTTCTCAACTTGTTTAATCAAGAAACTCTTTTCCTCCTGTACTAACCATTAATATCTCAAGAACCACAATTCCCTACACCTTCTTTTTTTCAAAGTGTGATTCCTGGACTGGGAAGTTCTGCATCATCGGGAGAATTGTTAGAAAACCAGAGTCATAGGTCCATCCCAGAATAAGAATTTATATTTTAATAAGATCCCTGGGTGATTCATATGACAAACAATAATTAAATTTAAAAAGTGAGAAAGCCTACAAATAGAGTAACACTCACATAGGACTCTGTGATGTATATTCATTATTTTGTTCATTTCTTCATTTATTTCTTCAATGAGTCAGTCAGTTAATACATATTTAAGATCCTACCACATGCCAGAAATAAATGAATTTTTAAATTTAATTATTATTTTAAGTGTTTCTCTGAGGATTACAGAAGTAAGCATTCAAAATGCACAAAGTAAGCATTCAAAAATAACAAGTTGTGGTTATTAGTGAAGTAGGCATTAGAAAACAATAATAATAGATGTCTTTGAAATCATAAATCACATGATGATGTTAAGATTAGTTGTGCTTTATCCTCTAAAGCACTGCGTCTTTAACTCTTTTGTCATATGAATCACCTGGAGATCTTATTATTATTTTGTCTTGACTCAGACTTTTACTCTTCTGGATCTATCCAGAAGAACATCAGGACAGAGGCAAAACATTAACTTAGCATAGCAGCCTTGAGCCTTGGATTTCAGTCCTTGTTTCTCTTCTTGTTAACTTTGTAACTTTTAGAAGTCACAGAAACTTAGATCCATAAATTTTCAGTGCTGTTAAGCACTAATAATAATGTGTCCCAGGGCTGGCATAAGACTTTATATGAGGCCTATGGTAGAAATGCATAACCTACATAACATCCAAAAATGTAAGTAGTGCTATATAGTGATTAACATCCAGAGTTGTGCTTAAAATCTGAGCTCAAAGCCCAGCTCATGTTTATTGTCTATGCAGTTGATTTGGCAATCTATTATGTGCTAAATTGTGTCATTTTCTTGTCATTTGCATTAAAACTAAATTGTTATGCATCTATGCTTGTGTTGTCTCCTAAATCATGGTATATAGCCTATGCTTTTATTTAATTTTTTTGTACAACATAAAATTTATCATAGCCCTTTGCACATAGGAATTCAATAAATATTAATATAATCTACATTTATTTGGAAAATAATGCATATTTGTTGTACAAAAAGTGCACTAAGTACTAAAAGCAAGTTAAAAAAGAGAAAAGAAGCACACATAATAATTGGCATCATTATGTGTATGTTCAGAACTGCTATTTTGCAAATTATTTTAAATAAGATGAATTGCAAAAATAAAAGCCCAACAGGGGACAATTAAACAATATTTGGAATAAAATCATTTGGCCTAATTTTCATAACCACAAATTTCAGAGAATACCACCAGCCATGCCAGGTGTACCAGACAAGCCCATCGTCAGTTTCAGCAGTGTAGGGGCCCCTGTAGTAGACACCATTTAGGTTTGCAGAGTGACACCTAGTGGGAGAAAGAGAGAAAGTAGAACAATCAGATGAAAAAGTGCCTTTCAGAAACCTATCTGGCTAGCAAATGATCAAAATTTTTTAACTGTGACTACTATCATTTCATAGATAAGAGACCTTTTTAATTTTCAAAAGCTGAAACATTTCTATAAACAGATCAGCTTTTTTGGGTTTTTAAATTATTTATTAGTACATGTTTGCAATGCATAATTCCTTGAGTGGAGTTGGTACATGAATATAACACACTTTAATTCCTTTCTTCATCTCCTTTCTCTCCCCATCCTCTATCTCTTTATCTTGCTATTTAAAAAGGATCTTTCTCCCAACTACCTATTATCTTTCATTTGTTCTTTAATTATATTTTGTTTTTCTCATCTTAGAGAAAACCATGAAATAGTTAAGCTTGCGTGTCTGATTTATTTCAATTAACATTATGGTCCCAAGGTGAGATTGGCTTTTTAAAGTATTAGGTCTACAGGTGTGGTGGTGCACACTTGTGATCCCAGAACTTGGGAGGATCTCTCTGAGTTCAAGGCCAGCCTGGGCTACATAGCAAGACTTTGTCTCAAATTTAAAAATAAAATAAAATAGTGGGTTTTAGCAGCATGATAAATTTGAGGATCCAACCCAGGGCACTTGGAGTGTACATATTGAAAAACATTTGAAAAGCATTTTGGTTCCTATTAGCCTTTAAACCAAAAAGAAAAGTAAGGGGGAAAAGATCCTGTTACCTCCAACTTTATATCCTCCTCCTCTGAACAGAGTTCATCTCAGGCTTAGCAAGAGTGGCCTGGGTTAACAAAGCAAGGCGAGGGGCAAGGGGGTCTGCACAGTCTCCCCAGGCCAATTTGCACTTGCAGGTTCATCAATAGGTTGCCAAGAGGTGACTCTCCTTACCCGCCTCCCTTCTTCCTCCGCCTTTTTAAATCACTACCATATCGATTATTTTCATCGCAAGAGTAAGCAAACAAAACCTAAGCCAACATTAAAAAATTTCCCAGACATTAACCAATAATTATCTGAGTTGAGTTAATTTTTTACACATATTTCACTTATTAGAGAAGTTTCTTAGGTTATCAGACTATTTTGGTGGGGGATTATGGGGATCAAACTCAGGTCCCTGTGCTCGAGAAGCAGACAGCAGAACCACTGAGCTAAATCCCCAGCCCCTATCATACAGTTTCTAAATAACGCTCTTTCTCCTTTGGAGTCTGTGTGTGTATTTGTCCCTGGTATATGCAAATTACATATGAGTATATGGTAATTTTTTATGTTGCATTATATACTATTAACTGCCATATATTTCTTTATTGATATAACTAAGGAGAACATCCAGAAGGAGTAGATATGAAAATTTATGCAAAGAAACCAAATTATTGAATAAAAACATAATATACCTGTAAACATAGAGTGGCTGTCTTGGGTCACTTAGCTTCTTAGTGCTTTAATTTGCTTTTATTGACCATCCTGGAGGGTTTCCCAATTTAAATGGATGTGACTAATTGAAACCACAAACACTAAAACTGTGAGTGTTAAAAGTCTGCCGCTTTTAAAACACCACAGAAAGCAGTATTAAAAAAGAAAACACTGGGACTGGGGATTTAGCTCAGTGGCTTGTACCAGACTTGCAAGTGTGAAGTGCTAAATTCAATCCCCAGTACTGGGTGGGGGAAAAAAAAACATTGTAAATTGAGCCTGCAGAATGAATATTTTGCATATCTTTATATGGAGTCATCTGCCATATAAACTTACTTTTATATTTGCTCTGTAATTTAAAGTCTCTTAGGAACTTTATTCTATGGTGAACCACTTAGTATTCTGAGGCCAGTTTTCCAGAATCTTCCAGGTTCCAGAGCAGTCGGTCAGTGGATCCCTGGTCAAGGAGTAGCTGCAATCACTCATTATATGCCAGCAAGGCTGCGAAGACAGCACTGCTCAGTGACTGGTTTGCTATGTGAGGAATAGTTATGAAGTGCAAACATTTCATGTACATTAGACAAGACTGGGCTTGTTGAGGGTGGTATGGCCATGGACAATTTCATGTAAATTAGACCAACTATGGGACAGGGACAACAGAGAGGAAGGGAGAAAAGAAAGAATGGTAGAGTTGAACTACAGTAGTATCTTGCATGGTGAAAGTAGAACTAAATTCTGAAAAATTTTTAATTTTTCTCCAAGTTCTTTGATTTTGCCTGGGTGGCTCTAGCTGCTGATTTGCCCTTCTTTGTTCGCCCTGAACATATGTCTCTAAAGTCAGGTAAATAATTTGCCCACATTAATGTGTGCTTGTCATCCTTCAAGGTGTAAAAAAAAAAGCCAACCAACTGGGTAAAATACAAACCTTTGATCTCATGGTAATATTAGTGATTAATTATGTATATGAAATTCTGTTCAAAATCAAACATTTTTGTATGGAGGATTAAGGATTGAATCCAAGGTGCTCTACCACTAAACTATATTCTCAGCCTTTTTGTTTTTATTCTGAAACAGGCGTCCTCCTGCCTCAGCCTCCTGAGTGGCTGGGATTAATGTGTGCCATCATGCCTGGAAAAATCAAAGATTATTATTTTTTGTTTATTTCTTTGTTTGTTTTTACTTTTGAGACACCGTGCCTGGCTAAAAGCAAGCACTATTGATGTTTGCAGATGACTTTGTGAATTATGTCAATTTTCAATAATATTAACTTCCATAACACGCCACACTACTTTCAATTCATTATATCTGTACTAGATCTACCACTTTAAAATCAACACATCCCAATAACTGACGTTAGAATGAGGACTTTTGTGATTTTAAGGAAAATTAACACGTCTGACTTACCTCCATTCAGTAGGATAGAGGATTCTAAAATGCTTTAAAAATACATTGAGAGACAGAGTCAAAGTTTGAATTCTGGGATTTAAATGGATAATCCTCAAGTACACAGAAAACCTGACACTCTAAAAAATACCAAAGATCTTATAATGGAAAGTTTAAATGTCGAGTGATTTTTGAGGTGGCTTTAGCATTCTAATAAAAAAAGAGGAGGAGGGGGTGAAGGGAGGGCACGGACAAGGGGTAAAAATGAGAACCAAGACCTGTCATGTAAAGGTACAAGATTATGAGAAAATGAACAATGGAAATAAAGTGTTTGTTAATGGGGAGTGGGTGAAGGGTGAAGGGAGGGCACGGACAAGGGGTAAAAATGAGAACCAAGACCTGTCATGTAAAGGTACAAGATCCCAATAATAAATGTAACTGTTCTGTATACCTAAAATGTACCAATAAACTCAATAAAAGAAAAAAAAAAGACTGGGGGCTCTTTGCTAGATGTTCATATCTGGAGGATAGATAATCTTAGACTATAACCGTACTCCTGTGGTGAATTTTTCGGTAAAGTACTTGGGCATATTGTGCACATAGTTCATACTCTATCGCACAGCATCTAAGCTTTATAGATGCCAGAGGGTGACAGTGTACCATAAAAACTACAGGCAGTGAGTTAGACCACATTTAGGTATCTTTTTGTTG
The DNA here is from genome assembly GCF_012274545.1 of Fukomys damarensis. Taxonomy (NCBI): domain Eukaryota; kingdom Metazoa; phylum Chordata; class Mammalia; order Rodentia; family Bathyergidae; genus Fukomys; species Fukomys damarensis. The sequence continues at coordinate 17,349,252 of NW_022900930.1, forward strand.
GAATTGATAGGAAAGATGCATCTCAGAATTGTTACAACACCTTTAGGCAGTGCCTATCAGGACTCGTCAGTAGGCTGGCAGCAGAGGGGCAGAAATAAGCACACAGGGAGAGATGTGAGCAAAGTGTTCAGATCTATATTTGATGAGAGGAATCAAAGTGTCTTCTAGCTGTCCTGCAGAAATACATTAATAAATTAGTGGGAATTGCCTTCTTGCTAATATCTTAGTAGTAAAGGTAACTCTGGCACATGGCTTGGTGTACTTGGTTGCTTTATGTCTCATTTTAAATTGAGCATTAAGGAAATACGGTATTGTTACTGTAACTTTGCCAACACTTCTATCTAAAGGCCTAATGCCGTTTTTAATCTTCAGAGAAATTGTTGTTCCGAAGAAAGTCAGGACTACAATTTTTCTCTAACAGATTGAGTTGGTGTAGTGTGTTCTTAGTTATCAGAGATACTCTTGTAGCTTTGGGATTTTGAATTGATGAACATTCATGATGTGTAGAAAAGCATGACACACACTGTACAAACTCTATCACAAAATGGCTGTCGTATATGTACACGCAGGACCTAGAAGAACACATCCAGCTAAGCTGCTTATGATTGATAATGACTTTGTTCTTTGCTTCTTGTGTTTTTGTTTCCTGTAATACATGTATTAACTTTAGAAAATAAAAATTATTTTTAAAACTCAAAAAGAAAGTTCATGTGTTGCCCACTGGTTGGAGGACATCTGCTTTGCAGAGAGCAGGCCCATAGGGTCATTTCTAGGAAAAACTGCAAAAAGCTTTCATTTCTTCTGCCCTAAATTTGTGATCACAACAATGAAGCTATCTGGAAACCATCTCAGATAGAAAACAGTTAAAGGAATCAGGGGTGTTTGGCCCAAAGAAGAGAAAATACTAAGGAATGCAGTAAATCACTTTTCTTTCAGCACCTGAAGAACTGTGTTGGAAAGGAATTACAATTACTGTCTAGCTACAGAGGAAATGCCTGACAAGGAATAAGAAGGTAGATTGCAGGTCCATAAAAGGAAAAACTGCACAATTAAAAATAAAATGATCTTGCTGATAAAGTAACATGGAAGTGTCCAATCAGAGGGTGGGATTGGCTTTTGGGAATATGATAGAAAAATTTTCTTTGGGAGAGCTTGGATTCGATGAACTAAAGAAAGACAGTGATTGAAAAAGTACTATACTGTACTACACAGGAAAATATAGCAATAACAATGGCAATTTTGGGCCGGGGATTTAGCTCAGTGTTGCTGCCACCTTCCTCCCAAGTGCAAGGTCCCGGGTTCGATCCCTGGTACCAAAAAAACCCCAAAAAACAAAACAAAACAAAATGGTAATTTTGCATTATATGAGAAAGTAAAGCACTAGTTGATTGTTACAATGCCAAATACTTATAACTCTTTCATAATTCAGTTTGCAGTTTTTTAAAAAGTAGTAATTTGATTTATTTCTATGACATATATTTCAAATATCACTAATGTGCACAATGAAAAATATTCCATGGCTAAAGAATCCTAATAAGAACAATTACATAATAATGCTAATATTTCAGTAAGATCAACATGACCTCATACATTATAATTATGCCTACCAACGAGATTGTCATAAACACCTCTACCACAATGATTAAAAGGCATCAGACCTGTTAAACCACCAGCCAGCCTGATCTTCCTCTGCACAGTTCCCTTGGTAGTTGTCATTGTCTCTGTCCCATGTGCTAAACTTCATCCTTTGGTGACTGGCCCACCACTGCATCTCTGGGTTAAAATTCCCTGCAAGGGAGTCTCCAGCCGTTCCAGAATATTCTCCAATATTCAAAACGTAGGAATTCTAGAGGAAAAGAGGCAAGTTCCAGTATCAGTAGCCACCATTTAAAAAACATGTTTGTTTAGTAATTAAAAGAATAGGCCCTTTTGTATATTGTTATCTCTATTGATTTCAGTGTTATGTTGTATGTTTTAAGTATGGTGTTACTTATTTGGAAATTTTTGTACCTTTTCATCTCCAACTTTAAAACTTTTATATTGTGCGTAACGGCTATTCTTTTCAAAATCTTCAAGGTCTATTTTTAAAGTGTAGTCTCCTGAAAAACAAAAAGAAACAAGATTATAGTTTTTTAAAATGTGTGACATGACATCCACTACCGAGGTTTAACAATAATTTATAGCTGTATTTGACTTTTACCATTTCCTCTGTCAAAAATCAGTCTGTATTTTTGTTTGTTGGTTTGTTTGGTTTTTTTTTTTTTAGGTTTTTTTTGTGTGTGACAGGGGCTGGCTATGTAGCCTACACTGGCTTTGTACTCAGTAATCCTCCTGCTTCAGCCTCCCTCCCAAGTGCTGGGATTACAGGCGTGCACCACCTCACACGGCTAAGAAGCAGTCTTTGAAGAATAAGCAGTGCCCCCACGGCACTTAAAACACGAATCCTTTATTGTTTGCTTTACTTGAAAAATCTATCATAGATTAAAACTAGTATAGTTCAGTAGGTAATGAACAACAGAAAATGTAGTTTTAATAGAGTATGAAGTCTCACAATGAAAGGATAGAAGTTTTAAAATTTAACAATGTATCTGTTTTCTTAATTTAAATAAGAATCTTGATCCTAAAAATATGTATTTACTATTAAAAACATTTTATAATCTCTACTCGCCAGGCTAGTCATAGCCATTGTTGCCTAAATATCTATGAGCTTGTTTATTTTTCCTGATAATATAAAAGACCAGCTAGCAAAACCTTTGAGGACCCTTTGGGGAAGAAATATGAATCCTGGGAGTTAGGTGAAAACTGTCTTTGATATAGGCTCATTTAAGAGAATGTTAGCATCAAAGTGTGTGGAGTGGGTGACATTTAAAGGGAATATCAGAGACAGTAGAGGAACATTCTCCAGATTTCTGGAATCCCAACATTCTTGACTCGCAAATGGCCATAATTACTGGAAAATACACTAATATGAATGGCTTTGAGACAAAAGGTATCTTTGAAGAGTTGATATCCGAATGTAAAAGCATATTTAAAATAAACAATTTATTTGTCCTGTTTTATTTATACATGCTAAAAATTAAATATGACAGAAACAAATCTCAAAATATCAAATAAAAGAGGTACTTTGATGACCATAACATTTCAGATGATAAAAAGGCATTATCTGAAAAAAGCGACTGAAATAGCTATTCTTTCAAGGAATTATCTGTTTCCTATTGTCCCACTGTTTGTGAATAATAAAGACTACTCTTTTTCAACAACAAAACCATTGTCAAGAGCAGAGAAAGTTAGAAATAAATGAACTATTCACTGATATGTGTCCTATCCTATTTTGACAAGTAAAACACCGCATTGACCTACACGACCATGTTGTCTACAGTCTCCCTAGAGTTCTAAGCCTGAACGAGGAGATTCCAAAGAGAGGTCCCAGCCTACGGTTGGCTTCTCTCCCTTCCCATCCTGGTCTCCACTGTGCACAGAAAGGGGTCTTGGACATAGCTATGACACTGAGGCTGCCCTTCTAGCTCTTTCCACACCCATGATAAAAAATGTACCTTAACCTCCCCTCTGGCTCAGCCTGGGAGTTTTCACACTGGCAGCCCAGAAGGACAGACCAAAAGAGGCCTGGAACCCTGAAAACAAGCACAAGGCTGCTGGAGCTGGGGATTCTACATTTTACCACGAAGCAAGTTTAAGAAGGGGTGTTGGTGGAGAATCTCTTTACTCTCTAGAGGAAGTAACAGTCAGGGGAGCCAAGACTGAAAAGTGTTTGGGGACAATACAGAAGGCTAACAGCTGTCCCCCAAATGCCTTGTGTCATAGGAGAGATATAAAGTCTGCTTCAGTTTTTAAGGTAATTATCTAAATATCGCTTACTGTCTATTTATTTATTTATTTATTTATTTTGTACCAGGGATCAAATTATCTAAATATCTCTTTGGTCACTGAATTAATAAATTTGCAATTACAGACCATTTTTAAATTAATCTTATTGTAAGCAGTCAAAATGTATGCAATGTAGATAAAACTATTTTCAGAGGCAATTTCACTGGCCTTAAGTGGTCTCATAATTAAAGAATGCAAGAACAGGGCCAGGGATTTAGCTCAGCGGTTCGGTGGCCTGCCTTGCAAGCGCAAGGACCTGAGTTCGATCTCCGGTACCAAAAAAAAAAAAAAAGAATGCAAGAACAGAAGCATTGCCTTTTGTTCAGGGTGATATGATACAAGGTTGTGAGGCCTGGAACTGATAAACAATTTTTAGTACTGTAAGAATAACTAACCTAGCTGGGCATGGTGGCGCACACCTGTAATCCCAGCACTTGGAAGGCTGAGGCAGGAGGATCACTGTGAGTTTGAGACCAGCCTAGGCTACATAGTGAGTTCTGGGTCAGTCTCAACTACATAGTGAGACCCTGTCTCAAAAAAACAAAAAACAACAAAACCAAAAGAATCACCAGCCTGAACACCAAATCAAACAACAAAACGAAGGCCTGGGACGTAGCTAGTGGAAGAACGTGTGCTTAACATGCACAAGGCCCTCGAGCCCTGGAACTAAATGGATGTGAAAGGGAAGCAGACTTGTTGGCAACATCCATGCAGCCAAAACTGTACATGGAAATAATTTGGAAAACAAATTTTAATTTTATATATTTAAGAGGTTCCAGGTGTTACTGCTTGGGGTTTTATTATTGTTTTTTTGATGCACCAGGCAAATCTAATGTGTAAAAGAAACAGAAGGTATATGGTAAATGTTACATATCTGGTAAAAAACCCCACTTAAGATAAGAAATATGTTGAGAGCCACGGCTGCTCCCAACCCAGCCGCCATCGCTCAAGCGCCGGGAAGGTAGGGCGCCCCTGAACCCCCATAACCCCCCCACACACTCTCAGACCTCCTGACTGTGCCAGTCTTTGGACCCACTCTGCAAAGACAGAGGTGGTCATCAAGGGTATTTTTCTGAGTTCCCAACTTTGAACATCTTTAAAGAAAGGGCAGGGAAACCTGTAATAGAACATTGAGGAGTTCAACCATTCAGAAGATTAGGGAACTCAATCTGGGCCTTGCAGCCCGAGGTCAGTCAGCGTCATGGGGTTCAGTCATCAGCTAACTGAGATCAGGGGTCTTGCATCCTCGCTCTGTCTGAGCCATTAAATGGTAAATACACTATATTGAAATTTTGTTCACTGCAGACATGTTCTGGACTGCTTTTTTATTTCAATTTAATTCAAATGATCTAAGGGTGATAGACTAGTGACTACCACAGGTGGTCAGTGTCCAAGTTGTGCATGATCTTAATGTGTTGCTGATTGTATCAGTTGTGGTAAAGCATTGCCATTGATTTGATGAGCTGTTTTCTCTGATGTTATGAAGATGAGAATGTCTGTGGGTCGTTAGAGACACAGAAGCTAGGGTGCAACTATATCAGGAAGATTTGGGTGATAATCCAGAGATTAAACCAAGGACAGTCCGACAACAAAAATTAAAATGAGAAAACACTTAAGCAAGACACAAGGACAGACTTCCAGTTTACCAATGGCAAACAGTAGGGCAAATGAGGATGAAAAGGCCAATAGTGAACCAGCAGGACACCCTGAACTCAAAGCACAGGAAGTAACAAAACAGATCAATCAAATTCAAGTCAGAAATAATTTCCCAGATAACCATAGAGATAGTGAGCAAAATGGAAATCGTGATTTGAGACTCTAGAGCAGAAACTGACAAAAAAATAGATGAGCTCAGAACCATGACAGAAGCCATGAAGGCCCAGCATAAGAAAGAAATGGAAAAAATAAACGCCCAACATAGGAAAGAAATGGAATCCATAAAACAGATTCAAACAGATATCCAGGAGATTAAACACT
>NW_022900930.1:17356597-17358194 GCF_012274545.1 Fukomys damarensis
TGGTCTAGAAATGTTAATTTATTTTTATTTTTTATTTTTTTTCCATGTGTACAGGGGTAACACATTATACTAAATATGTAAGGTCACATCTACGTGGGTTTGATTACAGAAACTAATAAAGTATTCTCTAAATAATGAAAAAAAGAATAAGATAAGACTATAAGAGTGAGAAGCAATTGAAATATGTTCAGGGACCATTTTCATCTCCAGAATTAAGGATTATTTTAATGTTACATCATTGCCTTTTCTCTTTTACTTTCCTTTTTAGTTTTATTTTAGGATTCCCTATTTTTAATGTTCATACAGAGATTTCTTTAAGTGAAATACCGAATAGTTTCTTTGGTGTGAAAAACTATAATAGTGCACAGGATCCTAATGAGATAATTAATAATGTGAAATAGGAAGTAAAGGGCTAAAGGTGTAGGGTAAGTGGGAAGGGTGGGGGAAAGGTAATAAGGGAGAGGAAAAAATATGAGAAACTGAAAAAATGGAAATAAAGTGTTTGTAAATGGGGAGGAGAGGAGGGATGAAGGGAGGACAGGGACAAGGGGAAAAAATGAAAATCAAGACCTATTATGTAAAGGTACAGAATCCCAATGATGAATGTACTTGTATTGTATACCTAGATTGTACCAATAAACTCAATAAAAAGAAAAAAAAAAGCTAAGAAATATGCTGCAGGAAAAGAAACATTATATAAAGTCAGCACCGATCACAAGAAAAACAAAGAAAAGTATTAGGCTTCCCAAAGTATCCATCCTCTATAGCCAATATTCTCATGTTTCAAAGATCTTTATAATTATAACCCTACTAACTATTATGAATATAGAAAGATCGATAGCTTTCCTGAGTTTGGGTGGAACAAAGAAATTCTTACTCTCATTTACTACATATTTACTACATTGCTAGCATGATTTAACATGTTTTCTAGGGCAATACAATTACCTTTTATGAAACATTCAACATCAAACCTCGGCGGAGTTGAACATAATCTCCGACTACAACTAAGGTAAAGAAGGCTGTGAAGAGCAACAAAACATGGGACATAGGAGCTTGGAAGATTTGTTATCAGCATTTTATATAAATACAAAGCACTAATTAGAAATATATATAGGTGAAAAGTACATTAAACATACGTATGCACATACCAAAACAAAACCCATTGTTCAATAAAAGTAATATGCACTAATCGAAAAAAATGTTATTGTTGGGCTGGGGGTTTGGCTCAGTGGTTCCACTGCCTGCCTCTCAAATGCAACAGCCCAAGTTCGATCCCTGGTACCAAAAAAAAAAGTTTTGTCACATTAGTACATTCCTTTTAATAATGTAAAGTCTAATTTTTTTTAGTCCAAAATAAATGAATGGCTATTTCTAAAAAGATGTGCATGTGACTACATAAGGGAAGAGCCATACAGAAGTCTGCAGTTCATGAAATGTATATTTCTAAAAAGGCAGGTTTATGGGTGGATAGAGGTATAAAGGATGGATAAATATGTGATAAAACAAGCATAACAAAATGTGAATATAGAAAGATCATAGGCTGAGATTTTTTTCAGCCTTGCTATGTCTTCAAAGAATTTTCAAAAAAAAAAAAAAA
>NW_022900930.1:17359398-17465604 GCF_012274545.1 Fukomys damarensis
AATTTTAAAAAAAAAAAAAAAAAGAGGCAGGGTATAAGAAACAAAGTCATTGAGTATACTGTGATATTTGATTGCAAAAACAGCTCCGATTCCTGAATTTGTCACCTCTCCCTTTTGCAATGATACTTCCTAACTCCCACTGTCTACTTCTTTCCCTCCTTTTACCTGAGTTAGTCTTGCGATTTGCTTTCACCGACGGAAGGAAAGTGGCAGTGTGTCAGTTCAGCGCCTAAGTCTCAAGAGATGTATGTGCTTCCAGCTTTTCCCTGGAAACCTGACCTGCTACAAGGACAAGTCCAGGCTGCCTAGCTGGAAGACGAGAGCCATGTGTCTCCGCTGAGACCATCCTGGAGCTACCAGCTTTCCACTAACCAAGGCACTGGTTGCAGATATGAAAGCAAGTCTAGCCCAGATCAGCAGAGCCCAGCCCTGATCAGCCAAACTATCCGCGAACCTGTAGATTCATGAGAAATAATAAATGTTGGCTTTGAAGATATGACGTTTTGAGGTGGTTTGTTACTGAGCATTATTCTGCCAACAGATAACTGATATATCATTTTCAGGCACTGCAGGCATTAAAATGATTACAATATTACATTTCCTTTCTTGAAATAGAAAATATACCCGAGAAAACAATCCCCTCCCAGCCTTTTTCTAGTTTCTTTTCCTCTCTTCCTAATTTTAAGTAGCTACATTTTGCAAAGGAGCTTATTGCCCAGCAAGTTTCATTACTATCTGCAAATCTTAACAGTTATTGAATTAGTTCCATTGCCTATGATTTCGTAGCAAATATTTTAGTGTTGTTTCTCTTGTATTTCAAATAGACATCAACCAAATTTTACCTTGTATAGTCAGTAGGTGAAGATTTTTATTACCCAGCCAATATTCACCATTTTTTTGAACAAAATTTCCAAAGCCATTTTCGTAGTCATTCCAGCCTCTAAAAATGTAAAATAAAAGCTAATTTTTATCAAAATCCAAATGGACATCTTCAGTACTCAAAGTACCCTCCACAACCCCCGCAATATTTTCTTGATTAGTTAATTCATTCTCAGTATTCTTACTAAGAGAGAATGCAATTTAAATCAATATACTTCAGATATTTTTTAAAGGCTTAACATAAATTTCACAAATCTCACATTTGCTGCCCCAGATAAATCCTTGTTGTAATTAGCACACCTGTTAAAGTTTTCACTGCCATCCGTTCGTCTCTGAATTACAGTCCAGCCTCCTCCATCAGACATGTCACAATACACAGAGAATTCTGCTGGGCTCTCCAGAGGCTTGATTTTGTAAAATCCACTGCGCTGATAGCCATCATTGAAAATCTCTGAACAATCTGTTCACAAAACAAGATACTATAACATACGTCATGAGCCTTTTTTTTTTAAAGGAGCCTCTAAATAACATTATTCAATACCAATGAAACACATAGTATAGATAATCCACTTTCTAAAATTTTATCTTGTACATCTCCCAAAGAACAGCAAGAAAGTCATCTTTTTGTCCCTAGAGTTTAAAGATCATCTGATTCCTTGATATTATTACAGGGGAAAAATGAAACAAAATAGGGATCATTTTCTTTTCTTTTTTTTTTCTTTTTTTTTTTATTGAGTTTATTGGTACATTTAGGGATACAGTACAGTTACATTCATTGTTGGGATCTTGTACCTCTACATGACAAGTCTTGATTCTCATTTTTTCCCCTTACCTCTGCCCTCCCTTCACCCCCTCCTCCCCTCCCCATCTACAAACACTTTATTTTCATCTTTTCATTCTCTCACATTTTTTTCTTTTCCCTTTTTGTTCTTCCCCTACGTATCACACCTTCCCTACATCTTTAGCTCCTTTCCTCCCATTTCTAAATGTCAGTAATCTTATTAGAATCTTATGCATTGTTGCAGAATATTCACACCAGGGAAACTATTCGGTATTTACACATGTGGGACTTATTTATTTCACTTAGGAGTATATCTTCAATATGTAAGGGATCATTTTCTTATTCATGATTTTGTGAAAAACAATTTTAAAATAAATTATATGTATTTGACTAATCACAATGTAAGGGGAATTTATCACTATTAGTCAGCACATAATATCTCTATTATAAAGCTAAAAGTGAAAGTAGAAATGCAACACCAAACCAGTAATTTAATATTGGTTATTTTGATTTAAAGACTTATAAATCATCTGAACATCCGGAGATAAACCCATGTCCTAATCTTGTTAGTTCTTGTAACCTCTCAGTCTCACTGGAGAAATCAAATTTCCCACTCATTGAAATTTCTTTTCTTTTGAGACAAGGTTTTGTGTGTAGCTCAGGCTGCCCTTAAATTCGCTGCCCTTGAATTTAGATCAGTCTCCTGCCTCAGGCTCCTGAGTACTGGGATTATAGGCCCATGCCTTCATGCCTAGCCTCACTAAAATTACTTTCTTTCTTTTTCTATATTTGTAATTTCTCTTTTCCTACTGAAATTTCTGTCCACATATTCTTAGATGTTTTAGCTAAAATCTGCAAGCTCCTGCTACCTTTTTCATCCTTGCATTCTTTGCTGTGCCATTCCTTTCACCAGTGATATAAAATAGCTAGTGATTTTTCATCAAAATATAATATTTATTTCTTAAGCCACTTGAAGATGGGAACAATTAGTATCTATTGGATCTCACCTAGGCTGATCTGTACAGGTTTAGAAAATACAGTTAAGAATTATTTAGATGCTCAGGAAACTATACTGTAGAGTGACTGAAGTTGTGGTCACTACAAAAAGGTAGTCTCAAAAATAATTAGTCACAGACTTCTGAATAAAAATACTTCAACAACAACTCTATCTTTCACATATTACTCTAGTCACTTTAGTAATTTTCTCTTTTTAAAATGTTTTCTAAAAATAAATAAATAAAAATGTTTTCTTCCTGATTGGATCATTCCAGTCTTTTAATATGTTTTTAAATTCTTTCTTCATGTTCATTGTTTTGATGTGGAATTGTCTGCAACTGTTTTGCCACAGCTAAAATAAACTGCATATTAAATAAGGGCAATAAGAATTTAAGAGAACAGGGCTGGGGATTTAGCTCAGCGGTTCGGTGGCCTGCCTTGCAAGCGAATCCCCCATACCAAAAACAAAAACAAAAACAAAAACGAAAAAAAAGAGAGAGAAAAAAATAAATAAAAAACTTTAGTTAAATTCTCAAGGCTGAGAGTTATAATACACTACTGCTATAGTGAGAAGTTCTTCTTTGTGATAATTTAGGCTTAATCTGTATATGTACTGCACTTTCAAGATTCAGGTGCACAAATATTTCATACATGTGCTGGATTATAAAAGGGATCCTGTTTTGAGGCAATGGTTACATAAAGGTAGCTCATGTTATTAAAAAGCTTACATCTCATGGTCAGGTATATTGTATAACACTTGCATTAAAATAAGCACATTTCAAACCAGTTAGGAAAGGAGTTCCTCACTTATATTTTATCTTCTACCAAAGACCTGAACACCAAAAACTCACAAGGTTCAAACTATTCTCCAGGAAAACATGGAAATAATCAGCTATATCACTTGCCTCTGGAAAACTTTATGAATATGGAAAATGCTGTTAACATTTTCTACCTGTTTTATTTTATGCTGTCTGTTTTTAAATTTTTCTTCTCCCAAGAAGAAACTGTCAAACATAACTTAAGATCCAGAGGAAGGCCTTCAAATGGAAACAAACAAACAAAAAACTTTGGGAGAAAAAACTTAAAAAATAACTACACACCAAAAAAAGAAAAAAGAAAAAGAAAGGCACCACTAGTTCAACAGTTCAGTTATAACTGAGCAAACAAGTTAAGGAGTCTATTTGTGGAAACATGACTTAAACTGAGGTAGCAGAAAGTTTGACCAATGTAGAGTTTAAAATTGATTTTTCAAAATATTTGACCCCCCCAATCCCCTGAAAATAGGAGAAAGGCAAGATTAGAGAGCTCTGTATTTATGGGAGCTTTAAAAATGTAAGGCTGCTTGGATACTTTCAAACATGAGAGAGAAGCCAGGGCTTCCTGCTCTCTTCTTTGGGCAAACACTACATTAAACTGGGAATGTGAATGGTTTCTCTGTGCAGAAAGCAAGCCACGTTGGAGGCTGAATTAGTGTAAGCATCAGAGTGACACGCCAGTCTGCCAAGAGGGACCTTTCTGTTATCCTAGAATGATAGCTGAGTCTCAAAGCTGCAAACCAAGGCAGACACTAAGTATATTGTTTTTGTGGTTGTTTTTATTTTTTCTTAGTGCATGTTTGCAGTACGTAATGATTCCATTCCTTATGGGGAGTTGATACATGTACTCATCTCATCTCTTTTCATCCCCTTCCCCCTCCCTCTTCCCTCCCTCCACCTCTTGAACCCCTTTTCACTTGAAAAAGATCTATCTCCCCACTTCCTATATTCTATCTTTTATTTTGCTCTTTATTTGTATTATAAGAGAAACTATGCACTTTTTAAGCTTGTGTAACTTATTTATTTCACTTAATATTATGGTATCAAAGTGCATCCATTTTCCTATATTGACTCAAGTTTATCCTTCTTTATGACAGAGTAGTTTATATTCCCACCAACAATATAGAAGGGTTCTTTCTGCCCTGAAGCCTCTCCAGTACTTGTTATTTGATTTCTTAATGATAGCCATTCCCTCCGAAGTAAGATGGAATCTTGGTGTTGTGTAAATTTGCATTTCTCTAATAGCCAGGGATGTTGAACTTTTTTTGTGTATTTATTGGCCATTTACACTTCTGAGAAGTGTCTATTCACTTCAGTTGTCCATTTTAAAAATTGGGTCTTTTATTTTGAGTGGTCTAATTTTTTTAGTTTGTTATATATTCTAGATGTTGATCCTCTGTCTGAAAAATAGCTGGCAAAAATTTGCCCTTCTATAGGTAGTTCCCTGTATTCTTTACTCGAAAAGTAAGCCAGGAGCAAGTCAGCTGTCAACTCACAGAGCAAGCTGGGCCTGCCAGAACCAGCCCTACCACCGCCATCCTTACTCACTCGCAGGTGACATAAGAAGGAAACTAAGAGGGGGAAAGAAGAGGTCTCTGGGAGTGTGTGTATTCTTTTAGGGAGGAATGGGTGGGGTCTTTCCTCTAAAAGCAAGAGAGAAAAAATAATGTCATAGATCGCTGACATTCACTGAGTACTTTGTTGGGGCTAAAGATATAGCTTATAATCCCAGGTATGTAGGAGCCTGAGGCAGAAGGATTGCAAGTTTGAGGCCAGCCTGGGCAATTTAGTGAGAAATTTTCTCAAAATAAATTTTAACAAAGTCCTGGGGGTATAGCTCAGTGGTAGAACACTTGCCTAGCACGTGTGAGGCTCAGTGTTCAATCTCCAGCACAAAAATATAGCTAATTTAGTCTTCACAACAAACAGATTTTCTTATTATCATTTTACAAGTGAGGAATATGAGGCACACAGAAGTTAAGAAATTCACTCAAAGACCATGGCTAGCAAGATGGGGCAGGACTTTGAAACTGCCTTTCTGCACCTACACTTTACTGCACATACTGCCTCAAGTGGCTGACACAAAGACGGGGGGCTCATAAAGAAGGACCACAGAGCAGCTAGTGTCTTGGGCTGGACAGAACTGATGCCAGATTGTTGTGACTGTCACAAATGCATGTGAACTTGGTACCATAGACTTTTAATTCTCAGTGTAACAGCACCTATCCAAGGGCTTTAAAAAAGATACAGTTTAATTATATGCTATAAAACTATGTGATTTAGGCATTGTTTGCACAAATTGCTAGGTTGTATATAATTAGGTGTTTTCTACCAAGCAGTGAATTAGAATTCAGAAAATAACTAATTTAGTAATAATATAGTAATTTGCAAATAAGAACAAAGAAATTTGTATTTTTACAGATCATATATATGAACAGCTCTTCTATTAAAAAGTTCAAGAGCACCAATCATAAACTTTGATGTGAGCAGGATCTTAATATTTTACAGTATTATATAGTATACATATTGTGTCATATCCCATTTAATCAAAATTTTTGTGTTACTTGTTTTATTCATTAAGTGTTTGTTCTTGGTAGACTCACTGGTACTATTTGCCAGTACACTAAAAAATAAAGTATAATTTAACTATGTTATGTTTCAGATTTTATTCCTTCTCCTTCATGCTTGGATCATATATGAAGATATTAAGTGCAAATCTACCAGCTTCTGAATTTTGATTTAGCTTTTATAGATAGAAATGGTCATCTAGAATGGCTATCATCTAGCTTATCATTATAATAGACACACATACACAATAATGATTTGTCTGGACTCTCTCCTTATACTCTTACCTAAGTCTTGCTGTGACCTTGGCATTTTAGTTTCTTGCTTTCTTCTTCAATGACTTCTTATTTCCCAGGACCTACTCAGCACTCTCAACACAGGGTCTGGATTTTCATTTCCTAAGTCTCAGTCTTCCTACGACTGGTCCCAGTAATAAGCACCCGACTGCTGTCTCCTGCCAGCCTGTGTTGCTGACCTGCTAAGATGGTGTTTGAATAGATACCCTGAATCTGGGGCTTGATTGGAATTGGGGATAATGGCTCAAAATGGATCAAAGATCTAAATGTTAAAACAGAAACACTTAATCTGCTGCAAGATAATTAGGTACAAATTTTGAAGACATAGGCATAGGCAAGGACATTCTGAACAGAATTCCAGTTGCACAAGAAATAATACCAAGAATCAACAAGTGGGATCGCATCAAATGAAAATGCTTCTGCATAGCAAAGGAACCATAGGGTGAAGAGACCACTCATAGAATGGAAAAAATGTTTGCCAGCTAATCCCTAGAAGGATTTAGAATATATAGAATATTTAGAATATATAGGGCTGGGGATGTAGCTCAGTGGCACCACACCTGCGTGGCAAGCACAAGGTCCTTAGTTTAATCCCCGGAACAAAACCAAACAAACAAAAAACCTTAAGATACACAAAGAACTAAAAATTTAGACCCTCCAGAATGAAAGACACAATCAAAATTTTGGCAGGTGAAATGAATAACACTTCTCAGAAGAAATACAAATGGCCAATAAATACGTGGGAAAATGTTCAACATCTCTGGCCATTAGAGAAATGCAAATTAAAACAACACTGAGATTGTAGCTTACTCCAGTAAGAATGGCTGCCATTAAAAAAAAAAAAATCAAATAACAAATGCAGGTGAGGCTTTGGGGGAAAACAAACCCTTCTGCATTGTTGGTGAGAATGTAAAGGAGTACAACCAGTATGGAAATAAGTGTAGAGACCCTAAACAAACAAACAAAACGTTAAAATAGAAATGCCATTCAATCCAGCTATTCCCCTCCTAGATATCTTCTGCAAAGACTAAAGACATCATGCAGTGATGCAGGCACATCCCTGTTTATAGCAGCACACAGTTCATAATAGGTTAATTTGGAAGCATCCTACATATCCATCAACAGATAAATGGATAAAGAAAATGTGACAATTATATTCAATAGAGGACTAATTGAGGCCATCATGTTGAGTGAAATAAATCAAACACACAAGCTTAAATATCACACGGTTTCTCTTCTATGAGAATAGGTTATAAACAAGGAGAAAAATAAAAGATAAGAGGAATTAGAGAGATAGATCTTTTCTATAAGGGAAGTGAACCAAGAGATGGAAGGAGGAAGAAGAAAGGGGTTCAGAGAGGATGAAAAAAATGAAGATGTCTTACATACCTGTAACAACTCCTCACAAGCAATGTAGTAATTTTGTACTGCAAACGTGTATCAATAAAAAAAATTTTTTTAACAACCTGAAAGAAGTGAGGATTGAACTGTGATCTGAAGGATGAGTAATAGGAGTCAGCTCAGAGGGAAGGGTGAAATAGTGAAACTCCAGACGGAGAAAAAGCCTAACGCAAAGTCTCAGAGGCTCAGGAAGGAAGATGCTATTAGGAAATTCAAATAAACATAATGCACCTGGAAAGTAATGTGCAAAAGTGAAGCCTGACAACAAATAACGTCCAGATTCTGGTTCCCCCATGTCCTTTGTTCTTTTAGATTTGAAAATTATTTATATATCTCTCCTATCAAATGAAAGCTTTATATAACACCTTTGATGACCATCTCCCCAGTGACCTTCCATCCTCTAGTAACCACCATTCTACTCTGCTTCTATGAGTTCAACTTTTACAGAATTTACCAAAGTGTGAGATCATGAAGTATGTGTCTTTCTGTGCCTATTTTATTTCACTTAATAACCTCTGAATCCATCTCTGTTATAAAAATGACAAGATTTTCTTCTTTTTAAAAGTTAAACAGTATTATATCTATATATCCCATTACATATCCCATCTTTATCCATTTATCCACTGATAAATATAGGTTGATTATCTTTCTTAGGTGGTGCTAATGGCACTGCATTGAAAATGGGAGTGCAGCTATCTTTTCCACATTCTGATTTTATATTCTAAACATACTATGGATTTCTCATAGAATCTCTAAGATACTTTCTTGTGGATCAGTGACAGTGCCCTGTGCCTGTGGTTGGCCCTGTGCTCAGTGAAGCCCTGAGAAAATGATGCTTCCGTTTTGTTTGTTTTTATAAAGGTACTACCGTTGTAGGTCATACAGTGATACTCACAACACTGCAAGGCATGTTAATTTGTCAAGACTTCCACAGCAAAGTACTGCTGGTCAGTCAGCTTAAACAACAGAAATGTACTTTCTCAGTGTTCTCCACAGTTCTGGAATTGGAAAGTCACTGTCTAAGTATCATCTGGTTTGGTTTCTTCTGAACCCTCTCTTCTTGGCTGACAGATGACTGCCTTCCTCGTGTGTCCCCATAAACTCTTTTTTTGTTTGTTTGTTTGGGTTGTTTGTTTGTTTTTTTAAGACAAAGTCTTACTATGTAGTTGAGAATGACCCGGAATTCACTATGTGGCCCAGGCTGGTCTCAAACTCACAGTGATCCTCCTGCCTCAGTCTCCCGAGTACTGGGATTACTGGCATGCGCCACCATACCCGGCTCCCATAAACTCTTTAGTAAGTTCCTGATTTATGAATGAGTTCCATTCTGGGATAATGCTCAGAAGTTGTATTCATTCCTAAGGCTGACAAACAGAGTCTTATACAGTACACTTGTGAAAGTTTAAAATTCGAATATTTGTAAGTTAGGGACTTACTGTGTTCTGTATTTCCTTGACAACTCTCTTTGCATTCAGATTTTCTCTTCTTGTAAGGACACCAGTCAGACTGGATTAGGGTCAACTTTAACAGCCTCATTTCAACTTAATAAACTTCTTAAAAGTCCGCTGTCCAAAAATGATCACATTCATAGGTTCTGGGGTTAGGACTTCAATACATGAATTTGGGGAGGGAGCAGAAAATTATTTTCTGTAGACCAACTCTGTGAATCTTCCACAAATAACTGAACCAATTACACAGTGAGTTCCTACAATTCAACATCTGTTTTACTGGCAGAATAGGTAGCTGGAGTTTCTGAGTGAATACCTGACCATCTTACAATCAGGCCCAAAACCTCAGCCAATGAAGAAAGTACCATAGAAAAGAACTGTCGCAGGACCCCACATTCTCCCTAAAAAAAAGGAAGTGTTCAACTAGGTGACTCCAGTGATTTGGGCCCTTCTTGGGCTATGGGAAGAAATTTGAAAAAGACAGACCTGGCTCTAGTCTTGGACAATCACATCCACATGCAACAGCAAAAACATAAATCCTTTTCTATCGGATAGGAATTCTTGTTTAATTGGCCTGGGATAGACAATTCCTGATGGGTCACTTATCCTTCTCCACATTTTGCCAGCAGAGTTTATGTTGTACTTTTTTTCAAGGATGTTTGTTTGTATAGTGAAGAGCCTTGGAAGATAGTGATAGTGTCTTCCTGTGGAACCAACAGTAGTTTTGTTTGCTGGGCACTAAAACAAAGATAACATCTCCCTCTGGAGCAAAGTCTAGGAATATTTGCTTGTAACCTCTTATAAAATATTGGGGTTTCCTAAGCTGGGATTTCCAGCTGTGACCTAGCCCACTGTCCACTTGGACTATTCCCTACTGTCCTTTTGGTATTTGGGGACAAGTGACATTGATGCAGACATAAAGCTCATGTCCCTGGCCCAGAAGTCTCACGTTGTCTGCCAGGGTTCATGTAGGCTAACCTGTTGGCTTGAAAATAGAGAAAAATCCCAAGCTGCTCATAGGCATCAGGATTTTAAAAGGTCACTAGGTGATTCTACTGAGTAGCTTTGACTGAGAATCACTGTCTTCCAAGCATATCTACTGATTCTGTCTCCTCTTAGATTGCTATCCTGATGCTTCTTTTATTGTCTTGCCTGATCTTCATTGTAGTTTTTTTTTCTTAGGTTCCAGTTCCTACTTCTTTGCCTCTGGGGCTACTCCCAAGTCTGTTTTACCCAGATATCCCTGCTTCCTCTTAGCTTCATGCTCCGAAGCCACAGGCCAACCTTGTGTTGTACTTATCACTACTGCAGGGCAGTGCCTTCAGCCTCTTTCTGACCCTTGAAGACAACAGAGGAAGCACTGGACTCTAAGGATAAAGGGAAAGGATCAAGGTGCTGGACAGTGTTGTTATGCCATTTATCTTCTTGTGAAAGACAAATAACCCTAGACGTTGGACAATAAAGTGTCAGGAGCCAGGACAAGGAGTCTGAGCCGAATGAAATTAGGATCTTGGTAAGGAGAGAAAAAGGAGCATTTTATTAAACCATAAGTTGTACTACTCTCACAGCTTATATCCTAAACTGGTGAAGCACAAAATAAGGATATTTGTATTCTTATTATCGTGGTAACTTTTTGCCATACACAATCTTTCAGTTATATTCAGACATGTTTCCCAATTTATATTTACTCATCTTGCTATTCCTATCTCTGTATATTGCCTTGCATTCCTAAGTATGAGGATCTCCTATACTCTATGAAATCTGATAGTTAACAGAGATATAAGTACAGTAAGCAAGATCCCAGGCCCTGCACAGTGCCGAGAAGACAGACTTATAAACAGAGACATTATAATGGATCATGGTAGTGCAGTACTAGACATATGAACAAAGTGCTCTAGATAGGATCCTCTCCATTTCTGACAACTGTTTATTTAGTTTAATCAAAGCTTTTTACTCTAGAGGAAGTCACATGAACAATATTAATAAATGTGTATAGATGTGTGTAATGTGTTCAAAGTTTAAGATCATTTAGTTTCAGCCAGGCACATGCCTATAATCCCAGCACGCAGTAGGCTGAAGCAAGAGGATCACTATGAGTCTGAGGCCAGTCTGGGCTACACAGGCAGGCAAGACCAGCCTGAACTATATCATAGTGATTCCTTGATAAAAACAAAAATAACAAACAAAACAAACCTAATTTAAGTTTAGTGGGGAATATTGGCCCAATCAAAAGTAAAATTGTCAAATAAAAATATTCCCTTTTACTTTGCTTAATATGTATGCTTCTCTTTTTTTCCCCTGCCTTTTTATTATATTATTTTTTATCCTAAAGAACATCAGGGTGTAAGAGGGAAATCTAGGCATGGCAACACACACCTGTAATCCAGCTCATTAGGAGGCAAAGGCAGGAAGATCATTTGAGCCCTACTAGTTCTAGGCCAGTCTGGAGAACACAGAGAGACCCTGTCTTGAACAAACAAATCAAGAAATGGCATAAATATAACAAAAAAGCTACAAAAATAAAAACAAAGTCAAAGCCAGAACTGGTGTCACATGCCTCTAATCCTAGCACTCAGGAGACTGAGGCAAGAAGACTGCCAGAAGTTCAAGGCCAGCCTGGGCTATATAATAGTGAGTTCAAGGTCAGCATAACTACATAGCAAGAATCTGTCTCAAACCTCCCACCAAAAACAAAGTCAAATGAAAAATTCACAAGTATGTTTTTAATGAAATTAAAAGAGGAGTCAGTCAAAGTCATTCCTGAAAATTAGCATTATTACCCTGTTTCCAAAACCAGACAAGGATCCAACCAAAAGGAGAACTATAGGTGAATCTCCTCAATGAATATATATGTAAAAATCTTCAACAAGATCCTGGCAAAGAGAATGCAATAAATCATTGAAGAGATCATACATCATGACCAACTAGGCTTCCTCCCAGTGGTGCAAGGATGTTTCAACATATGCGTTTTCATTACTTTTCTTGTTGCTGAGACAAATACCCAACACCCAAAGTTAAAGGAGGAAAGGTTGATTTAATTCACAGTGTGCAGCAGTTTCAGTCCATAATTAGCTGACTCCAAGGCAGGGTGGCATGGCAGACAGGTATCGCGGAGGAGAAACAGTTCATGGCAGGCAGAAGGTAGAAAGGCAACAAGGAGTGACCACAGCCCTTTCTATCCCTTATGTCTTATCTTATCCAGGCTATTTAGGGTGGGTAGCACTCACACTCTTAATCCTAGTATGCTTGATCCTAGCATTGCATCATGAATTAATCCTAGCATTACACACTCTAGATTCAGCCACCTCTGAAAAAGCCCCACCTATGACTACATGAGGCTCTGGGAGAACAGCTAGATACAAGCCGTATTACGCAAACCAATAAATGTAATATATCACATAAACAGAAGCAAGGGGGAAATACATGATCATTTCAATAGATGCAGAAAAAGCCTTGATAAAAAACAGGTAGAGAGGGATTTTATCTCAATCTGACAAAAGCCATTAATGACAAACCTACTACCAATATCATATTCAGTGAGGAAAAGCTGAACTCTTTCCCTCTAAAATCAAGAATGAAACAAGGAGGTCCACAATCACTACACCTGTTCAATGTAGTACTCAAAACTTTACCATAGCAATCAGGCAAGAGAAAGAAATGAAAGAGATATGTAAAGGAAAGGAAGAAGTCATACTATCCTTAGTTGCAGAGAGAGTATCCTCTACACAGAAGACCCAAAAAATTTCACCAAATGATTCCTAGAATTAATAACCAAGCTCACCAGTGTAGCAGGATACAAAATCAACACACTAAAATCAATAGTGTTCCTATATACCAATAATTAGCTTGTTAACAAAAATTAGAAAAAAATACCATTCACAATAACATCAAAAACTTTTTAAATATTTAGGAATGAACCTAACCAAAAAAGTGAAAGACCTTCACAATGAATTACCACTACTTTGAAAAAGAAGACTGAAAAGGACATCAGAAAATGGAAAGGTATTTCCTGTTTTGGATAGGCAGAATCAATTTTGTCAGAGTTATTATATTACCAAAACTGCTATACAGATTTAATATAATCTCAATCAAAATGCCAACAGTATTTCTCACACAACTGAAGAAAACAATCCTAAAAACGAACCAGAAGAAACTCAGACTAGCAAAAGCAGTCCTGGGTACTAAAAGCAAAGCAGGAACCATCACAATCCTGGGCTTGAAGTTGTAGCACAGAGCTGCAGGGACTACAAACTGCATGGTGCCGGGGATTTAGTGTTGTGATGAGTGAGTTTGAACATCAGAGATGTGTGCCAGATTCTTTTAGTACAACCAGTAGCTGAGGAGGGGCCAGAACCGAGAAAGTTTCCTTGGCAATGGAAGAAGTTTGATTTCTCCTTTTAAATCACACTTTTGGTTGGGGAGGGCTCAGGGAAGAACAAAGGGAATTTTACAGAAGCAGAGGCATGCCAGGCTAGTGGGGGGCACAGGGAAGTTTCACACGAGGTGAGCTACAAAACTCCTGCAACTGCAGCAAGTATACTCTCAAGCAAGATGTGGCGGTGGGGGTTGCTTTGTACAACTGCGAGCACTTTGTTCTAGCACAGGTACAAAATGGTGTTGAGACACAAGATGGAGTCGGGTTGGTTATCACATTAGCTCATGGCACTATGCCTGCTTGGCAAGCACGAGGTCCTAAGTTCGATTCCTGGAACAGAAAAACACACACAAAAACTACATGGTATTGGCACAAAAACAGACTTGTGGATTAATGCAACAGAATAGAGGATGTAAAAACAACTGCAGGCATTCAGCTATCTGATCTTTGACAAAGGGGTCAAAAACATACACTGGAGGAAAGATACCCTCTTTAATAAATAGTGCAGAGCAAACTGGCTATCTACATGCAGAAGATTGAATCTACACCCAAATCTCTCACCATGTACCAAACTAAAATCAAAACTGATCAATGATCTAAATGTTAAAATAGAAATTCTTAAACTTTTGGAAGACAAAATAGGTAAAACTCTTGAAGACACAGACATGGACTAAGGCTCAATAAATGGGATTGTATCAAATTAAAAAGCTTCTACATAACAACCAACAGAGTGGAGAGATAACCTAGAGAATGAGAAAAAAATTTCCAGGTATTCCTCAGGCAGACAACTAATATCTAGAATATATAAAGAACTCAAGAATTAGACCACCCAAAATAAAAGATATAATCCAAAGATGGCAACTGAAATGAATAGACACTTCTCAGAAGTACAAATGACCAATAAATGACATTGAAAAAAAAAGTTCAACATCTCTGGCCATTAGGAAAATGCAAATTAAAACACACTGAAATTCCATCTTACTCCAGAAAGAGTAGCTATCATCGAGAAATTAAATCAAATTTGGCAAGGCTGTGGGAAAAAGGAACTCTTCTGTTATGTTGTTGGTGGAGATGTAAATTAGTATAATCTCTCTGCCAATCAGCATGGAGATTCCTCAAAAATCTAAAACTAGAAATTCCAGTTGACACAGCTATTCCACCGCTAAGTATCTTACTGAAAGAATTAAAGACATCATATTACAGTGATAAATGCATATTCATGTTTATAGCAGTACAATTTATAACAGCTAAATTTTGGAAGCAACATATGTGTCCATCAACAGGTGAATGGATGAAGAAAATGTGGCATTATACATAATGAATACTACTTTGCCATAAAAAAGATAAAGTCAAGTCATTTATAAGAAAATGGATGCACTTTAAGACCATAATATTAAGTGAAATAAGTTGGACACACCTTAAATATTGCATAGTTTCTCTTATATGAGAAGCCTAAAATATAAACAAAGTGCAAAATAAAGGACAAATAATTTAAAAATTAAGAAAAATCTTTCTCATATGGAAGGGGATTAAAAGGTAAGGAGTTAGCAGGTAGGGAAAGAGGTTGAAAAAAGTTAAGATGTTTCATGACATGTACCAATTCCCCATAAGGAATGTAATCCTTATGTATTGGAAATACGTACTGATAAAAAATAAAACCTTAAAATTTACAGCTATAATCTGCCATCTGTATACTAATATTTAAAAATCTATTGTCTTGATAGGATATAGGGAGAGAGACCTTTTACAGATGAGAAGGGGACTAAGAGATGGAGGGAGGGGAAGGGAGGAATGGGAAGGGGATAAAGATAACTGAGATGTCTTGGGTACATGCACCAACTCCCCACCAGGAATGTGAGCAGTGTGTATCACAAACACATACCAATAAAGAATTAAAAGTATAAAAGAAGAATAAAATCTATTGTCTTCATTTCTTATTAAACAACAGAAATTCTCAGGTATTTTGCATTCTTAGTAAATATTGCCTGAACACATTATAGAGAGAGGCCAAGAGTGGTAGTGCACACCTGTAATCCCAGCACTCTGGAAGCTGAGGCAGGAGGATTGCTGTGAATTCAAGGCCAGCCTGTGCTTCACAGTGAGTGAAAGACCAGCCTGAACTACATAGCAAGACCCTGTCTGAAAAAACAAAAGGAAAAGAAAAGACAAAAAAGAGTACAGTAGAGAAAAGTGTAAAATACGGTAGAAGATAATTAAATGGATATAATGTTTCATGTTGTCTGTTACATGAGTGTGTATATATATATATATATATATATATATATGTATGTATGTTACTGAAAATCTTAAGAAAAATTTATTCTTACCTGCATACTGCCTCTTGCTTCCAAGGTCAATTCTACTATTCTCCTCTCCTTTATCAAGCAACTGAATCTCCTTCTCATGCAAAAGCTGTGCAATCCTGACCTGTTGCTGTTTGACCCGGGTCTCGAGGAGGTGCACCTGTGCTCTGAGCCGCACCTGCTCCTGGGAACAGCTCTCCAGAGCCTGCAAGGCAATGTGCATCTCATTTTCATGGAAAATAAATGCTGCTGCTAATAATAAATGCTGCTAAGAGCTTTGATTCCCATGACAATCCATAAGGCAGGAATGGGTTCCATCCTGATAAAAAGACTTCCTCAGGAGTACCTTGTGGGTAGGAGGAGAAGTCAGTGTTCCAATCCAGTGTAAGAGGTAAGCTCTCTACCTCTACACGATACCACCTTGTGTTTTCCACAAAACAGTGAATTCACATGCCTTGCAGAACTTAGTAGTATTACTAATATGTCAACCCCTACATAAAGGAGGTTTTTTAATTACTTTCAGGAAATATGCTTCTAAAATGAGTCAATGCTTCTAATTAGATGACATATGGTCATTTTTATAAGGGATGATAATTTAGACACTCTTACCCCTCAGTACCTCACTCATGAACCTGTTGCTAGAAAGTCTACTAGAGTCGTTTTTTTCTCTCTCAGCTACTTGAAAAAGAGATGGCAGGAACTGCATCAGCCCAATTATATCATTTATCTTCTCTTGAAAGGCAAATAACCAAAATATATTACACCTGAGTCTAACCATGCCTTTGTGTGTGTATGTGTAGTATTAAGAGTTGAACCCAGGGCCTTTGCACTGACTGCATCCCCAAACTTTTTAAAATTTTTCATTTTGAGAGAGGGTCTCACTATGTCCTCAAACTTATGATCCTGCTGCTCAGCATTCCTGAGTGCTGAGGCTCTGGGCATGGCCACCAGCTTATCAATGCCTTTCTCTGTGGCATTTGACGGAGCAGAGCTTTCTAAAGATAAAGCAGATTTGGTAGATACATTGGGAAGAAAAGTTGCAGACGTGGGTCTCCTAAGGAAGAGCTACTGAGACCAGGAGGTTGCAATTCAAGACTAGAATATTCAATATCTGGAAAGCCACTACGACTCATGAAAAGAGCTTCAGGTTACATTTTTGCTCTTTCATTTTTACCTTTTCATTTCTGCCTATTTGCAGCTCATGTCATGACTTCCTCTGATGAGCATAAATGTTTATTTCCAGGACATAACGCTTACTTCTGAGAACCAGGGCCTTGTGCACTCCAGGCAGCTGCTTTACCATTGAGACACATACATCCAGCCCACATGTACTATGCTTACTTTAATCCAACCATATATCTTTTAGTATATTTCATGAGAGACCAATATTATAATGCCTTTGGTCATGTCCAGACACAGATTTATGAACAAGCTAAATTTTACTTTAAACAAATTCAATAGTTTTAAAAACATCTCAGACACAAAAACAAGATCAATCTGCAATTGGGTAATAATGTGCTATTAACTGCTTATGCAACTACAGAACCATAACAAGATTCAGTCAGACAACAAATGTTTATCAAACTTGGGCACTGAGTGAACTGATGATATAATTGGGGCAGGCTGAGAGACAGAGACTAAACATTTTTTTTTCTTCATTTTTCTTTTTGTGGCAGCACTAGATATTGAACCCAGGGCCTTTGCACTGAGCTGGATCTCCAGCCCTTTTTATTTTTATTTGGAGACAAGGTCTTGCAAAGTTGCTAAATTGCCCAGGCTGAGCCCAAACTTGCAATCTCCTGCTTTAGCCTCCCAGAGTGCTGGAATTACAGGTGTGTACCACTACACCCAGCTGTAGAAGTTATGAATTTTAATATGTTATAACCTTATAGTACTTTTAGACACATGATTTCCTGAAAGTCTTTCAATTATAGTCAGATGCATTTCTTAATATATACATATTCTAACTTCCTGTTCCCATTATTATGTACAACTTTGTATTCGTTCCATAAGTAAATACGGAGACCTGCGGCATTCTGGGTACTTTGCACAATAGCCCAAATAGATATGTTATTTAGGATAAAGGAAAGAGATTATACCAGTTTCCTATAAAGGACTGTAAATTCAGATTTCAGGAGAACAGGCATTCAACCTCAAAACTGAAAGTCATACAGCAAGAGAGTGATAAAAGCCTCTCCTTCTCATCTCTAGCCCAAATCACTGAATCTCTGCTATTTTTTCTATGATTATTTCCTACTTGCTGTTGGTGTTCTCTTATCACACTTTGATTTATCCACTTTGATTTGAGTGTCCTGTGCGATTTGAGTCACACAGGCCAAAAAATAAACAAGAGCATTTTATGGTGTCTGAATCCTGTGTGGCTAAAAAGAGTAGGAAACTGTTAAACATAATTCACTACTGCAACTTTAAAATGATTGTAGGGATTACAGTACAAGCCAAGTGTGCCCAGTCTTGCAACAGTATGTATGGGTTATTTAATGCTTACAAGTTTTCCTTTCACCAGAACTTCGAGTAAATGGATGTCTTAGTCTTTCTCGGCTCATGAGTGGAAGCTGACACAAGTTCACTATAATTAAAGAATCTGTGTAAACCAGGTATGATGTGAGTGAGCACCTTTAATCCCAGTACTCTGGAAAGCTGAGGCAGGGGGATAGCAGGTTTAAGTCCAGCCCTGGGCAGTTTAGTGACTTAATAAGACTCTGTCTCAAAATTTAAGAAGGTTAAAAAGGGCTGCATATAGAGCTCAGTGAAAAAGCTACGGGTTCAATCCCCAAAATCACACCAAAAAAAAAAGAAAAAAAAAAGACCCTGGGTAGTCTAATAGCATTCAATATTAAAAAATCCAAGGTCAATTCTAATTCCTATGACCAGTTTTACATTCTTGATATAATGTAAAAAGTGGAAATAATCCAGCAAATTAAGGAATACTTATTTGTTGTGAATATGGGTTATTACTTTTAAAATTCTTTTTAAGATTTTCTCAGTGTTCCTGTGTGCCAAGTGTTCCCACAAAACTTTCCCCTCATTTTCAGTTGAATTTTTCCAGTGGCACGTTACTACATATTTTCTGCAACATAAAAGAAAACCCAGCTCAAAGCAGGTATTTCAAACATGATAATGTTTCCACAGTAAACTTACCCAGCTTCCCCTGACTGTTATCAGAACAGTGGCAACAAGGATGAAACCCAGTGTCTTCGCCATTTTCTTCATTGAAAGAACTGCAAGAATAAAACGAATTTTTAAACTTCATTTTCCCCTTGTACTAGAGATTTGTACTTACAAATGCTAGGCAAATGCTCTACCACTGAGCTATGTCCAGCCTAACTTTTATTAACGTATCAACTTTGAATTTTTCATGAAACAAGAACTGGATTTAGACTCAAGGAGCTCCAGGAGTTCTGAAGATATTCCAGGCCATCTCTGATCTGAAGGTCACCCAGAAAACTGTCGCAGATATTCCTGGCCTTCTGCCTTCACAAAGTGATGCTCAGCATAACCTTGAATAGAATGGTATTTGTTCAGTGACACAAACATAGAAGAAATGCTCATTCTTTTGGGGTCCTAATGTACTTCTTGGATGATGGAGTAGAAAAGGTACAGGCTAAGTAAGCAGAAAAACCTGTGTCCAAATTTTGGCTGTGATGTCTGGTTGTGTGACCTTGGGCAACTTACTACAATGCTCCTGTTCTATAAAATGGAAATAATAATTGTTATCACTACCTTATAGGGTTGTGGAAGTTTGGAGATAATATTTTAAGGTATCTTGGCATTTAAGTGCTAAATCAATAGGAACTCATTTTGTATATGGAAGATTTTTTTTTATTTTTAAAGGAAGAAAGTTGTAACAAATAGGAGAAGATATGCATTGTTTTTCTTGATGTCTCAATGTTTAAGCAAGCAAAAGAGATCAGTATTAAGTTTCAGCTTAAAGTTTGGGAGAAAAATTAACTTTACACATAGGGGGGTCAAACCCAGGTCCTTGCACATTCCAGGCAAGCACTTTACATGACCAACATTTAAATCGACATTAAATTATTGGTCTTGGTGAAAAATTTTGTTCAAATTCAGAAGTTTCTGTGTGCTACCAAAAGGGTGAGCTTTCATAAATTTTAGAAACTAAAAATCCTGTAAGGACAGAAAATATTTGCCTAATCTTCAAACAAATTTTATACCCGTGCTTTTGCTTTTAAAAGATATTAACATTAACCGAATGATTTGTTAGCCTATTTTTATTCTTATGCCCCATCATCACTAGTCCTACTCATGACTCATGAATCACTTTCCCCGCTTTGATATAACCGAAGAAATGGTGCATAAACTTTGCTACTCACTGAGATCCCTTGAGAGCTTTAAGAAAAACCTCCATATCCTGGCCTTAAACTCAAGGAACAGAGTGGCTAGAAGTATATAATTTTACTTCACACATTTGTACTACTGGGTCTTTCTTACAACTTCCCTAGAACTATGCTATGCCTATTACAAGCATCATCTGGTATAATCCACAAACGACCCTAAAGAGCAGGTACATCCAGATGACTAGGTCAAAGGGTTAAATCATTTCCTTAAAAATCACACAACTGATACATGAAACACCTGGCAAATGTAGGTTTCCCTCCTCGGAGGCCAGGGCCCTTAATCAGCCCTACACAAGGTCTTCCTCACTCTGCTCTTGCTACACACAGGAAAATGGACTGCAGAGAAATCCTGCAACTTGGCCTTCTCTGTCCAACATCACTCTCACTTCTGACTATGGCTCACTTATTTGTTCCCGAATCCTATATTCTTCCAAAAGAACGTTAGGTTGCGACTCTCCCGGTAGCATCATGGCCGGGGGCAGGGGAAGACTGGTTCTTCTACAAGGCTGTGGACCCTGCTTCTCCACAAGGCTGCTCTACCCAACAGCCAGACTTGGCCACTGTTCTCCTGGCCTGGCCAGAGAACATGGAACTCGTCTCTGTAGCCTCAAAGAGATCTGCAGAGACTGATGCTGGAGATTCTTGACTGGCCATTCTTCCAAAAGGCCCACTGGTTGACAAGCTTCATTTATGCCCACAAGAATAATATAGGAATAACCAATATTTTTCTTTTTTCTTTCAAAGGAGATTTTTCTCTGAAGGAAGGCATATTTTAATTCATTCTCTCTCTCTCCCCTTCCCCACCTGCCTCCCTCCCTCCCAGGGCACTATAACACTGAGCAATACTCCCAGCTCTTAAATTTTCTGTTTTAAAAGAGGCCTAGTGGTACATACCTGAAATAACACTCTGGGAGGCGGAGGCAAGAAGATCTCTAGCTCAGCAGGGGTAATTTAGCAAAGTAACAAGACCCTATATACTATCTATTTATATATTACACTATAATATATACATATAATACTTTCCTATCTGAATTGGAAATATATCAAGATCAATTTTTCTGGTACATCATAAGGCTTAATTAACTACTCTTTCAAAATAGAAAAGACAAGTTTCCTTAGACTTTGACATTATTGATTCTTTCAGTTATTTGCTATTATATAAAAATTATTATTTAGGACTCTTATAGCCTGCTTCCATGTCCCCTCCTGAATTTTGCAATTCCCAGACCAACCCCTTTCTGAGACACTCATGGCTCTTTAGTTCATTCATACTTTGCAAAAACATTTATTGAATGCATACTAAGTGCTAAGCAAAGTTCTGGCAGTGGGCTGAGAATACTGAAATTATACTCAGTCCTGTCTAAGTAAATCATAGTGTAATACAAAATTTTCAGCCTTTGAAAATAGTTTTACTGATTATTGGCAGGCCTCTACAAAAGAAGTTGAATGTTAACCTAAAAAGATTTGAAATTTTCAGCCTATAATCCAAGGACTGTGGGAGGCTGAAGCAGGAGAATTGCAAATTCTAACCCAGCTTGGGAAATTTAGTGGCTTAACAAGACCCTGTGTCAAAAGAAAAAAGAAAAAAAGGGCTGGAGATAGAACCCAGGGTGAAGGCCCCTGGTTCAAATCCCACTCAAAAAAAAATAGCTCAGTGGCACCTCGCCTGCATCATAAGAGCAAGGTCCTGAGTTTGATCCCTAGTACCAAAAAAAGGAAAATTGAAACATTTTAACTAGAGAAGTAGTTTGAGTGGATGTGTTGTTTACCAAAATCAGTCACTCCAATGGAGGCGCTAATGTCCATTATGAAAAATCAGAAATCAGACTAATGAGGAAGGAAGCAATCCTCATATCCCCTGCTTGGTCAAATTTTGAGGGCCACAGAGATTGGGCTGGAGCATCAGCTACTTAAGCTTAGTGGCACACAACTGTAATCCTAGCCCTTAGGAGGCTGAGGCAAGAGGGATCACTAATAAGAGTTCAAGACTAGCCTAGGCTACATAGTAAGATCAAGGCCAGCCTGAACTACATAGCAAGAAAACAAACAAAAAGTTATTTAAAAGTATGTAATTTAAAAAAGAAAAACACTCCATGTTGTGAAAAAAATATATAAATTGAAAGCAGGAATTCTAACTTGTATTTGTATGTATATATAACTAATTATATAACATATGGCATAACATATAGTGGTTAGCATTAGATTTCATAGAAAATAAAAACTGGTGACAATTAAAGCCTTAAAAGTTAAGTACCTTTGGTCCCCAAATAGATTAAGGAAAGAAAAATATTTGTGAAGTGAAAATTATAATATGATCCTTTTTCGTTTCCATTTTGTTGAAACTGTAGGTTCTATCATTTACCTCAAACCCCCATCCCACTCATTCAAAGCATAAAGAGAATGGAAATAAGATGTAATCCTAAATCTGTTTCCCAAGTTGCAGAAGCCGTCTCCCAGCTAATCAATCCTATCTCTCTGAAAGAACAATGGTTATTTCCTGAGTTATTATCATCCCTACAAAATAAATCAGCATTATCATATTCATGACAAAAGCACAGAGATATTAAACAACTTACCCAAAGTCAGAAATGAGTCAGAGGCACAACTCAAGCTTCATCAGACACTGCCTCAAGGGTCCTCTAACTGCATTCAGAATTTGTGTTGGTTGTTTTTTTCTCTCCATTATTTGATTAGAAATAGAGACAATGTTGGTTCTGGCTTTACTCCAGGAACAAAGTGAAGAAATGTGTTTAACTGGAAGGGAAAACCTAAAACAGAAAGAAAAAGATTTAAGGACAAATCCCAATACTATATTTTCATTTATCCCTATTTGTATGAATATTTATAAAATACTCACTAATAATCTTCATTATTATTTCTATCATTGAGCTCATCCAGAGAATTTCAGTACTTTAACTTCAGTAATGCTAACCTGAAGATTAAGAAAAATCAAAGTTCAGCTGAAGTTTTGTTTTATAGGTACTAAGGATAATAAACTGTTACCCATAAAAATATGAATTAAAGTGTAATTTCAACTAAAACATGAAAAGAAGCCAAATTTTTACTCAGTTATAAAAATGTGGCAAGTTAATAATTGCCAAGATGAAATGTTCAGTTTATTTAAGCTTGAAGAAAAGTGAAAGTATTCCCTGAACTGCAAAATTGTATAATTTATCTGTAAGAATCAATTATACTCCATGCAAGTTGTTACTTTTGTTTTAAACTTTTCTAGAGGATTTTCTAATGTGTAATAGGTGTCTTGTTAGCTCTATTAATCATATAGCATAACAGCTTTAGACTAGAGATCCAGATTCATTGTTTCTTTATTCTGATAGAATTCAAGTAGTTGTTTGCTATTCGTTCTGTGGTCTCTATTTATTAACTCAGATTCCAGTAAAATTTAAGCAGTGTTTCCTTCTGTTGTTTGCTTATTAGACTTGAGTATTGGCAGGGTTTGGTCTTCCTGGTAAATATTTACCTACCACTTGCTTAGAACCTTTGAAGGTTCTCAGGGAAAAGATAGTCCTGATGACTTCCCAGGAAGAAAAAAATTAATTAGACTTAAGTAATTTACACACACAGGGGAAATGGAAATTATACATTCATAACGGTGCAGAATTCAAACTTTTGACATTAAATGTCAAAAGCAAACCATGGGGTCACTTGTATTTGTAAAATGTGATAATTGCCTCTGGGGTAGAATGAAATATTTTAAAATACAATCCTACTTTTTCTCTTTGTACCCTGTTACTTTGTACAGCAACTGATAGGCTGTACCTTCACTTCCTCAGAGAAGGGATAGTAATAACAACAACAACAACAACAACAATAATAATAACAACAAAAATAATAGTAACTGTCACATGAGGTGCATTTATGTGCTAGATACAGTAATTTTTTTGTCCTTTGGTGTTGGAAGCCTCCAGAGCCTCAATCACTGAGCTACATTCCCAACCACAACAGAAGTAATATTCAGCCACAACAGCCCTATAGGAGGTGCTGTTACCATCTCCATTTCACAGGTGAAGAAGAAACCAAGGCATTTGTGACTTGCCCAAGGTCACATCACTAGCAAGAGTCAGAGCCAGAATTCAAGGGAATCTGGCTCAGAATCTGTGCTCTTTACTAAAAAGATAGATCATGATGTCAGTTAATGACTTGCCAGGCTCATTGCCTTAGGAGAAACCTAGAAAGAGCTAATCAGACAGTAAGGACAAAATCTAGGGTCAGTGTTCTAAGGAAGCATGCCAAAAATTGAAACTGCAAGCAGTAATATATTATTCCTTCTGTCCATGATGCATAGACAGAACACAGTGGAAGAATTACCAACTTGGTCGGAAGGAGGGATATTGCTTGGTTGGTAAGATATATGCCTAGCATATACAAGGCCCTGGCTGTAATCACAAGCACTGAAAAAGAGAGAGACAAAGAAAGGGAAAGACAAATAGAAAAAGGAATGAAAGAGGGGAAGGAGGGAAGTGAAAAAGGAAAGAAGGTAAAATTGTGCCTGCGCATAGTTGTATCAAAGCTACAAAATGGGAATGAGATCTGGGATCACTGGCTGAAAAAAAGTATGAGAAAGAAATGATGTAAGAGGAGCAGATAGGACCCAGTGTTTGAGGTGATGGACCAGAAATGGAAAGATCAGGATGCATACTTTAAGGCACTTTTTCAAAAAGGGGCTTCACTGAACAAGTTTATAATCGTTTAGACTCACACTTCATATCAGCTTGCTGAGAATTTATATTGTATATACTTATTCGAAGAGTGATGAGTCTTTGGGGAACTGTTATGGCTTATATCTAGGTGACCCCTCAAAGCCTCATGCACTCATAGGTGGGACTTTTGGGAAGGCGGCTGGGTCATGGGTGTGTGATATTGGATTAATCAGATTTATACCTGGGTGTGATGTTAGGGGGTGAAGCCGGGTGGGGAGAGGTGGGTTCCTATGGGCATGACCTGGAGGAATATATATATGTATATATATAGTCTTCTTCCCCTGTTGGCTCTCTGCTCCCCACCTGCCATGCCATAAACGGTTTCTCTGCTATGCCCCTCTGCCACAACACCCTGCCTTGGAGCCAGCCAACTGTGAATTGAAACCTCTACAAACTGTGGGCCAAAATAAACGTCTATTCCTTTAACGTGAGAGTGCTGTGTATTTTGTCTCAGCAATGAGACAAACTGAGAGAAGAACTGACTAAACAATTTGTTTCTTGGAAATATGTAAAACAAATATGCTAATGTATTAATTTAGACCTTGTGGAATAAGTAGGTGTTTTGCCCAGAACACTTCCTCATGGTGGGCAAAGGGACTTTAGATAGCAAATTTAAAAGAAGGAAATTTCAGGAAACAAAGAACATAACATAATTAAGGATGCTGGATAATCTTGGAGGTTTTCTCTTTTAAATGTCTTTAGATATACTTTTTTACTTTTTCCTCTGGACATCAGGTACAGTTTCACCAAGATCAAGTCACTCTGGCTCCCAGCTAGAGTGTGAACACGACAAATCCTTTCCTTCTTTTGGAAGACCTCCTTCAAAGAACTCTTCAATGTATACATCAGACCTAGCACAACTGTCATCCGAACCCTATGGACCTAGTTTTGTGGCTGACAAATTAGACACCTACACATCTGCTGTAGTTAGGGTTTGCAAGATAACAGATTTAATATAGGACACATAATTTATTTCATAATAATCATCCAAAAAATCAAATTCAGAGAAGCGCAAGAGATTTGTTCATGTTAGAAACCAGAACAATCCAGCCAAGGGTCTAAATGCTAGTGTCTCATGCCAGTGTCTCCCATGAGTCTAGCCAAAGGCCTAAAGCCCATGGCAATGTCCCCCAGGAGTCCAGTCAGAAGTCTAGAGCCCATGGCAACATCTCATGTGAATCTGTATTGAGGATCTGCACTGAGAAGGACCAAGGGCCAGTGCTGTAACCTAGAAAGTCTGCACTGGAG
Source organism: Fukomys damarensis (assembly GCF_012274545.1). Lineage (NCBI taxonomy): Eukaryota > Metazoa > Chordata > Mammalia > Rodentia > Bathyergidae > Fukomys > Fukomys damarensis. The sequence goes on from NW_022900930.1 coordinate 17,385,600, forward strand.
AGGGGAAGGATCTGTGCCATCAAGCTGAGGGATCTGCAGGAGCCAGGAATTGATGGTCAAGGTCAAGACTAGAGCTCCCCTGACAAGAACAGCAGCCATCCCAGTGACAGGGAGGACTCAGCCACCTCTGAGGATGAGAACAGCTGAGTTCTTATCAGGAAATCCAGTAGTGGAAAGCTTCTCCAGGAAAATCAACAGCGTACTATCTTCCCCTCCAATTCTCTTTTTATACCCTTGGCAACAATTCTCAGTTTGGTCTTCCACACCCAGAACCAAGCTGGCTCAGCTCAGCTGAGCATTCCAAGTTGACCATTAGTTAATCCATCATACCTTCACAGGAATTTGACCCAATCCCAGTAGGAAAGTTTAATTTCATGTCTCTCCATATGCAGTGTAAACCAGCAGCACTGGCCATGTTTGCTCTCAGCCCCATCATTAATTAGTCTCAGGTGACTGATCTTAACTCCACTAATATATCCTATCAGCAAGTATTTCTGCTGGTTCTTTTTGCACAAAATGAGACACAACATTTATGGGGCTTCTAAAACATTGTGCCTGGTATAATTACACTTTAAACTTAAAATGCATCTTTCATTAAAATATTTAGAATGGAGCATATTTAACTATCAAGGAATGACTTTAAGAGTAATCTTCATTTCAGGAAACTAACAGACCCTTCTCGGATGAAGCTAATAAAATGTTCCCTAAAATGTTGGTTTAGATATCAGGCAGAGTACTTAGAGAATATAAATTTATATAGCAGAGGTATGAGAAATTACTATAAAAATTTAAATTAGTAATACTAAACCAATTTTACTAGTGAATCATTCTATTCCTGTTATCTATGTAACTACACAGTGGAAAGTGGTTTTCTCTAAGTGGTACATGTTTGCAGTACATAAATGATTACATTTGCTGTGGGGAATTAGTACACAGATAAAATTTCTTCTTTGCTTTTTCTTTTGCCTTGAGTAAACATTCGTTTTTACATTTATTATTTATTTATTTATTTGGCTTTTTGAGACAGGACTCACTATCATCTAGCTCAGGCTGGCTTTAAACTCACCTTGATTCTTTTTAAAATACCCTTTCATTTCCCTTTCTTTCCCTCTCTCCATAACTTGTTCCGTTCCCTTTTGCAAAAGATCTATCTCCTTACTTCCTATTACCTATGTCTTATTTTACTCTTTACTTATTTATGCCTTGGACTTTTCATAGAAGAGAAACCATGTGGTATTTAAGCTTGTGATATTTATCTCTGATTTACTTAACACTATGGTCTCAAGGTGTATCTATTTTACTGCAAATAGCTGGCTTATCCTTTGTGCCAGAGTAGTACTCTATTGTGTATAAAGGCTGTACTTTCTTTATCCACTCATCTGTTGATGGCCATATAGGTCTCTTCCAAGACTTAGCTGTTACAATTTGTACTGCATGTATCACTGTAATTTGATATCATTAACTCTTCCTGGAAGATACATAGAGGGGGAAAGTTGCAAAGTGGATTAAGGCATGGCAAAATGGCTGTCCACCGGGCAGACCTGTCAATTGAGAGACTTGTTTACCACAGAGACCCAGGCATAGAGCAGCAGCTCTTAAGCCCGGCACCTGCACTGGCTACTCACTAGGGAATGGGGACTTCAATTCTTCTGGCACGGGATCTTTGCAAGATCAAGCTGAGCCCTACACCTGATACCAATCTTCAGGTACATGATCAAGCAGGTTTTTGATGAGATGGCTTAGATCTGCCACCAGAAGGAGAAATACAAGATGGCAGTCACTAAGCTGGAGCAGCTGTGAGCCTTTTCACCAGCCCACCCTCATGCTGCAGGGAACATATTTTCCTAATTTAACTGGCTCACACTCACTCAGCAGAGCACTTTTTCTTCCTAAGCAGTTCTTTTGTGCTTTTTATTCTTTGCTATTTCTGTTGGCTTGAATAACTTTACTTTTTACTATTTGTTTTATCTACTTATTTTTGATTTTTTAAAACAGGGCCTCACTATGTACTTTGGGCTGGCCTTGAACTCACTATGTAGCCAAGAATGGCCTCTAACTCACTGAGATCCTCTTGCCTCAGCTTCCTAAGGCATTAATTGTTCTTTGAACAAGACAGAAAGAGCCTGGGAAGGATTAACTGGCTACTACGTAAGTAAAATGGATTTTTTATTTTGGGGATTTTTTGAGGAATTTCCATAAGATTTCCTTAGGAGTTGTACTAGTTTACAGTCTCACTATCAGTGTAGAAGTGTGCCTACTTCCCCACAGTCTTTCCGGTGTATCTTATGACAGCTCATGAAAACATCCACAGTATCACCAAAAAGAAAGAAAAAGGAAGGAAAAAGAAAAGACACCACCCTAAAATATATAAAAGAGGAATAAAGTTTTGTCCAAGAATTAAGGGACTTCATCAATCATTAGGCAACACTTAGGAATAAATACAACAAATGAGCAATCAAGGTTAAAACGGAGTCTTGGGTATAGAGGCCTATGAAGTGTCCCTTTTACAGTTCCTTAGTATCCTGAGCAGACAGTGATAAAACTGTTGTAATAATCAAGATAAAAATCTACATTATTGTCTTTTAAAAACTAGTTACCTTGCTCTATTCCTGACCAACTCCAGGGACCATCAAGGTTTTGGAAGAGGATAGTGGTAAGGGCCACTTCCTCCTTCCCTGCTCCAACCCAGACTTGAAGCCCTCAAACAAGCTTTTATTAGGCTATGATATTTGGAAAATTATTCTGAAACTTCTTTTCTGTAAATCCCCCTCTCCTTCCCTTATCTATGGTCCTAGACTATTGCCACATTGCTACATAACTTTCCATGCACATAAGTGTTTTGGACCATGTCCTACCCTCTACCTTCTCTTTTACCTTACAAAAAGCAGAAAAAAATTTTTTTTAAATTTTTATTACTACAGTTTTGTATTACACAGTGATTACATTCTTCATGAGGAGTTAGTAATTGCACATAAAACATCTTTTAAAAGGGGAGGAATTTTCTGTCTCACCAGTCAATATAGTAAGTCACACTGGTGCTGTAGCTATCACCACTGTAAAAACAAACATTTGTGAGATTATGCAGAGGAACATTATTTTTTATTTCCACAAAGTTTCCATTACAGAACATAATTCAGGCTTTAGTTCTATGTAATGAAAGTTCATTAAAAAAAGTTTTCTCTCCAAAATAAATATAGTTCTACTCCTAAATAAAAAGAAAATGATCATCACTGTCTAATAAATAGGATGCACTGACCACACACTGTTACCAGTACTCCCTCTTCAATCCCTGTAACATGATAGTACCATAATCCCAGCACTGGGGGGAGATTGAGGCAAAAGGATCACCATGAGTTCAAGGCCAACCCGGCCTACACAGTGAGTTCACGCTAGCCTGAACTACATAGCGAGACCCTGCCTCAATAACAAATACAAACAAATAATAAAATGGCTGGAAAAAAATAAAAAGGCATAAACTTACAATGCCAAAGAAAACAGATATGATACATGAGGAGATAAGAGATTAAAACTACCTTTGAAAGAAGTTTTGCAAGAACTGTATAGTTCATTTGGTTACTTTATCAGTAGGGCAGATAATTAGGGGAAGGACCTGAGCTAGAGCTGGGTGACTGCCATTTTGGTAAGAATTAAAATAATAGATAGTATATTAGGTCTTTGGACAAAGGATGAACTTCCTCATCAACATGGAATACAGCCCCCTCCCTACAAAAGGGAATTGCAGCAACTCTCCACTAAACCCCTCAGTTTTACAGAATTTAAAATGCAAAATAATTTTTTTTTTTTTTGCTCTGAAATCCATTTCCTTTAAATCATGCATGCTGAAGAACGGGGTTAGAGAGCCTGAGTAGAATTTATTTTAAACCCACAGAGTCACATGTGATTGGTGACAATTGAGCCATTCCTGTGCTCTGTTTATCTAAAATTAGCTCTGAACTGAGGGGCCATGTGGCCACCCACTTGGGATTCCTCTTGCAAATCCAGGAACTAATCTTATTTTCAATAAAACTCTCCTAACATCCTCCTTTGGCTTTTGTCTTCATTTCTCAATGTTGTGAGGCCACAGGCTCAGTACATACCATGAGGAACTACAGAATTTAATGGTAACAGGGATGAATATAGGCAGACTGGTGAAATAACATAAAGAACAGTTGGCTCTGAGAACCTCTTATCCACCACCATGTAGTTCCTACTCTCTTATTCATACACTGCCTACTTCTTTCTCCTATTTTTTTTTCATTGAGTTTATTGGTACTTTTAAAGTATACAAACAGTTACATTCATCATTGGGATCTTGTATCTTTACATGGCAGGTCTTGGTTCTCATTTTTTCCCAAATCCCTTGCCCTCCCTTTGGCCCCTCCAGCCTCCACTATTTACAAAGACTTTGTTTCCATTTTTTCCTTTTCTCTTATTTTTTCTTTTGCCTTATTTCCTTTCCTCTACCCTTCCCACTTCCACTACCCCATTAGCCCTTTTCTTCCTATTTCATATTATCAGTTACACAATTTGGATCTTATTTACATTTTTAGTTTTTCCCACTAGAGAAACTATTCTGTATTTACACTTATGTGTTCTATTTATTTCACTTAAGAGTATGGCCTTGATATGCATCCATTTTCCTATGAATGACTCCAGTTTCTCATTCTTTATGGCTGAGTAGTACACCATTTTATAGAAAAAGCACATCTTCTTTATCCAGTCTCTGATTGATGGGCAATTGGGCTGTTTCCAAGCTTTAACTATTACAAACTGTGCCTCTATAAACATGGGTGCACATATATCCTTTTGGTATGATTCCTTTAATTCTTTTGGAAAGATACTTAGCAGAGGAATAGCTGGGCTAAATGGGACCTCTAATGCTAGTTCTTTGAGGTATCTCCATATTGATTTCCACAGTGGTTGCACCAATCTGCACTCTCACCAACAATGGAGAAGGGTTCCTTTCCCCCCACAACCCTGCCAACATTTGTTATTGGTTGATTTCTTGATAGCAGCCATTCCTTCTGGGGTGAGGTGGAATCTGTGTTGTTTTCATCTGCATCTCTCGAATGACCAATGATGTGGAACATTTTTTCACATATTTATTTGCTGCTTTTACTTCTTTGAGAAATGTCTATTCATTTCAGATGCCCATTTTTGAATTGGGTCTTTATATTTGGAGGGGCTATTTTGAGTTCTTTATATATTCTAGATAATGGTTCTTTATCTGAGGAGCAGCTGGTAAAAATTTTTTCCCATGTTGTAGGTTGTTTCATAGCTCTGTTGGTGGTTTCTCTTGCAATGCAGAAGCTTTTTAATAAGATGCAATCCCAGTTGTTGATTCTTTCTGCTAGTTCCTGTGCTATTGAGGATTTGTTCATAAAGTCTTTTCCTATGCCAGTGTCTTCAAGAGTTCTGCCTAACTTATCTTCCAGCAAGTTTAGTGTTTCTGTTTTAATATTTAGATCTTTAATCCACTTGGACTTTAGTTCAGTGCATGGTAAAAGATAAGGGTCTAGTTTTAATCTTTGGCAAGTTAAAATCCAGTTTTTCCAACACAATTTATTAAAGAGGCTATATTTCCTCCACTGAGGAGGGTTGGCTCCTTTGTCAAAGATGAGGTAGCTGAGTGTGTCTGGAGTTGTTTCTGCATCTTCTAATCTACTCCACGGATCCTTGGGTCTGTTTCTTTGCCAGTATCATGCTGTTTTTATCACAGTGGCTTTGTAGTATAGTTTCCAATTGGGGATTGTGATACCCGCTGCTGTTGGGGCATGAGAGGACAGAAGGCGGAAGTGCTGACCCCAAGTCCTGGAATGCTGGTCCTCACTGGGTCACAGGTGTCCCGAAGGCGACATGCTGGAGCCAGTCCCTTGACTTACAAACAACCCCCTGAACTCTGTGTTTGTTCTTGTTCATGAGTTACACTCCCTTCTGGTCATAAACAGAGGTTGTCTTATCTTGATGTTATATTCTTAGCTTAAACAGTGTATATCTGCTTGTTGCTTCTTATGACTGATTGTTTATCTTACTCATGCCTCCTTGTGATTGAGGTTTATTACCAATTGCTGAGATCATGCTTGTGTGTGTGGCCTTGAAACTAGTATATAACACCCTGCATTAAAAATAAACTTTGCCATTAGCCATCAGCTTTTGGTGATTCATTGTGTCCGTGGTCATATCCCCGAGTCCCCTTCTCTAGAAGAAGACCTCAACACGCTGCCATGTCTCGGTTGCCTAGAATTGCTTTTGATATTCTATGTCTCTTCTTGTTCAAAATGAATTTTTGGATTATTTTCTCTGGTTCAGTGAAATATACTGTTGGAATTTCAATCAGGATTGCATTGAATCTGTATAGCAGTTTTGGAAGTATGGCCTACATCACTACATTGATGCTTCCTACCCAGGAGCAGGGGATATCTTTCCATTTTTTATCTTCTTTTCTCAGAGTGCTGTAGTTTTCAGTGTAGAGGTGTTTTGTCTCCTTTGTTAGATTGATTCCTAGATACTTCATTTTTTTGGATGTTATTGTGAAAGGAATTGTTTCCCTAATTTCTCTCTCAGTGAGTCTGTTATTTGTGTACAGGAAGGCTACTGATTTTTGAGTGTTGACCTTGTATCCAGCTACTCTGCTTAAAGTATCAAGTCTAGAAGTCTTTTGGCAGTTTTGGGGTTTTCTATGTAGAGTATCATATCATGAGCAAATAATAAGAGTTTAACTTCTTCCTTTTCTATCTTATTGCTTTAATTTCTTTCTCATTTCTATTGCTTTGGCTAATATTTCCAGAACTATATTGAACAGGAGTGGTGATAATGGACATCCTTTTCTTGGTCCCGATTTTAATGTGAAGGTTTTCAGTTTTTGGCCATTTAATATGATGTTAGCTATTGGTTTTTCATAGACAGCCTTCATCAAGTTTAAATATAGACCATCTATTACAGTTTTCTGCAGGGTTTTTTTTTTTTAATCATGAATGGGTGTTGAATTTTGTTGAATGCTTTTTCTGCTTCTATTGAGATGATCATGTGGTTTTTATCCTTGATTCTGTTAAGATAGTGTATTACATTTATTGATTTATATGTGTTGAACCATCCTTGCATCCCTGGGATAAATCCAACTTGGTCAGGGTGTATGGTATTCTTGATGACCCTCTGTATTCTGTTTGCCAGTAACTTATTGAGGATTTTTGCATCTATGTTTATTAGGGAGACAGGCCTATAGTTTTCTTTTTTGGTTGAGTCTTTCCCTGTTTTTTGTTTTTGTTTTGTTTTTTGGTTTTTTAGACAGGGTCTCACTATGTAGTTGAGACTGACCTGGAACTCACAGTGATCCTCCTGCCTCAGCCTCCCGAGTGCTGGGATTACAGGTGTGTGCCACCATGCCCGGCTCTTTCCCTGTTTTTTGTATCAGAGCAACACTTGCTTCCAAGAATGAATCTGGAAGTATTGCTTCCCTTTCCATTGCATTGAAGAGTTTAATGAGTTAATGTCCCTAAATGTGTTGTAGAATCCAGCAGTAAAGCCATCAGGACCTGGGCTTTTCTTAGTTGATAAAAGTCTCCCAAATGGGAGTGATTTTTCTCTTTTCCCCTAAACTCCAATGACTTGGCAGTCAATGTCAAGAGACACTTTTGATTTTCATAATTGGGAAGAGGACTGCTACTAGTATCTAGTAGGTAAAGGCCAGGATGCTGCCATGCACAGAATAGCTCTCAACAACAAAAATCACCCAGCCCAAAATGCCAGTAGCGCCAAGGTTAAGAAACTCTGAGCTATGTTAAAACAGACATGTAAAATCTAGTTCAGAGATCTTCAACTAGCCCCTTATTTGGAGTTGCTATTTTTTTGTTTTTGGGTACTGGGGATTGAATTGAAGACCTTGTGCTTTCAAGGCAAGCAGTGGAGCCACTGAGCTAAATCCTCAGCCCTAACTAGCTCCTTATTTAGCATGACTAATCTCTTCTTCCATGAATTTACCCACTATGCTAAATTAAAATCAATTATATTCTATGGTGGCATACATTTGTAATTCCATTATTCTGGGAGACTAAGGCAAGAGGATCCAGCACAGGCAACTTAATGACTTGCCACACCCTGTCTCAAAACAAAAAACAAAAAAGGACTGGGGATGTACCCCAGTGTGATGGCCTGTGTGTGTGTGTGTGTGTGTAATATACACACCCATATACAACACATATATATATATATATATATATATATGTATACACACAGCCACATTTATTATAGATACGCTTCAAAATTACTTTTACATTCTGCTTAATAGACTGTGTACATCTATTAACATGGATGAATATAAGATAATACTGAATGAAAAAAGCAAGTCAAGCAGAATATATTCAGTATGATACCATTTATATAAAGGTTAAAAAAAGAAAAATTAAATAGTATTTACATATGGATATCCATAGTTATATCAGGAAATTAAGGAATGATAACACTAATTCAGAATAGTATTTATGTCTCCAAAAAGAATTGAGCCTTGAGAAGAAAGTGAGCATTCTTTAAATATATTAAATTCTATTTTCAGGTTAGTTGGATTCTTGAAGTTTTTACAATTGTAACTTATAATTTACATATTTGTCATGTATTCTTTCATATCAAAAAATCTCATAAGGGCCAGGGATTTAGCTCAGGGGCGCCATGCCTGCCTCACAAGCACAAGGTCCTGAGTTTGATCCTGGTACTGGGGGGGAAAAAAACCTCTTAAGAATAGTAACAAAATTCACTTGTAAATAGTATGAGGTGGCAATAAAGATTTTTCCTTTATGTTATATCCCCACCTGCAGGTTAGAACTATGCATTGCAAAAATCTTTTTAAAAACTATTTTTGCCAAACATTTTTAAAATTAATGAACATGAAAATTCTGCAAGGCATTAGGGATATAAAGAAGTACAAAAAGTATGGTTTCTGCTATATCCATACTTACAATTCATCTGTAGATAAAGAACATACAGAATATATTAAAAGACGAACAATGTAACACAAAATGTTAAATAGAAAGTACCACCTAATCAGTACTAAATATTAAAAACAGAAACAAATATATTTTACAGATCTTGACTACTAATTTAGTTTATGTTAATTTAAATCCAAGTCTCTTGTTTTATTCACTCTGCTATTACCTAAAGCCAAGCTCACTTACTTCATACTTGTTACCACCTATTCTCTTTGTCCATCTCTTTTTTTCTTCTTCCCAAGATGCACTAAACATTGCCACTAGATTGAAGTCTTAACCATCTCATCTCCCTCTTTCCAAAAACCTCACATGGTTTCACAATACCTGGAGAACAAAAGTCTAAAATTTTCAGGTCAATAGTTAAGGATTTCCAGAGTTTGGCCCCATTTTGTTCATCAATCTTGCCTTCTCCTGCCTTTCCACCTCTCATCCCACATGAATCCTTTGCTTCTCAAAGTCTTGTGTGTGTGTCTGTGTCTGTGTGTGTGTTGTTCATTTCTCATTCTGGATCTTTTGTCTGTATTCTGATATGCCCTGTTCCTATGAACATTTATACCGTTAAGAGTTTACATCAAGAATGACCCTCCCTCTCTACTTACATGCCTACGGATGCAGGGCTTTTGTAGGGTGATTGGATCATGGGATGGATTCATGCCCCGGTGAGTTCAGGGGCTGCATGTGCTGCTGGAAGGTGGGGCCTGGTCAGAAGAGGAAGGTTACTTGCAGTGTGAGTTGGAAGGATATTATTATTGCTCTTTGCTTCTCCCTTTTCTCCCTGCCTCCCGGAAGCCAGGACAGGAGCAATTTTCCTTTGCCAGACCCTTTCACCATGCTGTTACTGCCTTGGAACCAGCTGACCAGAAACTGTAATGATGAGGCAAAATAAACCTCCCCTTTCAACTGTGGGTGTCAGATATTTGTCTCAGCTATGAGAAAAGTGACTTAGATGTATCCCCTGAATCTTTAGTACATGTGTTAAATTGTTATCCTAAATGCAGAAACAAGAAACATAGCTTCAATGTGTATTTCTTAGAAGCAAGTTTTCTGTTTGGTAGCTACCCTTCCACAGATTACTGTCCCTAATTTTAACCTATATAAAAATCCTGGAGCTACTATAATTTTTAAGACAACATATTCCTATTTTTTCCTAAATTACTAAAACACTTCTTGCCTGTATCATTTATTTGATAGTCAGACACTACTGACACTAAACTGATCTGTTTCCATAAAGTTTGTTTTCTGGGTTAGATACTCAAATTTTGGAAGCTGGGAGTAATTATATACATTCCCAGATTTTCCTTGACTCGTTTCTAATGTAAGAATTTTTCAAATTTCTCTCATCACCAACAGACAGCCACAAAGCAGGGAGGGCAGCAGGAAGAGAGAGATATCCTTCCAAGTCATCCTCCCCACACAGTGACTATCTCTAACCAAGTTATACCTCCTACTAGCAAGTCAGCTGTATGCCCCCATAATTCAGTCACCTTCCAAAATCCTTGCCAATGAGCACAGGAAGATCTTTGGAAACACGTAAATATAAACCATAACAATTACCTTTAACATTGCTGGGACCAACTACTTGATACACACAACCTAAATAGGGGAGATTTGTTTGACTTACAGTTTCAGAGAGTTCAGTCCATAGTCAGCTCAAAGGCAAAGGTATCATGGTAAAAGGCCATGGTAAGGAAAGTTGCTGAACTCTTGGCACCCAGGAAGCAGAGAGCGAAGGGAGGAGCTGGGGATAAGATTCTATCCTTTCAAATCATGCCCCAGTGACCCACCCCTTCAACTGAACTCCACTTCCTAATAGCATCTTCAGCTATGTTTCTGTGATCCTATCACTTTCCATACCTCTGAACACATGAGACTTTGGGGGAACATTTTAGATCTAAACTATAACACAGACATAATAGTGTTGACATTTTGAGAATCCATAAAATAAACTCTAAGAAAAAAATGCTACATCCTTTCAAGGTGGGCAATATTATTCTCTCTTCTTCCTCCATTTCACAGATGGGGCAAATGAACCTTAGAAAAGTGACTTGTCCAAGAGCTCAGAGTGATGAGATTAAAACACTGCATTCTAGACTATAATACACACCTGATTAGCTGCACTGCACCAAGTTCCTATAGTACTTTTTCTGTCAATACAGAATCTATTTACATTACAGCACACTTCCCCATCCTTCATTAAAATATGAGCTCTTCAAAGTTGGGTCTGTGTTTCTCTTATCTCAATGCTTACGTATTAGAAACACAGAACATTTTAAAAAATGATAAAGTACTGCTATTATTGCACTGATGGTCATCAGAGCACTGATCAAACCTGAATGCAGTAACAAATTTCAGGAATCCTTTATCTGAATTATGTTCTGGAGTATGGTTCTATTAAGTGGTCTTGTATACAGTTTTTGTTGGTAATTGACAACAATTAGAACCCAGAAACCCGTTCCTTATTCCTGCTTACCCTTATTTTGCAAGTAAAAACTACCTCAGGGCCGGGATTTAGCTCAGACGCACTGCTCCCGCCTCATAAGCACATAGGTCCTGAGTTAAATCCCCAGTATGAAAAACAGACTAAAATCAAAACGTTATCCCACAACTACCAACTTTTTGTTTCTTGTTTGCTTATTTTTCAGTACTGGGGATCAAACTCAGGACCTTGAGCTTTCAAGGCAGGTGCGGCTAAATCCCTGGCATAATCACCAACTTTTAAAAAATAGAATGCCCTCATATGCAACTAAGTTTGGCAAGTATTTTAACTTTTCTGAGAACACTTAAGTCTTGTCATGTTACCCAGTTTCGTTGTTTTAGAGATTATGTGTCAATTTACTAACCTTAATAGAGTTAACAAAAGAAAAAGGGAATTCAGAAACGACAGGTTCAGAAACAATTTCCCGAAATTAAACTGCAAGTAGAGTCAACTATTTCTAAAGTGGCACTAACATTATTTATGATACTACCACTATATATCACGTATAGAAAATTGTTTAATTCTGGTGGATTTATAATTGTTAAATTTTGGGGGTTGGACTACCTTATAAAGGGTCCTTCTGTTTCCTTCCCTTAGTCACCCGCCAGTGGGTGAGAAGGGACTAGAGAATAGATTTCGGCCTTTTCTCCTCCTTCCGGGAAGATTCAGAGCTGACACCCCCACGGAAAAACAGAACGCGCCCCCACTCTTTTTCCAGTGGACGCAGAGGTCAATCCACTTTCGCACAGGCCAGGGCAAGGAAGCGCACAGCCTACTGGGACTTATAGTCCCGCGCCTGTGGCCGGACGGCACGTTTAAACGAGGTCGACTGAGCATTCTGGGATATGTAGTCTCTGGTTGTTCATTGGCGTACTGTAATTCCTTCCGGCTACAGGGCTAGACCGGACACAACCGAGGCCCGCTGGTCACGTGACCTTAGTCTAGCGCGTTGAGATCGCGTCGCGGCTCCCGATCCAGCTAGTTCTCGCCCCCGCGCGGCGGTTGCCGAGGAGACGGCGCAAGTCTCGCCGCGCGTCGCCCCTTCTGCAGTTTCCCCCGCCCACTTTTCTCCCACCACAATGAGATCCTAAGATGGCGGTGTCTGCAGCGGTAGACGCCGAGAAGCTAAAGTAGAAAAGGAGCCCGTTGGGCTCTAGGCAGTCAGGGGCCTTGTGAGCCTTCTCTGCAGTCTCTCAGAGACTGCTGCGGGCGGTGGACCGTGGGGGTTGATCCCCCACGCGTCCTCGGCAGGAAGGGCTACTTCGTTAATAGGTGAAGCCTGCGCGTCCCTGGCCCCTGGCAACCGAGGGCAGCGCGCCCTAGGGGCGGAAGAGCAACGGCTTTGAGACTATTGACAGTGCGGGGCCTGGCCTCGGGCCCAGAGTCCTCTGTAGGCTCTTGGGTCGTCTTCACTGGCTGCTTTTCGTCCCTTGGACGGACAGTCCGCCCCTTCCCTGGGACCAATCGACACAATCTCCGGGTGAGCATCTTGGGGACGCGTTGGCGACTGCAGAACCCCCCTTTTGGCCTTCCTGACCCCCTACCCCCGTTATCTCCTCCTCGGGTGGAGGCCGCCTGCGTCCAGGTGTTCGGGATTGCCCCTTGCGGGCGGAAGAAGCGGGGTAGGGGTTGTCGTCGAGTACCAGAGTTCTCAAAGGGGCCCCTCGTGGCCGCAGGCCCCAGGACTGCGCCTGCCCGATCCCACCCGGGTTTGCCATTCTGTGGATGTCTAGGATCCCTGGGTGGAGAAGGGCCGATGAGAAATGGCGCGAGTCTTAGGGTTTGGGTTGGGCTGTGAGCTGCGGGATTTCTACTGCCTCTCATATTCTTGGAGCTAAGGGCCGGAGTAGGCGTTCCTGACTTCGGTCAAGAGTTGGTTTGTATCTGCGAAGGGAATGTTAATTTAGTAGCTCTTCACGTCTGCGGTACCCCCTTCTACGTTCCTTCTACTGCAGATACAGTTAGATAGGGGATAGAATGGGGAATACGAAATGCAGAGTCGGGTTGGGGGAAACGTTGCTTACTTTGCAGGAATGAAGATTAGATATTAGGCCCCGCTGAGTGCCTGAACCAGCGAACTTTTTTCCTGCGGCCCACTGTCCTCTAGGCTCTCCTTGTCTTTTTTTTTTTCCTTTCCCCTGTCTGGTTGAGGCCTGTGTGGTGTGAACTGCAGGTAACATATCGTGTTTTGGCGCAGGAGGCAGCGGTTTTTCTGGGCGCCCCTGACGCCCTCACCCCGTAACAGCTTTCCAGACTCCGCCTTCTGGTGTTCTCTGGTTACCGAAGTGGGTGTTGTACAGCTTCGGGGGCACCTGCTCCTTTCTTTCTCTATCACCTTCCTGGTGAGGGCCAGTAGATGTCTTTTATAATATTGAATTTTGAAATCAAAGGTGCACTTTGTGTTTATATAGTGAAACGATTATGCAGTAGTTAGTTTTTAAATAAACGTTTTTCATCATTGGATATTCAGAGGTCTTTAGTTTGACAGAAGTTAATGATTTGAACAGTCAAGAGTGAACTTTTGTATGGATCTTTGGATGATACCTTGGTTGGGGTTAACTCTTTTCATTATATTCCAGAATAGATGTTAACATATCACTTTGCTGTTTGGTGGACTTTGAGGTTTGTGGGATTTAAGTACTTAAGGTATATCACATTGTTTTCGCGAAGGATTAAGGTAAAACAGGTTTAAAATATTTTAAAATAATATTTCCCCTTTACTAACTTCTTAAACATTTTAAACTATGATATAGTATTTGTTATTTTATATTTCCCAGTGTAAGATTTACTGAATTTTTTTAAAATCAGCAGACAACAGCTTTGAAGTATGCCGCAGGAAAGGAGCTGCTTGTGAGGTACAAAAACTAGTTTCTGAAAAGATAAGTGACCATCACTATGTGTATTATTTTTCTTATAATAGCCAGAAAACTATTAATGAGAACTGCTATACAAATACCACATGATTGAGGGCCCTGTCTAAGTTAAAAAATACCTGAGGTTTTTGTTTGTCTTATTTACTATTTCTTGGCCTGCCACTTTGGTCTCCTTTCCTATCTTTGTTTCCTAACCATTTCTAGAGTGATTTATGTTGGATTTTTTGAAAAAATTTTCACAGCATTTATTAAGCCCATTTAAGTTTGAATCTGTACTATTACAATCATGTGCATAGCTTCGTGTGTGTGTGTGTGTGTGTGTGTGTGTGTGTGTGTGTGTTTGCACTCGCAGCTCCTCTTTACAAATCCGTGTAACTTCGGGTTACCTCCTTCACATTTTTATTACAGTAATGCGTTGTCTTTTAGGAACTTTTCTTTTAAAATTTGTTATACTTACAATTGACTGTTCTTTTAGTTGTCTAAAATTATTTTGAACATTAGTTTTTGTGTGTAATGCATTGCCACGTTAAAAAGTCTGGGGGATGGAAAATTATGTAATTGTTAAGAGCAATTTAGAAAGTAAATGGTTGAAGTTGAAAATGAGGAGAAATTATGTTAAATGAATTTTAGACATAATTGCCCTTTTAAAAAATCAAAAAGTCTCAATTTCATTCTGTTAAAAGTTTCAGAATGCCTATTTTCAAAATTTCTTTAATATATTTTTGCTTTTTACAAAAGCAAATCTTTACAGTTTTCCTGTAAAGATCTGAAATGAGACAAAGGGCAAATTGGAAGTTGATTCTCAGTGGGGTTTTTGATTTGTCTTTGTTTTTTTCTGTAAGACTGTAACAAAATAGATCAAGAAAAAATGAAATATGGAAAAAGAAAAATGGATCTCAGGCAAGGTCGATTGTGAATGTATCAGAGTTTCTAAACATTCAGTGATTGCATAATAGTAGGCACTCAGTAAAATGTTTT
Organism: Fukomys damarensis; assembly: GCF_012274545.1. Classification (NCBI taxonomy): domain Eukaryota; kingdom Metazoa; phylum Chordata; class Mammalia; order Rodentia; family Bathyergidae; genus Fukomys; species Fukomys damarensis. Next base: position 17,400,905 of record NW_022900930.1, read on the forward strand.
ATAAAGTTGGTTATAAAATAATTTTCATTTTAGCACATTAGGGAAGATGGAATAAGGAATAAAAAATTGAGTTAGCTCACATTGCAAGCCTGATTTTCTTAATACAGGATTTGGCCTTTTCTGAAGGAGAAAATGGATTTGAGACTTAAAAACTAGAAATGGTTTAGATTAATCATTCTAGGGAATTTGAACCTAATTGGAGATACATAGCAAGCAATACATTCATTTTACAGGTTTGATTGCCTCCAGTGTATTCTGTAATGATTGTCAAGTACTAGAGGTAGGGCAGTGAGCAAAAATACAGTATTTCATCAAAGGAGAGAGAGGGAGGAGCTGGAAGAGGGAAAAGGGAGGAAGGGACTATAATATACCTTAATAGAATATAGCATACCTTAAAGTGTGCACAATGTTATTTTATTATTATTTCCCCACTTTTGTCTGTAAAGTAGAAGTAAAGCCAGGTTTATCTGAAGTTAACATAATGGGCAAATTGATGAGAAAGTCAAGGATGCTAGCATCGTATTTTTGTAATAGCTGACCAGGTTTTGTGTTTGGGTTTAAGTAAAGATTAGATTCAAGGAGAGACTAATGATTGAACAATTGGAAATATTTAAGAGGGCCAACAGAAAGTTCAGCAGAAATGAGACAGAGAAGCAGAATGCAAGAGTTTATGATCAGAAGTGGATTTTCAGCAGTTCAGGATTTTGAACAAATTATCAGTTCAGAGTGAAAAAGATACAAAAATTTTAAAAATGAAAGAACATTGGGATTGAGACCAGAATCTTATAAAAATCCTTGCAAATATTCTGTTTCTAAAAGGAAATTATTTGGAGAGTGAAACTAAGAGACATTTTAGCCAAGGAAGGAGCAAGACCATATTAGGTAGGACAGTATGAAATGGTGCCCAATATCTAGAGAAGGATATTTTTGATGACTAATTTTTCAAAAGAGAAAAGGTTAAGCATTAAATAAAAATGGTTTTCTGATGGTATCCTTTCCCCGTGAATATAGCAGAGTAGGAAGAGTAGTGTCTTATTTTAGAAATGATTATTTAAGAAATTGTACCTTTAGCGTATTTGGGATTTTACTTAAGTCAAACAAGTAGGAGGAATGTTTAGCAATGGGTGAAGGATATACAGTGAGTTTGTAAAAATCCAGGGTTGGGGTAAGAAGAGCTGTTAACAGTGAGTATGGCCAGGTGTGGTGGCGCATGCCTATAATCCCAGCACTCAGGAGGCTGAGGCAGGAGGGTCGCTGTGAGCTGGAGTTTGAGACCAGCCTGGGCTACATAGTGGGATTACAGGTGTGCGCCACCATGCCCAGCTTAAACTTTTTAAATTAGAAAGATAAATACATTTATGCTGGGAATTTAGCTCAGTGGTTCCATTTCCTGCCTCACAAATGCAAGGACCCAAGTTCCATCCCTGGTACCCCCCGCAAAAAAAGATAAATACATTTATATCATAAGTGAGTACCATAAAATAGACCTAATACAATACTTGGTACTTGATATGGTGAAAGTTTAGTTGATTCAAGTTGAGTGGTATATTTAGTTTGAGTTTATTTATCTACCTCCCTCCAGTTTATTCAGTTTCCATTTAATTTGAAGAGCATAATTAGGTATCATAACATCCTAGTACCATCCCACATAAAAGTTGATTCACAGTAAATAATAAAGCTTAATTGTCTTCATATAAAGGCTACTTATACCGTAATACCAAGAAAGTGATTACATTAAAATATTTATTAAAATAAATTTTAAAATAAATTTAAAAATTCAAATAAATATGATAAAAAGGGCAAACAAAATAGAATGAATTTAAAAACATGTATCTTACTAAAGTGAGAAACCAGTAACGCAAGTCATTTTTCTGTGTTACGTGATTGAGATAGAGAACGTTAAAGACTGTTAAGGCTCTAAATAAATTTATGTTTAGAGATTTTATTAGTACATTTTTGCAGTGTTCTAAATAAATCTTTTAAAAAGTTGTTAGCAAGTTGTCCCATCAGTTGAATGTCTGCATCAAAGAATTGTGAGGATAAAATGACATAATGGGCATAAAATGTTTAGGATGGTGCTTGTCATATAGTAAAGAAAATAAGTGTTAGTGATTAATTTTTTCTTATTTTTTTCCTACTTGGGTATATTTGAAGATTTTCTGTCTTGGGCTACTACAAATTTTACTGCATAAATACTTATGACAAGGTATCCTAGATTAATTTTCTACCCTCTTCTATACTGTTTTTCTTTTCTAGATATTAAACTTTTTTTTCTGACTTCCAAATGAATTTTGGTGTCATTTTGTCACATTCCAAGAACAATCTCAGTGGGATTTTTATTGGAACTATATTAATCCAACATATTTTTTTTTCAGCTTTGTATGAGTTTATTGGTACATTTTAGGGATACAGTACAGTTGCATTCATAATCCAACATATTTTTTAAAAAAGGAATATTTGCAATTTTTAGTCTTCTCAAAGAACATAGTTTGTTTTTTCTGCTTCTTCAGGTTTTCTCATATTATTTACCAGAATTTTAGTAGTGTTTCTTCATATAGGACAAAATTATATTATTCCTAGGTTTTTTTATATTTTTGTCACTATTATAAGTGGCATCATTATATCTTTTTAAATATAGGTAACATTTTGAAGTTGTTTACATTTTTTAAATCATCTTTAAGATACCACTTTTTTCTTTTTAATATTAATGTTTGCTTCATACTTTTCTGGTAGATTGAAATTCAGAAACACTGCTAAGTAACTGATGTGACCTTCTTATCTTGGTCTTATTTTATTTTTATTTATTTATTTTTGGTACCGGTGATCAAAAACGGGACCTTGTGCTTGCAAGGCAGGCAGCATAACCACTGAGCTAAATCTCTGGCCCTCTTGGTTCTATTTTAATAGGATTGTCCGTCATATTTTAAATATAATATTTACTATTGGTTTAAAATATACTACTTCATTAGAGAGTTATAGTTATATATGCTCATTGAAAAAATAGAAACAATATTAAAATATAACTGAGCAAGTATCAGTGTATTTTTTTAAGCTTTTTCATATTAATATTTTGTTGGATTTTATCACATCACTTTTATTTTGAACTGATAAAATTTAACTTGCTGTGTAATTTATTAATATAATATATTATCCTAACAGATATCCTAGAATTTAAACATCCATGGGACAAATCCTACTTTGTCATGGATAATAATCCTTTTGCTACACCATAGTAAAAGAGATGAATTAGTCTCTTAGAAACAAAGCAGTTTGGATTTACATTCGTTTTTGCCCTTGTAACTGAATGACCTGGGTAAAATTTTTTAACTCTTAAATATTGTTTTATTTATAGTTTAATGCCTTTTCCTATCCCTTGAATTTTATATAAAATTGTCTCAACCTCTCTTTCACTTAGCCTCTCTGCAAGCCGCACAGTTTTATAGGTAGGCAAAATCCACAATCTTCCACAAGATAATGTAGAAATCTTTTCTCATGAGTATTTCTCCTTCTGAACCTCTTCCACTGTTGCTACTTCTGTTCCTCATCTCTTGGACCAAGTATAGCATTAACTTTAATTTCATGTGCACAAGCAAAAGCTCCACTGGGGTGAATTTATGATTTTAGTAAAATTGGGAAGACTAGGGTACAGCAATAGGTATCATTGTTCTTAATGAGTTTTAGCCCTGCACTCTTGGATTTTTTTGGCCCTTCACCCCACCTGGATCTACTTCTTTGTTCTCATCATCTCATCTTACTTACCATTGCTGAGGTACTTCCCATTAAAGCTAGAGCTCTGTCCTGTTTTCATGCAGAGCGCTTAGAACTTCTGGATCTTTGGCACAAAACTTATGACCCCTGTTCTTGGGGTATCAGTTTTAAGTATTCCAAAGTTATTATCAGAACAGAGACACTTTCCTTCTTAAGAGAAGTTCTGTTGTTAACTTTTTCTTCCTGATTATTTTACCTTTTAGGACTGTGTAGTCTGGAGGTCACTGTACATTTTGGGTATAGAGAGATTTCTTTTCCCTTCTATCACTCCAGCTGCTTAACTCATGTTAACATAATATTGCAACTAAGTGAACTTGTGACATGTGGTCGACAGTACCTTTTTATTTCATAAAATTAGTGCCTCAGATTTATTTGTGTTTTTGTTTCAGGAAATGATTTAAAAATTGAAGTTTCGGGCTGGGAATTTAGCTCGGTGCAATACAGTTTGATCCCTGGTACCCCCACCGCAAAATTGAAGTTTCATGTCTTTAAAAGCTTAGTTTTTATTGTTTTGCAGAAAATTAATTGTTATAAGCCAATATGGCCACAGGAGGTGGACCTTTTGAAGAAGGCATGAATGATCAGGATTTACCAAACTGGAGCAATGAGAGTGTTGATGACCGACTCAATAATATGGTATAGTATCTTACTATTGATGGTGTGTTGTTGACTGCTAATGTTAAATGCAACTTTCTTCTCACCAAATCTAACTTACTAAAACTTTTTTTATTATTCATTAAATTTATTGGTACATTTTATGCATATGATATGATGACACTCATCATTGGAAAGTTATACCTGTACATGATATATCTTGGTTCTTATTTTTCCCCCCACCCTCCCTTCTACCCCTCCGCCCCTCCCTGTTTACAAAGGCTTTGTGTTGTTTTCTCTTCTCATATTTCCCCCTTTCCCCTCCCCTTCCCCAACTTACTGAAACTTTTTGTAAACACTGCTAGCTAATATAATAAGGGACCTTGAGCTGTTGATTACTAGTTAAGACATTTTAATTTCCAGCTAACAGAAATTAACTTGAGTTAGCTTAGACCAAAAAAAGAGATTTATTATAAGGGCGTAAAGGTATTTTGTGGAAACTGCGATAAAGGGTTTTAGGAAGGGACTGAGAAAAGAACCAAGAAAGTTGTCAAAAAAATATTCTTACTACCCTGACTGCTTCCCAATGCCTCAATGTACCACAGCTTTCTCTTAACAGACTAGTATTTTTCCCTGTTGTAATCCATGTGATATATGTGGGTACCTTATTAGTCTAAAGTATTCAGTTAAGGCTGCAATTATATACTGACTAGTTATCTTATAGTTCTAAAATGAAATTTTAAAATAGTTATCCTAATTTGGATTAGAGATGCATTCCTTTTCCAGTCGTCTTTGGCCAGGAAGGGGTAAGGTAAGGAGTTTTGAAATTTGGCAGGAACACTCACATGTGGATTGGGGAGGAAGGGCAGTTCACAGAGAAATGAGTTTTATTATAAATAAGGAGAATATCCCAAATGGTTTTATTAAAATAGTAACTAAAAGATCTTCCAGTAGGAATAAAGTTGGAATTTATAGATGTTTTGGTGAATGGATTATGTTAGGTGGATATGATTATGTATTATGTTTTCTAGTTAAAGTATTAAGCGTTTTTTGTAATTCTGTATTGAATGCTATGTACATTTTTGTGTATCAAAATAATAATTTAAAGTATTGCTTATTAAATGCTAGGCACTGTGCTAGATGTTTATGTGTTATTTTTAATCCTGTTTTAAAGAATACTAATTTAAAGATCAGGAAACCAAGACTTGGGGAAGTTGGATAAATTGCCTATGTGCCTGGAGGCCAGCAAATAATTTATTTCACCTTTTAATTTATAAATAGAAAAAACAAATTTTTAAAAGTACATTGAAAATATGTAGATTGATTCTAGGGTTGGGATTTCGGAACTTATATTTGTTACCTGTGTAATAGAAAATTCTATGACATTAGGATAGATGTAATGAAGGAAAAATGGTTACTATAAATATCTTTAAGAATGTAGGTTTATATAAAAAGTGTCTTGTCATTTTAATATTATCAGTTAAATTTTGATCAGTTTTTTAAGCATAGCTAACTTTTTTTCCTAGTTCAATAGAGGGTAGATTAACTTTGCTTTTCCTTTTTTTTAAGGATTGGGGTGGCCAACAGAAGAAGGCAAATAGATCATCAGAAAAGAATAAGAAAAAGTTCGGTGTAGAAAGTGACAAAAGAGTAACTAATGATATTTCTCCAGAGTCATCACCAGGAGTTGGAAGGCGAAGAACAAAGACTCCGCATACATTTCCACACAGTAGATATGTGACTCAGATGTCTGTCCCAGAGCAGGCAGAATTAGAGAAACTTAAACAGCGGATAAACTTCAGTGATTTAGATCAGGTTTGTGAATTATTTGGAAAGTCAAGTTATAATTGTAGGAAGTACTTGAAATAGATCAGGTAATTTGTCTCAATAAAAGACTGACCTACTTTTTTTTTTGGTACTGGGGATCAAACTCAGGACCTTGCGCTTGCAAGGCAGGTGCAGCGCTGCTGAGCTAAATCCCTGGCCCTTGGGGTACTTTTTAAAAAGTTTCTGTGCATATGGAAAGAATTTTAATTAGTGATCATAGTACTGTGTTGTTTAGTGGAAACCAAAGTCTTAGATATTTCCAAACTTGCCAAAGACATAGCATTCTGGATTTTCTTAATATGCTAATAGCTAACTTAAATTATTTGATTATTAAACTACTACATGTTACTGAATAAGATTGTTAATAAGTGAATAGAAAGATCCAGTTTAATGTATTTATTGGTAAGTGTGATATGTGCTGAATTACCTCAAGTGTAGCATAAAATTGATATATACTTATATCCACTGAAATATAGTTTAGATCTAAAAACAAATAGAAATGATAATGAAATCTTGACTAATATTTTACTGTCACATCTGTTCTTGCAGAGGTGAACTTATTTTCAAATATGTAGAAATACTGTTGTATATTGAAGTCTGAAAGTAGATTTAAGTCCAATGTGACAGTGGTGATATATATAATGTATCATTATGCATGTACGTATTGATTATTGAACACTTACTGTATGCCAGGAAGTTGAGTCCAAAGACTATAAAAATTTTGTAAGTAAGCAACAAATAGCAATGTGAATTATAAATGTCCATAGCCCTAGTATTTCACTTAAACTAATTTTGTTCATATTCATTGAATTGTCTCACAAAATGAGGAATAGGAAATGCTAATCAAATTTTGATATTTTAGTAAATGAATTTTGTAGATCTGAAGCTCTTTGAAATTTTATTATAAATCTGTTCATGTACACTGTATCTCCTGAATTAATATAGCAAAACTAAGAACATTGGAATTATTTTAATATGTTAAAAGATTGTATGATTTGATTTCTTTTTATATATATAGAGAAGCATTGGAAGTGATTCTCAAGGAAGAGCAACAGCTGCTAACAACAAACGTCAGCCTAGTGAAAACCGAAAGCCCTTCAACTTTTTGCCTATGCAGATTAATACTAACAAGAGCAAAGATGCTGTTACAAGTCTTCAAAAGAGAGAAATGATTGGGTCAGCACAATGTAAAGAGTTGTTTGCCTCTGCGTTAAGTAATGACCTGTTGCAAACTTGCCAAGTCTCGGAAGAAGATGGGAGAGGAGAGCCTGCATTGGAGAGCAGCCAGGTAATAAAATGCATTGTGCTTGTTTTCACAAACCTGAAAATATAAACATTAAGATTTTAAGATTATATTAGGTTATACACATAGGAATTTTATTTAGGTAAAAGTAAAATATTTTCCTGGCCTTCTTCATTAATCTACCACGTTTATTTAAAGTACACTTTTTTAAAAATCCCAAATGATTGGAGAAATGGCATATTCAAATTCATTAAGGTTTCTTTTATTTGCCAAATACTGTGTTGCTAAATTTTAGTAAAAGGGGATTAGAAGAATAGATTTTTGTAAGAGATTTTTTAAATGGTGATACTGTTGTTTAAAAAAGTATTTTCAAAAGTATAATACTTTTAGTTTTAAAGAAATATGTAAACATTACAAGGAAAATTCATATTAAAATAGTTTGTTGCCTAGTTTGTTTTACAAATACAATTTTTCAGATAATACGTTAAAGTAATTTTGAAATTGAGGCTAGTTGGAGTTTTTAGGATTGACATTTATGTTTTTATTAAAATTTAAGTTTAATTCAGGCTTTTTGCATGTATGAATCCACCTGTAAACATAGATGTATTTTGGGTTATTCTCATTGAAATAAAAATCTGTAAAATTATTGCTATTTAATTATGCTCAGTTTTACACGTTGTGTATTGTTATACTTATTTTTTTGTTTCTCCCCTCCCATCTGTCCCCCACTTCTTTTCCTTACTCTTTTAGTACTCAAGATTGAACCCAGGGCCTGAGCTACATCCCCAGCCTTTTTCTTTTGAAACAAAGTCTTATAAAGTCACTAGGTTGCCCAGGTTGAGCTTCAACTTCCAGGTCTCCTGCGTCAGCCTCCCTCAATGCTCAGTTTAGAGGTAGAGGGCTGCACCACCCATGGCCAGGTCTTAGTTTTCTTTTGTGTATTTCCTCTGCAGATTGTAAGCAGGCTTGTTCAAATTCGTGACTATATTACTAAAGCCAGTTCTATGCGAGAAGACCTTGTAGAGAAAAATGAAAGATCTGCTAACATTGAGCGTCTTACTCATCTAATAGATCACCTTAAAGAGCAGGAGAAATCATACATGAAATTTCTCCAGAAAATCCTTGTAAGTTTTCGACTTTTTAATAACATGTTGAATTACTTTGTAATACATTATAGATACACTGATGACATTCCTAATGCTACTCCGGAGGAGGTAATATTCTCAAAAATTATGCCATCCATTATAACATTTTATTGCCCTTTTTAATAGTTGTATGATTTATACCACTGAAATATTTCAGGCTAGAGAAAATGAGGAGGAGGATGTTCGGACTATAGATTCAGCTGTGGGATCTGGTTCTGTAGCTGAGAGCACATCGCTAAACATAGATGTGCAGTCTGAGGCTTCAGATACCACGGTAAGCAGCTTTTTGGTAATTTAAGTGATAGAAATGAAGATTTAAACTTTCCTCCCATTTTTTCAAGATGATATTTTTTAGGCATTCCTTAATGAAAAGTGTATCCCAAGGAAGAAACCCTCAAATTGTTAATGCTGTATGTATTATTAAACATGGAAATTTTGTTTTATTTATTAAAATTAAAAATAGTTTTAATGTTTGAATTGAAATTCTAATAATTTTTAAACTCCAGTTTACAGAAATGTTTTTCTGGTTTTGTTCAAACAGCTTAACTAATTTTGAGAAGCATTGGGAAAGTAAAAAATTTACTATAAGGGCCATTAGTAATCACTGATGGTACTGATTGCTAAACATGTAATGTATTAGAGAAATCTGTTCATTTGCCACTGAAGACTCATTTTAGGCATACTGGAATTCATTTCTCAGGCTGTAGTCTAATATTGTAACAAAACCAAATGATTGAAAAATTAGATAAGGACTAGTAAATAGTATAGGATACCATTTACATTTTTATTTATTTGCAGTGAGAAAAATACTGTGATTTCTAACTGCAAAATGAAATTTATGAAAATAATATCCTTTGGAAAAATAATAATTTTAGAATTTTTGATGAAAGATTTGTAAAATTAAGTTATCTTACAGAAGTTAGTGTACTTCAAAGCTAGTATATGTTTAACCATCTTTAACACGTGTACCTATAAGCATGCATGTGTATTAGTCAGCTTTAAAACTTAGTACCAAGAAGGTTTTTCTTTTTAAAGGATAACAGTGTATATCACTTTGTTTTTTGAAGGTTGTTATTAATAATACTGTTCAGTTTTAGGAACTTGAGGATTTGTTTCCTTTTAGTATTGATCTTTATAGTTTATTTTCCTCCTTTTGCGTCCATGACCTTCCTTCTTTGAAGAGGTAATTTGAATTTTTTTTCTCTACCTTATTTTCACCAGGAAATACTCAGAGGGCTTGATCCAGACAGTTGTTGAAGAGTGGATTCTACTGTGGGGAACTTGTCTTTTTAGTTACAGTGGTGCTGAGAATAATTTACTCCTTATATATCAGCAAAAATGAAAGGGTTAGGGCAATGTGGGTAAAGGCATTTGTTGGGAAGGGGTGGGGAATGGTCAAGCTGATTATTATAATTTATATATTAGTCTCTAGAGTATTCGCCATAATGAAAATTTATCATAATAACATAACATCATGACATTATGGAAATTTATTGGTAGTATGTAGAAGTGTAAATGTTAAAATATACTTTAGCCATTGCTAAAGTAGCTTAGAAGTTGCCTTGGATATGATACTTAATGAGCAGTAATTTATCCTATAGAAATTTTAAAGTCTGGTTTTGCTGCCACTTGGGGTGGGAGTGGATTAATTTCTTTTTAAGAAGGAGGGGTTGGGAAAGTTTTTATGTTTATTTACAAGACTGGCTTATATGTTAAACAGGAGTTTTGTTAAGAAATTAATGTGCTACACTATTTAATAAAGGAGGCATCTTTTAGTCTGAGAATTCGGCCCTGCATTGAGGACAAACTAGGGAATTCAGCCTCACAAGAACAGGTTTCAGACATTGACGTTACTACAAGTCCAAAAGGGAAAGGTGACAGACCTCCTCAGAATGACAGGGAACTGAGGCCTAATAGGAAATATAGCCGAAAACGTGGATTTCCCTCAAAGGTATACTTCATAATATTAACTTGGGAAGTCTAAATGACCATTTCTTTTGTTCATATTTCCTGTTCCTTATTTGCTTTTTTCTTGTTATTGCTATCATTCTAAATATATAAATTATTAGTGTGGTTAATTATTATGCTGTAATTTGCTTTAGTAAAATCCTGTCCCTTACTTTTTTTTTTCTTTCTGCTTTCATATATACTGCTTCATGGATTATATGTTGCAGCTGATTTTAATTTACTTTAACAAAGGATTTGAAAGACAATTCAACAGAGGACTTGAAACATAATTTCATTCCTTTTTTGTTGTCAAAATATATAGCACATTCTGAAGTCTGGACCATCAGTCAGTTGCTTTTTGTTTCTGATATTAGTGTGCATATATTAAAATAAAATTTTTTACTCTTATTTCTTAATGTTCATTCAGTAAAACTCCACTAATTTTAAAAATTGTCGGGAATTCACTCTTGGGTTTGTGAAAAATCTGAACAAGATTATACTTATTTTAAAGGAAAAATAGAGCAAGCTATTAGCTTTCCTATATTTGTAAGAGTGAAATACTTTTATAGTTTTTTTTTGTTTGTTTATATTTTTGTTGCTAATGGAGACCTTTGTCCTTTTTTTTAAGTAAAGTAATTATTCAGTTGACTTGTATGAATTTTTTCACTGGATTCCTTCAGTGTTTGTCCTTTTAATTTTTTATGGCTTGTATAAAGAAAGGCATTGAAGATAAATTTAAACACAACTATTTGTACCAATATGGATAAAATAGTGTTTGCGGAAGTGTTTATATCCTATTGCCAAGAACAAAGTACTATCTTAATAGTTGAGTATAGAAAGGAGTAATCTCATGTTTTATTATGAATTCTGTGGAATTGATCATTCTTTTGTATTTTGTAGATATTTGTATTTTCTTTTTGTGACTGTTGAAAGATCACTAACCTTGATCTGGATATTTTGGTAGTTTGTGTTTTTGTTTTTTTCTGGTTCGCACAAGAAATTGAGTACACAGTTTAAAATCCTTTTTGAGGATCCTATTATATAGTGTTAAGCAGAAGGTATCCTAGCTCAAAAGAAGAATAAAATAGCTGGTTATTTTTAAAAACCAGTAGTCTTGGAGGGGAGAAAATGAACAGTAAGTATAATAGGTATCTTTTGAAATTTTTGTCTTTCTCTTTAATCCTTCTGAATAGTGACAAAAATGAAGAGTTGACTACAGTATATTTTTGCCAGATCTGCTTATTTCCTAATATGTTATATTTACTTAAAAAACCTTTTTTTAGGTTCCTTTAAAGCATATCCTTAGAAATGAATATCATTCTTTCTTGAACTTGTTGATGTTTATTACAATCTAGGTCTTCATTGGTTTTAGGGACACCACAGTGTTGTTTTATTATTACTCAATTCATAAAATCATTTTAATTTTTTAGGAAAAAACCTTAATTCCCACCACTGGCATTTATTTTTTTTCTCTGCTCTACAGAATATGTCATTTTCACACCCTTTTCCCATTCCCTCCTTAGAATCCTTTCAAAATAGAAGAAGTTGAGGTCTTAGCTGTTTTCAGAACTGACAACAGCCTTGTGATTTGCAGCTTGATAAGAAGAGGTTGATAGTCTCACACTGCTTATAAAGGCAGATTCCACTTGAATATTTTATAGACATGATGACATTTTGTGTAATTTTGTAAAAGAAGCCTTCAACAAGTACTCATGCTTTTTTTGCTATTATTTCTAATTATTTTATGTGAATTAGCCTTAACTGCGTATGCTTCTTTAGAGATTGTGTCCTATACTTCTGTGTTTAGAACCCAAGCACATAATTTTGGGGCACACTGTGTTTTAAAGAGGACCAAACAGGAGATTAGGAACCTGAATTTACCTGTGACACTCGATAAATTATAGCTTTACTTCTTGGGGTTTGTATCCTTATCTTTGCATCTTTCACAAAAAAATTGGAGCACATACTGTCTTTAACTATAGATATTATAGAAGTATGTTTGGATCTATGAATAATTGCTGGGAAGCCCCTGTTTCATAGAGGAATGGAAGATGAAAAGTTTCCTGAAATTTGATTAATAGATATATATATAGAGATATATATATATATATACATAGATATAGATATAGATATAGATATGCAACTTGTGATTTTATGCCTAAATTACTGTTTTTTTAATCTGCAAATTAAAAATGTTGTTGGTAAAGGTGACCCAAAAAGTTTTAAAGTATGTGTTTGAAGGATGGGAGTACTCCTGGCTTCCCTTTTGGATTTCTGTTCCAAGTAAAATCTTGTTGCCATTTTACTTCTAGATATTTTTATTTCCATTTTCTCATCTTCCCTTTCTTTGTATTTGATTATAGTCCTTACCTTCTCCCTTGGCTTAGCTTTTCTAAATATTAGTCTGAAATACTATTTATATGGATGCAAAAGTTACTAAGAAGCTGTAGAACTTCACTAATTTTAAAAGTTGTTGGGAACTCACTATTGGATTTGTAAAAAATCTGAACAAGATTATACTTATTTTAACAAATAAATAGCATTCTCTATAATTAGCGTGTCATACTTTTGCAAATAAATGCTATTAACAAAGATTAAAGTTTTTTTGTGTTGTTGGGGTTTTTTGTTTTGTTTTATTTTGTTTTGGTACAGGGGATTGAACTCAGGACCTTGCACTTGCAAGGCAGGTTGTGGCACCACTGAACTAAAGATTTTTAGCTGATTTTTTAAAGTTTCCTTTTTAAAGAGCAAAATATTTGTAATATTAAGTTGTTTAGTAAACCTGAAAAACTACATAGCTTGAACATTACCTGGAGTCTAAAATATTTTGAGGAGGTGAGAGATTACAAATAAGGTGAAAATAAGCATTCTTGAGGGGGCTTATTTGCAGATGATTTTTTTATTTGCAGTATAAATTACCACTTTTACTCTACCAAAGTGAATGCATATGTGTTCATTGATAGCAGCCTGGAGACATTTCTGTGAGTTGCCCCTTTAAGATTTGTACCTATTTTGATCTGGTTTTACATTTTACCAGTGACTTTTGTGAAATTATTAAAAGATTTTTTCTCATCAAATCTGAGAGGGTTAGATATTGATATATTTATCTCTACCCCTTCATTTTTTTTCTAAAGATGTAAAGTCTTGAAATATTGCGAACTGAAAAGTTGAATTTTGACAGGGATAAATGTAATTTGATAACAAGAAAACTTGTATGGTTTGCTCTACTTGTATAGGGTGGAATAAAACTGATTATCAGTAGTAGTTTGAGTAGATTTCAGTTTATTAAAAATTTATGACAGAGAAATCTTGCGTAAATAGTTTGTTAACTGAGATAATAGGTTATTTGTCATGTTTATGAAGTCTAGAGATAGTCCAGGATATGTAGATAAGGTCCTGGCTCCCATTTACATCAAATACTCTCAGCATAATTTACTTCCTGTTTTATTTTAACTTTCTCTCAGTGCTTAGCTATGTGCATGTGATTTTTTTTTTGTTCACTTACTAAATGTTTTAATTTTCAAGTCACACTGTAAAATGTTTTCATGCTTACACATTTTACAATATTAATGAGTTCTAGTTGGGGAAGCAAAGAGAAGAGGCTCTTTGCATAGTATTGGTAAGGGATGTCACCCAGAAGGAAACTTCTCTTGAGCTTTCTGTGTGCACCATAGTCTGTCCAGATTCAAATGAATACAGGGAAAGTAGATCAGTGCATTTTTCTTTCAAAGGAAATCATTCAACTTTTTTTACTCTCCTCAGTAATTTTGGGCAGGAATCATTCATTGGAAATTTATATAACTGTAATGAAAAAGTTACCAGTGCAAATTTAAAATTGAACAAAGTACAATAAAGGAGAATATTTTAGGTATTAAGTAATTTTCTTGTGTGTGGCCTTGCAAATGCCAGGCAAGCATTTTACCACTGTAACATCCATAGACCTTAAATTTTAAAAAATTTAATGGTATATCAGTGCTGAAAATATTTTATGCATATAATTTATTTTTTTCAGGTTGAGTTTAAATTTGTGTCAAATTGACTTTTCTTGTTGAGTTACATATAGAATAGTTTTGGAATAAACATTTAAAATTTGATCATTTTTTGTAAGTGATGATTTTTTAATCTGTTTCTTCTAGATAGGGTGAAAACTTCCCTTGAGGGAATTTGAAAATTACTTCTATTTTGTATCCTCACACTCAGCTTGATGCACATATTTGAAGAGTAAAAATAGTCATGACATTTGTAGTAAAAAATTATAAAATGTTCAGCATTGTTGTTTACCTAGTATTATATACAGTTAAAGTGTTTTACATAACTCCAAATTTTAAAAATTGCATTTTTAAAATTTCTATTCTTGGCTAGAAGTTGAAGGGTTTGTTTGAGTTCTGGGATTTTTGCTTATTTTGTTGTATGTTTTGGATTTTTAACAAATTATGGAGTGAGGCCAAAAGTTTCTTAGTTTGGTCTTTTTTACTGAGACTTTTGAAGTGTTCACCCAGCATTATCTGCTCCTGCTTCTCTATAGTCCTGGATTTTCTATAGAACTTCATATTTTTCTGTGTATTTGTGTGAGGCTCCTTTTGTTCTGTTAGACTCATCTTCCATTTCATGTATCTTTTTTCTTTTTTAAATTCTTTATTATAAGCCATTGCTTATGACCTTTTACTGTGAAATTACCTAACTCAGTATGGCAAGCTGTCTCTATGTCATCATTCTATTCTTTTTCTTCAAATCTACTAAAATTCTGTCTAGGGTTGTATATTTAATACTAGATTTTTATCTGTGTATATACTTTTTGTTGGTAGTTAAAACAGAAATACGGATTTTAATAGTCAGATGTAAGTATTATTGTTCTTACTTTCCAGGCCAGAGATCCTGAACAGGAGCCTATGGAAGAGATAGAAAATTTGAAGAAACAACATGATTTGTTAAAAAGGATGCTACAACAGCAGGAGCAACTTCGAGCTCTGCAGGGGCGACAGGCTGCTCTTCTAGCTCTGCAACATAAAGCAGAGCAAGCTGTTGCCGTAATGGATGATTCTGGTATGCCACACTCTGAAAATGTTTTTATAGGCAGGGCTCGATAAATAATTATATTGCAAAGTGGATGCTGTTATTATATATAATCAGATCATGATTGCTGACTAGTTTAGAAACCTGTATATGAGGCTTACCATGTCCTGTGCTTTTCTCTGGTGATGCAGAAAATTTGCAGGATATACCACTGGCCATCATACTGTACTGAGCCCACAGACAGCTTGCTCTTTTCTATTAGAGTGCACCCTAAAGGGGCAGGTTGTAGTTCTGTTTTTGGGGCTTGGACTGATAGGACTCTTGATATTCTTACTTCCGTTTTTTTTTTGTGTGTGTGTGTGTTTTATTCAACTAGGATTGTTTTTTGTTTGCTTCCCAAGGAAGGGTTACGCACCTTAACTGTCCATAACTTTAGAGAGCATCATTAGCATTGTGTTAGTTGTAGCTGTTATTATCTGAATTAGGTATCCAGTTTTATTTACTAGTACTTTTGAGCTTATAATATGATTCAAAAGTGGTCACTTATTTCCTTCTGTTCCTCATGGCTATGTATTATTTAGGTTAAAATTGTTGAGTTTTTGTATCGGGTCTAATTTTATAGCATGTTTCATCTTCAGACCTGTGTTTTAATTTATAATTATGTTAAAAATAAGATTATTATTAAAACTCAAGGCTGTTTTGTTTTTAGTTTTATTTTTAATAAACAAAATAATTGTGTATGGTTATGGGGTACAAAATTATTAGTTATGACACACTCTTCCATCAGCTATGTTTTAATTTATGTTTTCTAATAATCTCTTGCTGTCTTTAGATTCTACTAATAATTTATCTCCTTGTGATCAGCTTGGGAGTTTTGACCTGCTCCATTTCAGACCTGGACCACTTCAACCCTCAGCAGCCTAGTGGTCCCCCGCTCTCAGGAGGTCACCATAATTTATCTCCTTTGACCATTCCGTTTTTGCCAGTGAGTTTAGGTCCTCACTGAGACTACCCTTTTATTACTTAATTTATCCCATTGTCTAAGCCTACTTGGCTTAGCTGTCTGATCACTGGCAAACCTTTAATTTTATGACTTTCAGGTAACTTACTCTTGAAATGTGATACAGTTGTATATACCAATTACTGGTTTTTGTCACCATTTTTTACATATAAAATCTAAAGGACCATTAGAAATTATATGCAGGAGATAGGTTATTAAGGAAAAATAATTAAAATATTTTTAACATAAAGGCTAGTACCATTTTGGAAAGGACTAACCATATAGATGTTTTTCCGGCTTCCATTATCAGATTTTTTTTCTTTTATTGAGTTTATTGGTACATTTTACGTATACAGTACGGTTACATTCATTATTGGGATCTTGTACCGTTACATGATAGGTGGTCGTGGTTCTCATTTTTTCCCCTTGTCCTTGCCCTCCTTTCACCTCTCCATTTACAAACACTTTATTTCCATTTTTTTCATTTTCTCATATTTTTTTCCCTTATTACCTTTCCCCTACCCTTCCCATTTTCCCTACACCTTTAGCCCTTTTCTTCCCATTTCACAATGTCAGTTATCTCATTGGGATCTTATGTACTATTACAGTTTATTCACACCAGGGAAACTATTCGGTATTTACACTTATGGCTTATTTATTTCACTTAGGAGTGTATCCTCAATATGTATCCATTTTCTTATGAATGAGTCTAATTTCTCATTCTTTATGGCTGAGTAGTATTCCATTTTATAGAAAAACTACATCTTTATCCAATCTCCAACTGATGGGCAAATGGGCTGTTTCCAAGTTTTAGCTATTACAAACTGTGCCTCTATAAACATGGTTGCGCATATACTCGTGTGGTATGATTCCTTTAATTCTTTTGGAAAGATACCCAGCAGAGGAATAGCTGGGTCAAATGGGACCTCACATGCTAGTTCTTTGAGATATCTCCATATTGATTTCCACAGTGGTTGCACCAATCTGTACCCCCACCAACAATGGAGAAAGGTTCCTTTCTCCCCACAACCCCGCCAGCATTTGTTATTGAGTGATTTCTTGATAGCCATTCTTTGTGGCGTGTTGTTTTCATCTGCATCTCTCGAATAACCAGTGATGTGGAATATTTTTTCATATATTTAGTTGCTGCTTTTACTTCTTTGTCTGAGAAATGTCTGTTCATTTCAGATGCCCATTTTTGAATCAGGTCTTTATATTTGGGGTTGCTGATTGTTTTGAGTTCTTTAAATATTGTAGATAATAGTCCTTTGTCTGAGGAGCAGCTGGTAAAATTTTTTTCCCACATTGTAGGTTGTCTCTTAGTTCTGTTGATGGCTTCTTTTGCAGTGCAGAAGCTTTTTAATAAGATGATATCCCAGTTGTTGATTCTTTCTGCTAGTTCCCGTGCTACTGAGGATTTGTTCATAAAGTCTTTTCCTATGCCACTGTCTTCAAGAGTTCTGCCTAACTTATCTTCCAGCAAGTTTAGTGTTTCTGTTTTAATATTTTTAGATCTTTAATCCACTTGGATTTTAATTTAGTGCATGGTAAAAGATAAGGGCCTAGTTTTAATCTTTGGCAGGTTGAGATCCAGTTTTTCCAATACCATTTATTAAAGAGGCCATCCTTCCTCCAGTGGGGACGGACAGCTCCTTTGTCAAAGATGAGGTTGCTGAGTACCTCATCATTATCAGATTTTAAAGACCTCCTTTAGTAGTTATATTAATCACAAATGTGTACATTTACGTCACCATGTGATCAACATAGAATTGTAGGTTAGTATGGAAAGACTTTATTCTTACTCCTGTATTATAGAAAAGAAATTCAGTTTCTGACTTGCCTAGGTTTGTATAGAATTTTGGTAGAATTGGAGTTCTTGAAATCTAGGTCAGGGGTCTTTGAAATTGTAAATGTAAACTTTATAAAGAGTAAATAATTTCTTTTTAAAAAATATGCTATCATGGGCCAGGTGTGGTGGTGCATACCTGTAATGCCAGCACTCTGGAGGCTGAGGCAGAAGAATCTGTGTGAGTTCAAGACCAGCCTGAGCTCCACATAGGGAGTTCCAGGTTTGTCTCAACTACATAGTGAGACTCTGTCTTAAAAAAAAAAAAATTGCTATCATGGATCAGGAATAAAAATAGACTAAAATAGAATTTTGAACTGGAATTCTATATACTACAAAAAGGATTTTGGCTTAATTTTAAAACAGTTGCTCTTTATAGAGATTTTTTTAGGGGGATATTGATAGAGGATCATAGTGTTTAATCTGGTGTGTAAGGGAGTCATGTAATTATAAGAAAGAGCATTTCACCATTTGGAGAGTTGCATATTAGTTAACTGTACTCTATAACTGTACATTCATAGGATCTGTCAGCACTAAAATGTTAATTTTTTAGCAGGAAATGATAATATTTTTCTTAAAATGAAAGCAATTTACAGCCTGTATTTCTTTCAGAACTAGAGTTAGAAGTGAAGATAAGGGTAAGGAGGTTGGGTGGTAGGGCAGTAACTTATCAAAATTTTCATCAGAAAACTGCTTTAGAAGTAGAAGGCCTTTTTTTTTTTTCTTAGTGAAGATAAAATCCATGGTCTCTTAGTATGACATATCACATGCAGTTATTTCAGCAAATTATCTGTTGTACTACAGGGGTAGCAAACTATAGATTCAGCCACTTGCCTGAAAAAAAGTTATATAGTATACAGCTATATCCATTTGTTTACATATTGTTTTTTTTTATGAAGTTTAACTTTTATTGGTACAATTTAGATATACATAATGATCACATGCATCATAAGGAATTTGTACATGTACCTGATGTATCTTGATTCCTCTTTTTTTCCTATTCCCCTTCCTTCCCTTAACCTCTCTTTCTTTCTTGTGCTCATCTAAAATAAAAGCTCCGCTTCCATTTTTTCCTTCTTTTCTCATCCCCCTCCCCTGTAGTTCTCCCTTTTGAACAATATTTTCTTATTTCACTTTGTCTGTTACACATTTTGGTCCCTAAGAGTAGGCAGCAAAAACAGTTTTGCTGTATACTGCCAAATTGTATTTACACATTGTTGATGGTTGCTTTTGGCAGAGTTGGGTAGTTGAGACGAAAACTTTCCCAGAAAGTCTAACCTGTTTATTATCTGAAGCTTTAAGCAAACTTTGCTAGATTCTGTTATATAGTATTGATTTTATTGGAGGAGCTGGAGATTAATATATGTCAGCTGTTCCTTTTCAATCTGTCACTTTGCACACTATTCCCTCAACCAAAACAAGCTGATAGACCTGCTTTACTCATAATAATAATAATAATAATAATAATAATAATAATAATAATAATAATAATAAGTTGGTCATTATTATTAATTGAGGTGAATACTATTCCCTCTTGTATGCTGGAATAGAAAAGACGAGCCATACTAGAGTTTTACAGTTGTCTATTTTTAGGATAGATAGGAATTTCTAATACAGGTATTTATTAGCTGAGGGTTAACTAGTTTCTTTTGTAAATTTTTATTAGTGCATGTTTGTAGTACGTAATGATGACATTCATTTTGTAGAATTGGTACATGTACATAAGTTAATTAGTTTCAAATTATGTTAGATGAGTTTTATTGTTAAATTTTGTTTAGCTACTCAGATATTTAAAAAAGCATTTTATATTAACAAATAATTATGAATGTTTCCAGTTGCAGAAACCACAGGTAGTTTATCGGGAGTCAGTATCACATCTGAACTAAATGAAGAATTGAATGATTTAATTCAGCGTTTTCATAATCAACTTCGTGATTCCCAGGTAACTTAATCTTTTTTAGTATGGTTGAGTTTATAGCTCAACCATAACCATAACTACACAGTGGTCCTCAAACATGAATGGAGCATGATTATCTTCTACAGAATGGTTGAAGTTTGGTCAGTGTAGTGACGCCCTCCTTCCAGTCATGGTCATGAGGCCTGGTGGGCTCCCTGGCACGCATTAGAGGAAATTTACTTTGAAATTATTAGCAAAATTTTCCTTTTGTATGCTACTAAAAAATTTGTTCTTTTTTCCCCTAGAAAACTGACTAGTCATATAAGTTTTAAGACTGACATTAAATCTGTCTCCTTGCAATACTTTACAGTAGTTTTACCAACAACTTTTGAAAGTTCTTATTTGAGAGTTGATGTGTTTTAATTTTGTGTACTTTGTAAATAATGATATAAATGCAAATTTATAATATGTGAGCTTTGGATAAGAAAGGGTAAATTAATACTTCATTGAAAATTAATGTGCTTGAAGATGCATTGTCTTGTGTATTCTTGCTGAGCAAGTGAAAAAAGAATATGATCTTAGATGTTTACAAGGAGATAGGTATGAGAGTGCTTATGGCACCATTGTGTTAGTAGCAAGAAAAAAAACTCAGAAATAAATAACTTTTTTCCACTTCATGAAGGAAAATGAATTAATAAATTATATGTAGACTGAAATTCTGTGTAGCAGTTACTATAGTAAATGAACCAGAGTTAATGAAAACTGCTAAGTTTAAGAAGGATACTTAGGCCTGGCGATGTAGCTCAAGGTTAGAGTGCTTGCCTCACATTCATGAGGCCCTGGATTGAATCTCCAATACCACAAAAATGAATAAATAAATAAAAATATACTGCTTTAAAATAAAAATTTTTATGGATGTTACAAAGTAAAAATATGTACAGAAATAATAGATGATCTAATTTCAGATTGTGATTACTTCTATAGAGGGTACTGGGGGTTTGGGAACTATTTGTATAGAGGCTTAACTATGCCTCCAGTGTTATATTTTCTTTTTTTAAAAAATGAATAGATACAGAGCCAAGGATTTAGCTCAGTGGTACTGCGCCTGCCTTGCAAGTGCAAGGTCCTGAGTTAGATGCCTAGTACCAAAAAAAAAAAAAGGATAGATACAAATGCGGGAAATGGTTAAAATTTGACAAAGCTCAGTGTAGACTTTCATTATATGATTTCCTGAGCCTTACTGCATGCTTGAAATACTTCATAATTTTTTTAAAAATAAAAAAACAGCTGGGCATAGTGGTACACTCCTATAATCTCAGCATTCAGGAGGCTGAGGCAGGTGGAACACTGAGTTTGAGGCCAGCCTGGGCTGATTGTGAGTTCAAGGGCAGCTACATAGTGAGATCCTGTCTCAAAAAATTGGGAAAAAAAAAAAAACAAAAACAAAAAGAGGAGCATATGTAGGCCTGGAAGTTGAAGTTTATGGTGATGTTTCTAAAAGATGAGAGAGGTTGTGTGTGGTGCTGCATACCAGTAATCCTAGCAGTCTGGAAGGCTGAGGCATTAGGATCTCGGGTTTGATCCCAGTCTCAGGAATTTAGTGACACCCTCTTAAAAATAAAGGACATCTATTTAACTATTGGTGCAACCTAGGCAAAATGTCTCTATTATAAAGAATATTTATACTTAAAGTAATTCTAAAATGAGAAAGCAGCTTTTAATTGCCTTTGTCTTAATGGGTTTTCTTTTCTTTTTAAAATAAGCCTCCAGCAGTTCCTGACAACAGAAGACAAGCAGAAAGTCTTTCATTAACTAGGGAGGTTTCCCAGAGCAGGAATCCATCAGTTTCCGAAGATTCTGAAGAGAAAGTCCACCTTTTTAGCAAAATGAGAGTGCTACAGGAAAAGAAACAAAAAATGGACAAATTGCTTGGAGAACTTCATACACTCCGAGATCAGCATCTGAATAACTCAACGTGTAAGTAAATCTGGTTCAGCAATATTACATAGAGGACATATTAAGTATATATGCTGGTATGTAATAGTTAAAGAATATTTGATGAGTAGATAGTTTTTCAAGAAATCTATAATTTTTATGGGGAGATAAAACTTGAATTTGAAGTTTTAAAATAACAAGCCAGCATCTGATAATAGTCAGATGCATAACAAATCTATTCAGAAAAGGGAAAGAGCAAAGTTGGGCCTTGGAAAAGTAATATAATTTTTTAAGCGGCAGAAGAAGTAACTTTGATATTTGTACACAGTGCTGCACTTTTTAGAATATTCAGATTTTTCCCTAAGGAGAAATGAGTCCTATGTGTACTTTGATTGAAAAACTCCAAAACTATGGGCTGGAAGTGTAGTTCAAAGGTAGAGTACTTGCCCAGAGTGCTTGAAACATGCTTGATGCTGGTGTGCTTGAAGGTTTGATCTCAGCTCTGCAGAAAATAAAAACCCTAAAACTGAAACAAATTTAGAGACTGTTTAGAACAAAAGCAAGGGAGGGAGAGAGAGAGGTACGAAAAAACACATAGCATATGGTTTAGTACAGAAAATCTATGATTTATACCCCTGGACTTACATTCATTTAAGAAAGATGTGTAGTTGTTTCAGGCAGCTGTTACTATAGGAAATGTCTTAATGCTGCACAGATATTCTACTTGCTGTAGTTCTTTTTGGTATTTTTGGTCCTGGGGATTGAAGCTAAGGCGTTGGCACATGCTAGGCATGTGCTTTACCCTGCCCATTCTGAACTGGACCTAGTTGCTAGTCTTGCGATCTGAATACCCTCTTGAGTGTGGTTCCTGCCACTTACTAACACAACTGGACTTGAACACTGGACATGGAAGTCAGTAGGAGCAACCCAAATTGGTTATTATTCTTTAACATTCCAGTCAATGTCGTACTAAAAAGAGATGATAAGGATAAAAACATCACTTCTGGAGTCCCTGTTTTTTATTCTCCACCCATTTTGTTTCTCTGCCACCCTCCCAAAAAAACCCTTACATTTCTGCCAAGGATGGAGGTGTTTGTCTGTAATCCTAGCACTCAGGAGGCTGAGGTAGGAGGATTGTCAACAGTGGCCAGCCTGAATTACATAGTAAGACCCTGGAACATACATCTTTTCCCTGATTTCTGCTAGTTTTCTCCTCTAGAGTATAATTTCAGTACCTTTACAAACAGAGTGAGACAACTGCGAAAAACTTAAAATTTGAAAGTTGTTCCTGTAGTCTTGTGAACAGTTTTATGCATATAAAGAAACACTCTACCTACTCATAACTCCATCATCTTTTCCCCAGAGGGAAAACAGGAGAGCAGTAACTGACTACTGGAAACCAGCGACAGCAGTGTGCCATAAGCAGCAAGCAGTAATAGTCCCTTTGAAAAAGAAAAACAATAGTTTTGAAATGAAGAGGAAGAAAAGTGCAAAGATTCTTCATTCATATTAATTGCCCTGGAAGGCATATCTTTATCTGATGTAGATAGGAAATAATTAAAATTTATCTGAGTACTCTTTTATTTTTCCAAATTGCAGTATCATAATTCTTGCAGTCCTTCTCCTCCCTGTTTTTAACCCAGTGATCCTAATGCAAAGTAATATGGTATTTGCCAGTAATCCCAGCATTTGGGAGGCTGAGACAGGAGAATTGCTGTGGGTTTAAGGCCAGCCTGGGCTGCATAGTTCAAGGCCAGCCTGAATTACATAGTAACACTATCTCAAAAAACAGGCAGAAAAACAAAAAATAATAGAATCTCTTGAAGAAAGAAGTAAAAATCTGTTTTTTGCATGTATTTTGATGTGTTTAGTTGTGGAGTACGTTAATAAATAAGTGGCCTGGAATAGTTTTAAGTTTCTAAAAATTGAAGACATGAATGGTTTTTAATTTTTGTTTCCCAGTCTCTAAGCAAACTATTGTTTGATGCCATTTTCGTTTAATTATGGGAACTGATAACTTGGTGACTTTCCTCTTTTTTTCTATTTGTGCCTTCTTCAGCCGCTCCACAAAAGAGTGCAGATCAGAGAAGCCCAAGCTCAGCCGCCTCCGCCTCTGTAGGCCTGGCACCAGTTGTCAATGGAGAGTCCAATAATAGCCTTACGTCACCTGTTCCTTGTCCTGCCACTTCTCTGGTTTCTCAGAATGACAGTGAACGTGAAAGCCATCTAAATCCAACTGAAAAACTCCAGTAAAACATTCTTTTAAAATCTTTGTTAATGTAGATTAGAATTAAGTGATGGGGATAAAGTTGGGGTTTTTTTCTTTGTGTTGGAATTTTGGGGGAAACAAGTTATTAATAAGATAAACATTCTTATGTTAGGAATTATATGTGCATTTTATTAGTTGATGAAGAGAACTCTGACATAGAAACACATGGAACTTGGAACTTGCAAACTGATATTATTTCTTATTTTCCAAAGGAAGGGTCAGAAGTAGCTGGGCTGTAGTTAAAATTTTTCTTATTCAAATGAAAAGACTCAGGCTCTATAGTCATACAACCCTGGAGTTACATCATGAAAGGCATTGTCACTGTGGACCAATAACTTGCCTTACTAAGCCTCTGTTACTTCATCTGCAAAAGAGGGTAACAGTATACCTGTCTATAAGCGTTTTTTTTAACTATACTTTTAATTGATACACAGTAATTGTACGTATTTATAGGGAACAGAGATTTCGGGTTTGTTTAGGAACTAAAATATTAGTGTATTTCTTGCAGTTAAGTAGACAACTCAGCAAACTTAGTTTTTTAGTTAAAAATATATACTTTATAGATTTATTTTTATGTGGGCATTTGGAAATCTATAAATATACAATAATGTCTGATTTGCTTGAGAGAATAAATTAAATATTAGTACTTCCACATGAAGAAGCCTAGAAATGTTTTGACCTTGAGTTTTCTGCTGTTCATAACTAAAATTGAAATTGGTTGTTTATGTTTTTGTCCCTAAAACAACATAAGAAAATAAAGTCTTAAGATTTCAAGTAAATCGTACTTGCAGTTAAACTTACTTCATTGTAGTCAGATTCCCTCAGTACTTGATAAAGTCTGGAGAGAGAGGGAAGAAGGTAGAGAATACTGCCTGCTATTTTACAAAAATAGTGTGAGCTGGGCGTGGTGGTGCACACCTGTAATCCCAGCACTTGGGAGGCTGAGGCAGGAGGATCGCTGTGAGTTTGAGACCAGCCTGGGCTACATAGATATTGAGTTCCAGGTCATTCTCAACTACATAGTGAGACCCTGTCTCAAAAAAAAAGAAAAGAAAAGATAAAAGAAAATAGTGTGTGTTTTTTTTTTTGTTTTTGTTGACATGGGTGTTTATATATGTTTATCAGGAAGTTAAATGAAGTTCGAAAGAGATTGAATGAATTAAGAGAGTTAGTTCATTATTATGAGCAAACATCAGATATGATGGCAGATGCTGTTAATGAAAACACAAAAGATGAAGAAACTGAAGAGTCAGAATATGATTCTGCACATGAAAATTCTGAACCTGTTGCTAACATTCGGTAAGAACTTTTTTGTAAGTGCTTCGGTGTATTCATCCTGACCCAATAGCTTTAGTGTAGTGTTGGTGGTGGAGGTGGGGGAGGGTAACCTCCTTAAAATTCTCAATATTTGTTCTTCCTTTAAGCTTTTGTCCTATAAGTCTACTATTTTGACCAGTGTAATCATTCTTGCCCTGTAAAGGTAATGTAAGAGAAGTACTGAACATAGCACATGGTAGGTAGTGTATTCAGTTTGCTGTCAAATACAATAGAGCGAAAAGAATATCTCACTTAGCATTTTTCTTTCCTTTATCTTTAGGTGTAATTTTAATTTCTCAGATGTGCTTCATAAATTTACAAATAACATATGTAAAAGTTATTGAAAAGTAGGAGCAGATTATTAAAAATTTGAAATTAAATGGTGTAACCAGTGATTTCTTTATTTTGAAACTGTTTTACTAAGGCTCTGAAACTGATTTTTTTAACTTTAGTTTCTCTTTCTTTCAGAAATCCACAAGTATCTGCCACATGGAATGAAGTAAATAGTAATAGTAATCCACAGTGTGTTTCTAATAATAGAGATGGGAGATCAGCTAATTCTAATTGTGAAATAAACAACAGATCTGCTGCCAACATCAGGGCTCTAAACATGCCTCCTTCTTTAGGTAGGATTGATTATATCCTATGGTTTTGCCATATCATTCTTATGAAGTATATCATCTTTCGCTAATACTCTTAATTTAACTTAAAAATTATAGACTGGATGATGTGTTTTTAGCAGATTGTCGATACAATAGAGAAGGAGATGAAGGGATTCATGCAGCACAAGGGGAAGATGATGATGATGAAGAAGAAGGAGAAGAAGAAGAAGCAGAAGAAGAGGGAGTCAGTGGAGCTTCGTTATCTAGTCATAGGAGCAGCCTGGTTGATGAGGCCCCAGAAGATGCAGAATTTGAACAGAAGATCTACAGACTTATGGCTGCGAAACAGAAACTTCAACAGTTACAAGATCTTGTTGCTATGGTTCAGGTAAATATTGAATGTTTCTTTGGGAAAGACTATTAAATGGTACATTCTTATAAAGTAAAATGTGTGTGTGTGTGTGATAGCTGTGCTGGTACAGTATAATTAAAGCAGTATGCCTTTTTTGTGGTGGTAGGGATCAAACCTAGGGCTTTGAATATGCTACTCACGCACTCTACCGCTGAGCCACCTCCCTACCCTTCGTTATTTCTTACATGCCTGCTTTAAAGACTTAGTGTTTTATATTGTATATCAGCACACTTTTTCTAAGAAGGATGAGTTAGTAGGTGTTTTGGTCACAACTTTTCAGTGCAAAATAGGCATACGTAATTTACTGTGGCTGTGTTCCAGTATAGTTCTATATACAAAACCAGATTTTTGGTTTTGGTTTTGTTTTTGCTGATAACCTTAGCCTATGCCAAGTAGATCTTGTAGCATTACAATAAAGTAGACAGTAAACATATTGAAGAGGTGTGAATTGCCCAATGTTATAGATCTATTAATAATTTAGACCACCTGACAGCAGAGCCTGAGATCTTAACCCACTTTATGTAAAAGACAAATCTTATAGTCTTACTCAGTAAAGTTAAATATGTAAAGTTGGAAGTTGTATTTTGTTTTGTTTTGTTTGTGGTATGGGAGATTGAACCTAGGGCCTTCTCACTGAGTCGTAGACTTGGCCCATTTCTAATTTTGAGAAGGGTTGCTAAGTTGCCAGGCTGGGCCCAAACTTGCAATCCTCCTGCCTCAGCCTACTAAAAGTGCTGGGAGGGTGGAAGGGGTAATCATAAATTTTTTAAACCAGTGTACATATATGAAAATATTCATGTTTTCACTTCTATATTAATGTAGTCTATATACTTATTTAGGTTTTCTCAGTTTAGTAAAATAGATATAACCTGTCCAGAGCAACAAAAATGATTTAACTTTTAAAGTCATTCCTTTTTATCTTTTCTCAGCTGTTATATATTGCTGTCCTTTTACCAGTGCAGTATAATTGGTAGTCTGTTTTGCATTACTCTAACGAAATTCTGAGGCTAACTATAGAAAAAATAAGTATAGTATCTCACAGTGCTGGAGTGGTGCTAGGGCCCACATCTGATGATGGCCTTCGGGCTTACAGAGTCCTGAGGTGGTGCAGAGCATCACATAGCAAGCAATAGGGAACATACATTTATATCTGTATCTCTGATAGCCATCTCTTTTCTTACAAAGCCACTGGTGTTGACTGTTGGGAGCTCTCCTCTGATGATGACCTTACTCAATCCTGATCACCTCCCAAAGGTTTTACCTTTAACAATAGTGGCATTAAATTTGCATCCTTTAAATACTTCACAGTGGGATTTAAATTTCAGTACAGAACCCTTGAGGGATATTCTCCAAATCATAGCTATATGATAGCACTGAATAATTAGTGAGTCACATTTTAAATGATTTTGGTTTTAGAGTTTCATTTCTTGCCATTGAGAAAAGATAAAGTTTAGTTTACTGTAAAATTCTGTGCTTTATTGCATTATTTTATATAAATTGTATTGCTTAATGCATTTTGGTGTGAATTGTATAGTCTTAGATAGCAACATAATTTTAACATGGTGTTTCAGGATGATGATGCAGCTGAAGGAATTATCTCTGCCAATACATCAAATTTGGGTGATGTCTACCCAATAGAAGAGGATATCAAACAAAATTCAAATAATGCTAGAGGAAGTACCAATAAAACACAGAAAGATACTAGAGTAAATGAAAGAGCAAGGTATGCTAAGCTTTTTTTATTTCATTTGATAAAAATTTAGTTCCTGTTTTATTTTATTTAGTTTTTTGGTTTTTTGAGACAGGCTGGCCTGGAACTCATTTGTAGCCCAAACTTGCAGCAGTCTTCTTGCCTCAGCCTCCTGATTGCTGAGATTACAGGCACATGCCTCCATGCTGCCTGGCTCTAGTGCCTGTTTTAGAGAAAGTAGTAGGCTAGGTAATTGCGTTACGTTTTGCTTAGTACCATCAGCATATTTTAATTGTAGTCCACAAATACAATGTCAATGTAATTACAGAGAGAAATTTTACGAGGCTAAATTACAGCAGCAACAGAGAGAGCTAAAACAACTGCAAGAAGAAAGAAAGAAACTGATTGAGATTCAAGAGAAAATTCAAGCATTACAAAAGGCATGTCCTGACTTGCAGGTGATTATTACATTTTTTCTAATTGTCTGAAAGAATGACAAAGCAAAACATGTTGAAAACCTTATGTCACCTGAAAACTATTGTCTTTTTTTTTTTAATACTACGCTGAAGTGACAGTTATATCTACTAGTTCTGTAGATAAACTAATGAAATGGGTTGGGGATATGTTTTATTGTGACAATAGCACAGTGAAATTGATTTGTTATTTCCATTACATTTTTTGGGTTAGCTAACCACTGATTTAGAACATGATTATTTGTAACTTTATTATATTAAAATATTCTAACTTGAACTTTGTAGTTATAGACCAGCATTTTCATTTTTTATTGGTCTAGAAATAAAGCCTTTAAGCCATCATAAATTATCTAAAGAAAATAATTATGTATAATTAGTTAGCACATTAAATATATACACTTTTACTTATGAGTTCTCTATTACATTTGTCTTTGAAATTAAACAGAATAAGCTTTGGTCATGTGAGATAATTAGGTGAAGGGTTAATATTGGAATGGAATTATGATTGTTCTGTGAGATCCTCCTAAACTTTATTGGTTAGCTTTATTCTTTATATTTTGTTTTAAAGAAAGGCAAACACATCAAATGATATTTCTAACAGAACTATCTTCTAACGCTTTCCTTTTCCACTTTAATATTTTTGATGTTTATCCCCCATCTAAATAATCTTAGGGACCATGTAACAGAGTTGGGATAAGTGTACAAAATTTTCCATAATAACAGTGGGTCACTATTGGCTTTATTGTTCCTGAGTGTTACTGTGGGTATTCACGAATTTTTCCCTGTGTTTTGATTTTTGTTGTTTTGATGATGACGATTGAGGTCTGATAAGAACACATTAAATATGATACTAGGGTGCTACAGAAGAAGGAAAATGACTGCCTATATGAAATTAATATAATTGCTTTAACACCTGATATTAGTTTTTGCTAATTCTTTTTTAGCTGTCAGCTGCTAGTGTGAGTAATTGTCCTACCAAAAAATATATACCAGCTGTTACTTCAACCCCAACTGTTAATGAAAATGAGACTAGTACAAGCAAATGTGTTATTGAGCCTGATGATTCTTCAATAGTAGATAATGAGGTACAGTAAAATACATTCTTTTGTCTCTGTATGGTCTTAAGTCACATTTTAAGAAGGGAAATGGTGTCTGTGAAACTTTTTTTTTTTTTTTTGTTACTTGGGTTAGTCAGCTTTACATTGCTGTAACAAAATTCCTGAGAAAAATAAAGGAAGAAAGACTTAGTTTGACTTGAGTTTTAGAGGTTATGGTCTATATTAGTCGGCCCCTTTGCTTTTAGGCCTGTGGTGAGGCAGAAGCATCCTAGTGGAAGGGTAAGGTGGAGGAAGGCAGCTAGGAAGCCAAGAGGAAGAGCATGTTCTGGATAACTTCCTCCTACATTTTTTCCATTGGGGCCCTCAGCAACTTGGCTGGTGCTGCCCACATTTAGAGCAGGTCTTCTCCATCAGTTCAGTACCCTGCATTGCCAGTCGTCTCTAGAAACTCCCTGTAGGCCTGTCCAGAGGTGTACTTTGCTACTTTCCTAGGCTTTTGGGTTTTTTTGTTTTTTAGGGTTGTTTGTTTAGTATTCTTTTTTCCTTGTTAGGGATTGAACTGAAGTCCTTTGCACTGAACCACATCCCTAGCCCTTTTTTATTTTTTATTTGATTTAGTCTCACTGTCACTAATGGCATCCTTTCAGGTGCATGAATTAGGGTGTGCACCACTATGCCCAGCTAGGAATTTCTTAATTCAATCAAAGTTGGCAGGATTAACTGTCACATTATTTGGTTATCTATTTTTTTTTGTTTGAGATGCTATAGATCAAACCTAGGGCCTTTTGCACATGCTAGGCAAGTGCTCTATGTAGAACATGTTTTCAAATTGTAGTGTGTTTTGTGCCTTTTAGTTGGAGCAAATCAGTTTTTTCCAAAAAATACTCATTTTAACAAACTCATGTTCTTTATAATTGTATAATTATACAATTGTACATGTTCTGTATAACTGTATAATTGGCAGAACTTTATATAAGGGGGTAATTGTGGCACATACTAATCATTTTAATTAAAAAGACTTATCCTTTGGCCTTTTATTTTTATATTGTATTATAGAAAATATAACTTTTTCTGACTGGTCTGTGAAGTTTATTTGGGTGCTACTTTTTGTCATTAAGAATTAATGATTGTCCTTTTTCTTATTTATCACTAAATATTATTTTAACCTTTGTAGATATCTTTGTATAAAAAGGATAGAAGGAAAGCAGAAAGCTTAGTGTTAGTGACAAGATTCTGTAAGGCTGTTATTCTTTAAGGCTTCAGCAAGTCCAAGTATTTATTTGATTCTGATTTTTAAAACAATAGTTTTGGTCAGACATGCGAAGACATGAAATGTTGAGGGAAGAGCTGCGCCAGAGAAGAAAGCAGCTTGAGGCTCTGATGGCTGAACATCAGAGGAGGCAAGGTCCAGCTGAAACTACATCTCCAGTGGCGGTGTCGTTAAGAAGCGATGGATCTGAGAACGTGTGTACTCCTCAACAAAGTAGAACAGAAAAGTAAGAGAGTCGTTTAAATAATCTTTTTTTAAAAAATCACTTACTTAAAAATCTATAGGCAAGGCAGCCTTATTTTCATCTATTTCCTTCAAAGTGGTGCAGTTATCACCTTTGTGCATTATTTTAACTGAATCTGGCCAGTTTCTCTTTTGACTTTTTATAGCATCAGCTATCTTCATTTTCAAGTACTATGGCATTTAATCAAATGGTGATATGATACAGATTTTCTAGTGCCTTATTTTCTTAGTTTTTAGCTTATAAAAAGAAAATAGTGTTTTCTGTTACATTGTAAATGAGGATTTTTT
Source organism: Fukomys damarensis (assembly GCF_012274545.1). Taxonomy (NCBI): domain Eukaryota; kingdom Metazoa; phylum Chordata; class Mammalia; order Rodentia; family Bathyergidae; genus Fukomys; species Fukomys damarensis. The sequence continues at coordinate 17,432,742 of NW_022900930.1, forward strand.
TTTATAAGGTTCCTGAGTATCTTAAACATTTTGCTATATGAAATATTTAGTTTTTAGGGTTTAAGTTTGAAATTTCCATACTTAGCTTATTTCTAAAAGAGTTGGTCATCTGTGAGATCAGTTATACGCTTAGCTGTATACTAATATTTTGATTTGAAACCTTGAAATCCAGATTTGTTGCACCTGTACTTGTTCATATCCTCATACTATTTCTAGAACATTATTTTCCCTCTCTTCCTCTTAGAAGAACTTGTCCTATTCTTAGAGACCAGTACTATATGTCTCTCCTTTCATAGAATTCTTCAGGTAGCTTTGACGAATATCAAGCTTCGGAACCATTTGTCTAGATTTATACATACATTCTAATATGGCAGCCAGTAGATACTGGTGGCTATTTAAATAAGATTAAGTTGAAAATTCATTTTTTTAGTCTATATAAGCCACATTTTAAGTACTGAGTAGTCATGTATACTTAGCATCTACTCTATAGGGCAGCACAGATGGTACCAATAAATCATTACTAATGTTGTAGAAAGTTCTGCTGGACAACTCTGAGGCAGAGAACTGTCACCGAAGGAAAAGTTGAAGGATGTTTACTTTAAGAAAAAGGCCTAAGAATGGGATTCTATTTTAATTTATTTGATGAATTGTTTTGTTGTAGACAAATTAAGCATTGTGTAAAACAGCAATCAGGATAATAACATTCATCTCCTAGAGTTACTATGATTAAATATATTTTGATAAAATTATACTGTCTTTGATACAGAGTCTGATCTGTGATAGATTATAAAGTATTTAACTCATCTTCAGAACAGTATTTGTTATGTCTCATAATAGAACAATGGCAACTTGGGGAGGTTCTACTCAATGTGCACTCGATGAAGAAGGAGATGAAGATGGTTACCTTTCTGAAGGACTTGTTCGGACAGATGAAGAAGAAGAGCAGTATGCAAGTTCCAATGACAACATTTCTGTGTATCCTCCTAACAGTGTGAATCATAACTCCTATAATGTAAAGGAAACCAAAAATAGGTTAGTTTCAATGTTTTCATTTTTTTGCTTAGTTTACATATAGCAAGTCTTTCTGACTGACCCTGGGTTATTCTGCAATTCTTCAGACCAACTCCACAACTGTCCTATAATTCAGTTCACTTGTGGCACTAAGACTCAAGAGTTTGTGCAGACCCCAGAGCATCTTCATTTCAGGTGCAAGTGCCTGGTTCCCACGGTAACTGCACTTCTATCTGACTTGGCTACAAATTTAGTAGTTCCCATGACTCCTCTTTAGGTTTGATAATTTACTAGAACAACTCATAGAACTCAGGAAAATACAAAGATATTTATCAGTTTATTATGAAGTATCTACATCAGGAACAGTCAACTAGAAGGGATTTAGGGTAATGTGTATATACAGAGCTCTGTGTTCCCTCTGAGAAAGCCACTCTCCTTGCACTTTGATGTGCTCACCAACCCAAAAAGTTCTCTGAACTCCAGAGATTTTTATGGAGGTTTTATTATTATCCTGGTCATTCCTTTCACTGGGAAAAAATACCTGACACTACAACTTATAGGGGAGTTTTGGTTTGGCTCACAATTTCAGAGCGTCCATAGTTAGCTGGCTCCAAGGCAGAAACCGCATGGGTAACATAGTGAGACACTGTCTCAAAAAATAAATAATGTAAATAGAAATATTAATTGCATTGTTATTTATAACAGTGAAAATATCTCCATTTGTAAAAAAGATGGTTAAGTAGAAGTAACGGTTCTACTTGATTGAATGTTAATGTACCTAAAGTATGACTGGAAAATGCTTATGGTAAAATATTTTCATTGTGCAGAATACAGAGTTACATGAAATTTTCTGTGCAAAAACTTCAGTGAAAAAGACTGGAAAGCAGTTAAAATTGTACAAGGCTGTAAATCTTTAATTTTTAAAGCCCTTTGAACTTAAAGAGACTAGGGTACCACATTTATTTCTCTATATTAAAAAACAAATTATTACCACATTTGATGACTTAAGGCTTTAAATCTTACGTTAGGTGGAAGAACAATCGCCCTTTTTCAGCTGATGGAAATTATCGTCCTTTAGCCAAGACAAGACAACAGAATATCAGTATGCAACGGCAAGAAAACCTTCGATGGGTGTCAGAACTCTCTTATGTAGAAGAGAAAGAACAATGGCAAGAACAAATTAATCAGCTAAAGAAACAACTTGATTTTAGTGTGAACATTTGTCAGACTTTGATGCAAGACCAACAGGTAAAATTTACCATGATGCTTAATTTTTCATTTGTTTTCCCTATTTTTGAAGTAATACAAATTATTCTAAACTTACTAGTAACTATTACCTAAAATTTTCTTTCAAATAGACTCTGTCTTGCTTGCTGCAGACTCTTCTCACGGGTCCTTACAGTGTTATGCCAAGCAATGTTGCATCTCCTCAAGTACACTTCATAATGCACCAGTTGAACCAGTGCTATACACAGCTAACCTGGCAACAGAATAATGTTCAGAGGTAAACTGTTTCTTAGAAGCATTGAGACTGTGTAGTGAGTACTAAACTAAAATTCAGTGAGAGTTTTACAATTATCTTCTGTGAGAGAAAAGCAAGAGCCAAATTACATATTCAGACATTCTATACTACCTGAAAATTTTTAGATTCCTTATTGATGTTGTAAGGAGTGGGAATTTTAGCTTAGTGGTGCTGTTGCCTGTCTTGCCAGCACAAGGTCCAGAGTTCAATCTCCAGTACCAAAACAAAAAAGTTACCTTATTGATATTGTAGACTTCTATTTGCAAAATTCTGTATTATTAAATCATATCCTTACATAGAGTGAATTGTAGTATGTATATTATTACTGAAATAAAGCTATAAGCAAACAATTAGTTATAATATACCTAGTGTGTGATAGAAGAACCAAGTTCAAGTCTTGTTCCAAAGACTGTTAGTGAATTAAGTCAGCAGAGCAAAGAAATATTGGTTGTAGTAAATGTGCTATTGGATCATTTCTTATGTGTGTGTGTGTGGGGGTATACACATACCCCCACACACACACACTTAATATCCTTTTATATATGATAATATAGCTGACTTTAAATTTACCAATTTTCTGAATTTTGTAGGTTGAAACAAATGCTAAATGAACTCATGCACCAACAAAATCATAATCCAGAAAAACCTGGAAGTAAGGAAAGAGGCAGTAATACATCACACCCTCCTTCTCCCAGTTTATTCTGTCCTTTCAGCTTTGCACCACAGCCTGTAAATCTGTTTAATGTACCTGGATTTACTAATTTTTCATCATTTGTACCAGGTAGGTGCCAAGAAATCTAAAGGGAAAGTAAGTGCCTAGATTTTAGGTTATAATTTGTCTATTGCATGATGAGTAGTTGTTGTTTTATTAGTTTTTATTTGCTTTTTACATGGATTTTTAACATTCTATTTTGACATGATAGGGAATGGCAAGGAAAATTTTATACTTTTCTGCATTGTTTCTTATAATAAAAACTTAAGCTTAATATCATTGCTAACAAAATTAAATATGTTTTGGGCCTGGGATTTAGCTCAGTGGTTTCGCTGCCTGCCTCACAAGTTCAGCAACCCAAGTTTGATCCCTCGTACCAAAAAAAACAAAACAAAACAAAACATTAAGTAAGTTTCCTCTGAAGGATGCTTCCAAGTTAAGGGGAAAGGAAATTAACTATCCATTGGCTGCTGTCCAGCAAGCATTGTGTAAAACATTATGAGAGTAACAACACTTCTGAAGAAGCACTGTATCTCCTCAGTGAACATACTTATCTTAGGCTTTTATTCAGACTTTTTTTCTGTGCTCATTATACGCCAGGGACTATAAATTACTGAGATTAAAAGATGAGCCAGACTAATCCTTGAAGGAATTCAGAGTTTAGTGAGAAAGCTAAGACTATTAATAAGTCCTTATAATGCAGTGTCATGGGTCCTATAGCCATAGTACAAGTGCTTGGGGAGAGTGAGTAAATTCAATTTTTCCAGAAAAGGTGATATTTAAGCTAAAGAGTGAATATAATTTATTTTCAGAGAGATTAAAAGAGAAAAGGCTTTCTAATCAGTGGAACTACTTAGAGTTACAAAGCAATGGACTAATTAATACTTCGAGAATTGAGAGGTAAATGTGACTAGTGTGTAGGGCTAAGGCAGGAGAAGAGTAATTGATGTGGCTGAAAAGTAGAGGCCTTCGATAATGTGCAAAGGAAGCCTAAACTACTGCACAAAAGACAGCTCTCAGAGGACTTTGAGAAGGAAATACTATGAGATCTATATTTTTCAAACGATTATACTAATAAATGTATTGAGAAAATAGAGGGAAGGAGCCAAGAGTAACTAGGGAATAAGACTTACAGTAATATTAGGGAAAGAATGATAATCTGACTTAAGTCATTGATAGTAGTTGCAAAAAAACCAAAAAAGAAACAGGAATAATTAAAAGGAATAACAAAGAAATTTAACAAGCTTTTTTTGTTCTTTGATGTTAATACTTGCAACAAACATTACTTAAGTAGGTTTGTCAGTGATAAACGAGAAGCTGTGCATCCTTTTAACTCCATGCCAACCCTATATAAACACTGTTAATTCCTCATATGCTAGTTCAGTTTTTTTCAAGCTCTCCTTATCCCTTCCTCAAGTAACTGTTCAAGTACCTCTGATATATAACACAGCACTATTTGCCAAGTACTTAATTATTTGTGCTTTCCCAGTTTGAGTAGAAAGAACATAAGCTTTGGAGTCATGTAGACCTGAAATCTAACCACCTCTTTTTATTAGATATTTGACCTCTAAGCCTATTTTCTCACTAGTAAAATGAGTGCTTATAGTACCAATTTCACACTGTCAATTTAAGCAGTAAGTGAAGTAACATGTACAGTACCTATAATTGAGTCTAGCACCCTATAATTTGATAAATATCAGGTACTATTATAGCTTCTAGTTCTTGAGAAAGTAGAGATCATTAGTCATCTTTGTATCACCAAAGCCTAAAATGTAGTGGGCTGAACTCTTGAGTGATTAATAAATGGACATTGGTATATTAAATTGATAATTTTTTCTTTCAGTAGATTTGAACGGTACGTGTAATTTCATTTTAAGGCTAAAGGCATAAATTATTGTTTTCCATTACTTTTATTTCTTAGGTATGAATTTTAGCCCTTTGTTTCCTTCTCATTTTGGAGATTTTTCTCAGAATATTTCTACATCCACTGAACAGCAGCAGCCATTAGCCCAGAACCCTTCAGGGAAAACAGAATATATGGCTTTTCCAAAACCTTTTGAAAGCAGTTCCTCTATTGGAGCAGAAAAGCAAAGGTACTTACTTGATTGGGAATTGATTGAAAAACACTCACTTTTGTAATTACACGTAATTATATGTAATTTGAAAACAATTAGGGAGGATGTTTGTGCTTGATGATTGTTTTTGGGTTGTTAGTGTTGGAAGTATGAAACTTTTACATCTTATTGGATATGATCAGGCTGATAGGTTATCTTTTGTCCTTGATTTGATGTGTCTTTAAGGTTAAAGTGTTTACTGACTTCAAGCTAGAAATGAATATTAACTGATACAGGATAGTTGTGGTCCTTTTATTTGACTGGTAACCTCTAATTAGAATCAATTTCTAGAGATCATCCAAATATAATACTGAATACTATTAAATATATCTGGGATGTTTTCTGGTTTTTGTCAGTGCTAGGGATTTACTCACGGCCTCAGGCTTACTGCTATACCACTGAATTACATCTCTAACCCTTTTTGTTTTGATTTTGAGACAGGGTCTTACTAAGTTGCCTAAGCTGGTCTGAATTTGTGATCCTCCTGTCTCAGCTTCCTGGGACCCTTGGGTTACAAGTGTGCACCCTTATGCCTGGCTTGTCTGGGAAGTTTTGATAGTAGATGGTCTCAAATACAGTTAGGATTTTGTTCTCTCTTTTCTGATATTTATTATTGTTTAATACAGTAATTTCCCCAAATACCATTTCTGGCACAAATAGCTTAAAAGACTAGTTGGATTGGTTTAGGCCAGTTGTTCTCTAGAATTTTTATGGCTATATAAATGATGTTTTTAACAATTGTGTTAATTTAGAAAATTATTTTGGTAGATGTAAAAACTTTATCACATTTTTATTGCTACATAAGAAAAAAACTTGGTTGAAACATTAGAGTTTATTGAGCTAATATTGTATCAGAAAGTACCTGCTTTTCTATCAAGATCCTTTGTATAATTCACATTACATTTCCTTTATCTGTAATGTGAATTATACAAAGGAGCTTGATAAATTACAAACTTTTGGGGATTTTGTTTTACTTGATTAGCTCATAAGTCTTAGAATTCCTACTTTGTGGTTTACCTTTAGGAAACTTATGACTAACCTTCCTGGTTTTGTTGACTCCACTTTATAAGTTGTCCTAACCTTTTTTTCCTATTAAATTTCATGTTGCTTTGTAAAAGAATTATCAATAAAAGCTGTTATCAGTGTTCAGCACAGTACTTAGTACAGTTTCCTTTGAGAAGTTGCTTAAATGACTCCACAAGCAGTAAATATTTATTTATTCAAAGCTTCAGTGATTACTACTTCATTATTACCAGTGTTATGTACTTGATAGTAAGAAATTGCTCTTGTTTTGTATTAAGTATTTATATAATTTTAAGGATGGATCTCTGTGTTTTATTACTTCATATTAGATAGACCTCATCTCCCCAGAATCTCAAATATAGGTTCCCTGAATTAAATGATTGGAGGTAACAAGTCATATAAAACCTTTAGCTTAATGTTGAGGTCAGAATAGTTTTCTTACAAAGTAGTAGTGGACATTTTAGGCTTGGCAGGTCACATACGGTGAATGTCTTTCCTGGCCATTTATCTGCACCATTTCACATAAAAGTAGCCATTAACAATATTCATCAACAATCTATATACAGTATGGCTATGTTCCAATAGTATTTTATTGGTGGGCACTGAAATTTGAATTTCATATAATTTTATGTGTCACATAGTTTTCTTGTGCTGTCTCTTCAACCATTGAAGAATATAAAATCCATTTCAGGTCCAGAGATCATATAAAAACAGGCTGTATTTGCCCTGAAAACTGTAGGTTTCTTGACTTTAACCCGGGAGGTCAGTATCTCCCAAACTGTTACTTACAACACTTAATTTTTGTCCATGCTAGGTTCTGTGATAAAAAGTTGTTGACTTCTTTCTCACTAGCACTCTAAGATGTTTATAAGGCATATTGGCATATTAAAAATGATGAGAAGTTCTATAGACCTGTTTGTGTTTTGCCAATTTTTTCCCCCAAGCTTAGATGGCAAGTGAATGAATACCTATTACATATTAAGGGACGCTAGTTTTCAGTAGATAAACTTTAGGAAATGATATTAGATCAACAGAACTAAACTATACTTAATGAATAGAGAACTAAATTCCTAGTTGAATTCAGGTATAGTGGTGCACCCCTGTAATCCTAGCACTCTGAAAAGGTGAGGCAGAAGGATTTCAAGTTGGAGCCCAACCTGAGCAACTTCATGACTTGGTGAGATCTTGTCTACCAAAAAGCGTGGGGGATAGATCTTAGAACAAAGGCCCTGGGTTCAGTACCAGTACTACAGAAACCAGTTCAATAAAAATAAATTACTAGTTGAGTGGCCAATTATTTTAATAAGTTCTAGTCAAACTCTAGTTTTCTTTGAACTCTTAGCTAATACAGCTGGATGTCCATTCCAGACATTTTGATACAGCTCTCTGCTGCCCTTTACCCAACTCTTTTTTTTTTCCTTTTGTATACCATCTTTCCTTGTTTTTTCTTTTTCACTCTTCACATCATAAAGCCTAGATTTTTCCCACGTGTATAAATACCACATAGTTTCTCTGGTGTGAAAAACTGAAAGTGTAAATAAGATCCAAATTGTATAACTGATAATGTGAAATGGGAAGAAAAAGGCTAAAGGTGTAGGGGAAGTGGGAAGGGTAGGGGAAAGGAAATAAGGGACAAGAAAAAATATGAGAAAAGGAAATGGAAACAAAGTCTTTGTAAATAAGGGAGGGTGGAGGGGATGAATGGAGGGCAGGGGTATGGGGAAAAAATGAGAACCAAGATCTGTCATGTAAGGGTACAAGATCCCAAACTGTAGTATATACTGAAAAAGTACCAATAAATTCAGTTTGATTTAAAAAAATAAAGCCTAGGTCTTTGATTTTTTTTGTTTTTTTTTTTTTTTTTTTTTTTTTTTTTTTTTTTAATGTTGTTACCTGGGATTGAACTTGGGACCTTATGCCTGCCAGGCAGGCAGCGGAACCACTGAGCCAAATCCCTGGCCCTTAGGTCTTTGATTTAGAATTTTTAGTAGTAAAAATGTTTTATTGAGTCCAAAATTAAAGTTTAGTTTGCAATATGTACTTATTTGCACATTTAATTCATATTTTTGTGAAAACATTTTTACAGGGTGATGTTTTTTTTACTTAAATGTCCTCTTAAGTAATAAGTATATCTGGAATTTTCAGCTAATGATGTGATTTCTGAAAACTTGTTTTCATTGATAAGGAATCGGAAACAGCCTGAAGAGCAAGTAGAAAACAGTAGGACACCATGGGTATATGACCAAGAAGGAGAAATAGAAAAACCGTTTATGAAGACTGGATTTGCAGTGTCAGTAGAGAAAACTACAAATAGTAATCACAAAACTCAATTAGATACAAGTAGGAGAAGACATCAGTTTGATGAAGAATCATTAGAAAGCTTTAGCAGTATCCCTGATCCAGTGGATCCTACAACAGTAACTAAAACATTCAAGACAAGAAAAGCATCTGCACAAGCCAGCCTGGCATCTAAAGATAAAACTCCCAAATCAAAGAGTAAGAAGAGAAATTCTACTCAGCTGAAAAACAGAGTTAAAAATGTTGGTAAGTATTGAAATTTGTTGAACATTGTTTAGCATAAATATTGGTAATCTTCTGGCATGTTGTCATTTAATTTCAGTATTGCTAGATGGGTAGGCACTCTGCTATGCAGACTTCAACAGACATTTTTAATTACCTTTCTACTTTTAAAAAATAAAAATATTTCAAGTAGTGTTTAAATATTTTAAAACATGACTTTTTCTTGAAGTTTTTGTTTTCTTTTTTGGGGGAGGATTTATATTTTCTATAATTATTGTGAACTCAGAGGATGTTTTCACAGTTCGGTAGATTACTGAAAAATTGCCATGATGCGTATGTTTTACAATTTTCTCTCAGTATTATATCTGGTCCTACATCCAACTCTAGTCATGACTTCTCCTTAGATTCTTTTTTTTTTTTTTGGTACTGGGGATTGAACTCGGGTCCTTGTGCTTGCAAGGCAGGCCACCGAACCACTGAGCTAAATCCCCGGCCAAATTTTTTTTTTTTTGGGGGGGGGTACCAGGGATTGAACTCAGATCCTTGTACTTGTGAGGCAGGGACTGGAACCACTGAGCTAAATCCCCAGCCCACCTAAGATTCTTAACTGATTCATTTAAAGAAATGTGTGCGTCTCTATGCCTTGTAGTTTTTGAATATCATATAAATGAAATCACCTTTAAAACAGGCTTACTTTTAGTCCTGAGCTAAACCTATATTTTATTGAATATTGCATTTGAATATCATTTGAAAGTTCTCTTTATAGTGGTACTACATATAACCTCTTTTTAAAAGATAGGGTTTCTGTAATTTTTTAAAAAATAATTTACTTAACTAAAATCTGGAATATCATAGCTAGAGGATACTTACTTGGGTTTGCAAGGTCTACTTTTTGGCTGTTGTCTTTCTGGTTGTGGCCTTAGTTTAAGGAAATAGTATTTAGTACTTAAGGACAAAGTATTCCAAGCTTATAATCAAGAATGTTTGAAAAACCACTGCATACTGCTAACTCCCTTTCTTGGAAGTTCATAGAACATACAGATACAGTAAAGGCCCTAGGAAACCTGTAATAGGAAAACACATGTGTAAACTGGGTAAGGTGGTACACACCTGTAATTCCAGCTACTTGGGAGGTGAGAACAACCTGAACATCTTAGTGAGATTTAGTGAGATCCTGTCTCCAAATTTTAAAAAAGGAGGCTGGAGGAGCTGGGGATGTAGCACAGCCTTGGAGTGCTTGCTTTGTATGTATGAACTGTGGGTTCAATCCTGAGCACCACCCTTCCAATTACACACACACACACACACACACACACACACACACACACACGCATGTAAAATTTGGCAACATTTATTTTAACTTTTATTTTTGAGTGATGGAACCCTTTTTAAAAATCTTATGAAAACTATAGATGTTTGCACTTTTTAAAAAAAATTTATGTGTCCATTAAGGCCTTGGTTCCTACCCTTTTCCAGATGTGATGAATCTGATGGTTAAATAGGCAAATTTGAACAGGAATAACATTTTTTATTAACATTATCATCACCATCCTTGAAATAATTTTCTAGTTATAAAGGTTTAGGAGGTACTGATTTATCTAATACAAGTGTTGTCAAACTGTCCCCACAATTATCATGCTTTTCCCAAGATTACTATTGGTACTGCCAGAGAATATTTAAGTCAGTAATGGCTATTTTGAAAGATTTCTGTGTATACTCATAAAACTTTATTCCCCGGTGTCTTGCCCAGTAACTGCTTTTTGACATAAGAATAAATGAAGAAAGCTAATATTTTTTTCTTTCAACCTTCTCTTAATCAGCTAGGTTACAAACCTTTCAGAGCTTTCAGTGATAACACACAGGTGGCGTGGGCGACATGCCTACTACAGGTTCTTCACCACAGAAACAGTGCTGGGGCAGTGCTTCTTAAACGTCAGTGTTTCGTTCAAGACTACTTGCAAATCCTGTTTTTAAATGCAAATTTTGATTTAGTTGGCCTGGGAGGGACCAGAGTCTCCTTTTATGTTGCCAGTTTTGGTGCATGGACCACACTTTAGGTATCCAGGTTTTAGAGAACTCTTAGCTAGTTAATGATTATGTCTATCAAAGCCTTAAAATACTGATTTTTTTTTTTTTTGAGACATCTTTATTCTGGGGAATTACTGTTTTCTGTATGAGATGTGATTGAAAAATACGGTCAATGTTTAAATTTCTTTTTGAGTTTGGGGTACCGGATTGAACTTGGGATCTTAAACTTGTGAGGCAGGTGGTGTGTTCAAATTTTTTAAAATGTGTCATAGTAAAAGCTGCATTACCATTAATCTCACTCACATGCTTCTTATTTCACACACACTCATCATTCCTGCCACTTTGTGAAGCAGTTCTGGAAGTCCTCTTTCATGAATGTATTTCCAAGTAATCTTGTAAATACAGGGAATGTTGCTGCCCAGAGCCACCTAGTGGAAAGGCAGGCTTGTAAAAACATTACAATGTGCCCTCGTCCTCCTTATATACTAGATCTGGCACCATGTGACATCTTGCTTTTTGCCATTCAAAATGACCATGAAAGGTAAATTTTTGAATCAATTTTTTTCCTGTAATAATTTTAAAAAATTTAAATATTCACCATATATTTCAGCCATCCTCAATCAATTCAGCTTTTTTCTTTATGGCAACAGTTGATTTTTGAGTTCTTTTCCTTCATATTTAAGAATATGTGCCATGATAAACATTCACATTTGTTAAACAGGCACTTAAGACCATCTGTTAGTGACAGCCTTAGTGTATGGTGCACACACAAAAATAAGACTTGCTAGCAGAAGCAAATCATACACGGCCATGTCAAGCTAACATGTAACAAAGTCAAGTAGTAAACTAAATCCTTATGATTCAGAATGTGAACCATGGACACACAGCATTGGCTTCATCTGGACCTTGTTAGAAATGCACTCTGCTATGCCTGCGTTTCCAACTGAGTCAGTGTACAGTCTTTTAAATCTGCATTTTACCAAGATTCCGCATGTTTTATGTGGCGATACACACATGAAAGCCTGAGAAATGCTAAACTAGACAACTGATTTATTTTTATTTCCTTTGTGGGATAGAAATAGCTACAATTTGTTAGAAAAAAAAAGGATGTTTATTGTGTCATGAAGGAAGTAATAAGTGAATGTGAGGTGAGATAATACTGGAAAGCATTCAAGGTGTAGTGGCAAGAAGAAAAGTATAGAGTTGGGAAGACGTGGAGTAAGGAATTGGAAGTGTGAGGAAGGGTAGAAAGAGCTATGACACATAGACCAGCAGTGGTAGTTAAATTGCTCTCTTGAGAGATGCACGATAGGACAGCTGGTTATAATGTCCCAGACTTACTAGAATAGCATAATCTAGATCTTCATTCTTTTCTTGGAAAATTGTATAGAGTTGCTAATGTACTGATTTCCAACTATTCTTGAATCTTTTATTGTTCTTCCCTTTCTTGGTACTCACTAATAAAGTCTGACATGATATGCTTACAAACAGATTTTGCCTGATTAAAAAAGAAAAAAGGGTGGAATAGAATCCTTTAAAAATTAAATTTATTACTCAGGCAGAGAAAGGAAGAGTAGCAGAAGGAGCCAGCTCTGTTTCCCTTTCCTCACTTGAAGAGAGCAACACTGAAGTACAGGGCCAGGTGGCAATTCCAAAATGATTGGTGGGATGTCCTACTGCTGAGGAGTCAGAGCTACACTGCAGCTAAGCCATTTTACAGTCTGCAGATGTATACCCAGAAGTGAGCCAGAAAGGTGTTATGTTTCCTCAGAACCTCAAGATCAGACATTATCTACTGTCAGCCTCCTAGGGAGAGGGAAGCAAGTGGGAAATGGCTGCAGAACAGCTGTATGTAAGGTCTTCTGCCACGACTGGGATTTGGCAGTGGTACAGTCTTTTTCTCTGGCCTCTTTGAACTTTTATAAAGTCTCCAGGATGGCATGGTTGAACCATTTCCCTTCAGTGGAGGTACAAGCATAAGTATTATTTATTTCTTTCTATGTTGAGTACTCGTGCTGAGAAAAACGGAATGGCTATAAGGGAAAATGATGCAGTAGGATAGGCAGTAACACCCTTAAAGTATTGAACATCATGTATTATTCTGTTGTTGTTATACCAGCTGGCTCTTAAGTGTTACTCTGAAGTATTAACTTTCATTAATTTTGCTACTGCCTCTGGATGCTTATTATTACAATGCTTTAGAGAGAGATAGTTAGTCTTATACTAATACCTTAACTTTGGAAAACTAGTCCATGATGTGTGTTAACTTTGAAACTTGTATACAAAACTGTAGTCTCTGGCCTTCTCATAGCATTGTAATTGTAGCATGCTTCTCATGGTTTTAGTTATATGCCTTTTTTATAGCACTTACTGGGACTCACTGAATAGGGAGATGCCACATAACCTGTATTTTAACTTTGATTAAAATCTTCTAGTACTTTTCATGTGATTCAGTAATAGCAGTCAAAAATTTAATTTCATTTATATAAATGTTCATGTAAGAATAATGTACTTAAATATTTTTTCAGTGCGTTGTGTATTGTTAATTAAATGAGACTGCCTGTAGTACTTCCAGTTATATCATTTAACATAATATTTTTAGCAGTTGTAACCTTTACTTTTGGACCTAATTTATGTGAGTATCTTAATCATGAGGGTCCTTTCTCCACTAAATTTCTTGCAGCATGGATGGGAGTGGCTAGACTTTAGCTGGAGAGACCAGTAAAGAAACCAGGAAAATAAATTTGAGATAATGGAGTCCTACCCTGAATAATGGCCTTAGAAATAAAAAGGGAATGCTGACTCCAGATAGGATGTCACGGAAACAACACAGTATCTTAGGAATTTATTTGATATCTAAGCAGCTGCTGTTATTTGCAGGATATAAGCAACAGAACTTTAGATTTGCTAGCTTTTTCATAATATCTGGGTTTTTGGAGAAATCTGTGTTACAGAAGACCAGTGTGACCCCTTGCTCTTGGCCCATCTTCTCACCTCCAAGAGTAGCAATCTTTTGTTGCTTTAAGCTCCTAACCGGCTAAAATGTACTTACTGACTAGCTGTATGGCAATCCTCTCCAACCTGACAGGTGGGAGACCATTAGTGTTTCCATCCAAGGAGACTAAGGGATAAAGAAATTTACTGTCTTGTTAGTACACCAGCAACTGGCAAGCCAGAATGTTGCCAGAGATAGACGCTAAAGAGATCTGATATACAAAGAAGGGGAAAAAAGAACAGGTGAAGAAGCAGTAATTAAATGCATGAAAAATAAGTTACAAAAAACCAACTGACATTAGGTAATACTATTTTCCATATAAGTGCAAAGAAGTAGAAGAAAGTAAAATAACTTAGTCAAAAAAGAATTGTGACTCAAAAATCCTGTACCTTAGCCGAGACAATCTTTCTTTACCTATCAGGAAGAAAAAAAGATTTGCTATATCTGATTTGAGAAAAGCCGTAGAAAACAACTTATGATTCAGAATAGTTATCTTTATGTAGGAAAGTTGAAGAGAGGTAATATTTCAGTAATGAAAACAGTAGACCAATCTCACTAATACAGTGTATGAAAAGAATATTGGACAGTTGTTACTTGGGTTAATATCAGAAATGTCATTTTTTTTAAACTATGAAATCTATGAACATAATTTAGTATAGCAAATTAAAATGATAAAAGTTTCAGTAATACATTGGTAAAATTTGGTGATCCCTAATAAAAATTCTAAGTATAACAGACATAAATAATTAATTAAGTCAGGCATCGTGGCTGATGCCTGTAATCACAGCACTTGGGAGCCTGAGACAGAAAGATCACAAGTTCAAGGCAAGTGTGGACTAGATAGCAACACCCTGTCACAAATAAAAAGAAAAAAGTAGCCATTTAAATATAATAAATATTTATTGTGTCAGCTAAAGCAAATCACAAGCATCACTGAAATGGAGGGACTCCATTTCTGTCAAAATTAGGAATAAATGGGTTGCCCTCTCTACCACCATTTTTTTAGGATTGTTTAGAAAGTATTATGACAGAATTAAAATAATTAAAATAGGTGCTAGAAGAACAGGGACATTTAGATACTTTTGGATGGTCTTGTTTTTTGTTTGCTCTTTGTTTGTTTGTTTGTTTTCGGGTACCAGGGATCAAACTCGGGACCTTGCGCTTGTGAGGCAGACTGCAGCACTACTGAGCTAAATCCCCAGCCCGGTCTTGTTGTATATTAAGAAAGTTCACAAAACACTGGAAAATAAATACTAGAGTTAAGGTGAACTATTAAAGTGGCTGGTTATTAAATACCCAGATATTTATCTGTATTAACAGGGAAGGTATTAGGATAATAAAAAGCTATAAAATATTTTTGAACAGCATGAAAAATGAGTAAATGAGTGTAAGAACATTGCTGTCTTCTAAAATGGAAATGCCGGGGATTTAGCTGAGTAGCTCGGTGGTCTGCCTCGCAAGCGCAAGGACCCGAGTTCAATTCCCGGTACCAAAAAAAAAAAAAAAAAAAATATGGAAATGGACAGTTATGAAATACCAGTCCTGTCCAAATATTTTTAATTTGATGGCATTTTGATTGTTTTTGAAATCGAAAAAAAAAATCTCTCAATGCTTGTAAAGATAAATATCTAAGAGAAGAAAAAAATAAAGATAAATGTCTAAGAATAATTGAACACAAAAAAGGCATGTAGGACTTGCCTTACTAGATGATTAGGCATACTGTATAACTTGAATGAAAATGGCACTGTAATAGATAAGTTGAACAATTAGAAAGTCCAGAAATAAAACCCAGTCAATACAAGGATTTAGTATATTAACCAGAGCACTTTTTAATTCAATGGAAGATGATAAATATATCCAGCTATCTTAATTGCTGAGATAAAACAGCTGATACCCAAAGTTAAAGAAGGAAAGGTTTATTCGGCTCACAGTTTGTAGAGCTTTTAAACTCCATAGTCAGCTGGCTCCAGGGCAGGATGGCACAACAGAAGGGGATCGCACAGGAGAAGGAGTCCAAGGCAACACATCAAGCAATGGCAGCAGCAGCAAGCAATGGCAGCAACTCTCTGTTCCTTATATTGCATCCAGGCACCTGCCTTAGGGTGGGTAGCACTCAACCCAGTGTGGGGCAGTCTTAATCCCAGCATCACATACCCTAGATCCAGCCTCCTCTGAAAAGCCTCACCAATGACAGCATGAGGCTTTGGTGGGATATCTGGATACAAGTCATACCACCAGCTGCCCATATAGAACAAAAAAAAAAATTTAATTCCTATTTAGGAAAGTAAGTGTGATATAAAAAAAAATTTAGAGGGAGCATTTGCTAAAATATATGTATAACTTCCTGGTGTTTGAGAGCTTTTAAACCAAGTTATATCACACAAAGGGTGTAGTAAAGGCAGATGTTTTTGACTAATGCTCATTATTCTTTATTACAAGTATTTGTAGATTGATGTGATTTTCTTTTTGCTAATACTGTAAAGTTTTTAAGTTTGTGTCTGGTAGAAAATTTGGGTCATAAATTTGTCTTACATTGTAGTTAGAATTGAAATATATTCACAAAAATATCAAGGCTAATAAAGTGATAGAATATATCACTTTTCTGCTTCCAAAATTAGTGCAAACATATTTCTAAGACACATAATTTACTGTTTTGTATTCTATTTATACCATGCCTTTCTAGCATTCTAAAGTGAGTTGTTTGTACTGTTTCACTATGGAAATTTCCTGTTCACTTTGAGTTAGTAGCAACTGATAACAGTTGTCACTTTCTTTACTCAAGGGTATGAAAGTGCCAGTATGTCTAGCACATGTGAACCTTGCAAAAGTAGGAACAGACATTCAGCCCAGACTGAAGAGCCTGTTCAAGCAAAAGTATTCAGCAGAAAGAATCATGAGCAGCTGGAAAAAATAATAAAATATAGTAGGTCTACAGAAATATCTTCAGGTATGTTCTTTCTTTTTTTTTTATTTAAAGAGTTTAGTTTGAAAAGCTCTATTGAGCAATTTTTAAAACTGAGTCAACACATTTTTGTCATGTGTGTGAAGTTTTAGAGTAGAGATTACATTACACATTCCTTGGTATCAAAAAGTATAAATGGAAATATTTTTTGTTGTGATACTAGTTTTTGACATAATTTACTAAAATTATTTCTAAAACAATAGTTGACATTAATGTGAAACTCCTAATTTAAATTCTGAGAATCTTATTTAAATAAATTTGGTTTGAAATCATATTATACCCCTGCTTACATCTTTTTGGCTTTACCATGTCTGTTGGATAAAGTGTGAATTCCTTAAAGTAACACACATGACCATCAGAGACTTGGTTCCTTCTTGCCTCTCCAGGATTGTTTCTCACCACTTTACTTTGAACTTTATTCTTTCAGTGGCAAAGTAGTTTTCCAATAGCAGTCATGTTATTTTTCACCTCACTAGTTGTCTTTTTTGTCTTAAGTCCTTTTTTGTCCTTTTTCACCGCTAGTCACTTGGATAACACATTAGTTCTGGAACCCTAAAGTTGTACCTGAATCCAGACTAGAATAGCTCTCTTTTTGCTTTTTGTTTTTATTGGAGCCTGTGTAAATCTACTTGTTGCCTGCATCACATTATATAGTATTTACTTATGTAAGTGTCTGTGTAACCCTTTTGAGTTCTGTGGCAATTGATTATACATTTTTATATTTGTGTCTTAAATATGAGTATAATACCTGATACATGGTAGGCTCTCAGTAAGCGTTCCTTAACTGAATGGAGTCATATATTTGCCATTATTTTAATATAAATACAAATACCTTCCTAGTTTATAAATATCTCAAGGAAATATGGAGAGGGAATTGCTAACTATATAGTCAGTGACCTGTCATGTAAAGGTACAAGATCCCAATAATGAATGTAACTGTACTGTATCCCTAAAATGTACCAATAAACTCATTGAGGAAAAATAAAATAAGACCCTTAATGAAAATGATAGTATTTTGCTTTATTACTTAACAATTTTTCAAAATTAATGTATTTTAGTTTATTATTAAGGGATTATTTACACATCTCATTTAAACCTTCTAATGCTGAGTTGGTTTTATTTCCATTTTCTGAGGAAGAATCATAGAGAGGATACTTTGATTTTTTTTTCCAGCACTTATAAAGTACTGTTAGTATAAATTGGTACAACTTTCTTGGAAAGCTTCAAACATCATGCCTTTAACTCAGTAATTGTTGCTAGAATTCATCCTAAGGAAACAGAAGTGAAGGAAAACATAAGGATTTAGTGTTGTTTGAGCAGTAGGACTCCAACTCTGTTGTATAAACAAAACGGTAAATGAAAAAAGATCAGAAGAAAATGCACCAATAATCTGATAGTATTTTTATCATTTTTAAACTCATCCATGTTTTCTGAAATTTTTGAATATTTACACTACTTTTTTAGTCAGAACAGAAAATATCATGCTTGTTTTTATTTTGGAAATCATTTGTTTGCATTTTGAAATACTTCCTCAAGCTCATACTAGTAGGAAATGATATCCCTGAATTTTGAACTCTGTGTGTATGTGTATATGTATCACTGGAGATTGAACCCAGTGACTTTGCCCTGAGTTAGTTACATCCTCAACACTTTGATTGATTGATTGATTGATTGGAAGCAGGGTCTCACTAAATTGCACAGCCTGGGCTAGAACTTGGCAAGCTTTCTGCCTCAGCTTCCCAGAGTGCTAGAATTACTTATAGGCATATGCCAGCATGTCGGGGTGAAGTTTGAACTGTTAAGCCCAGGATTCTTTTGGCAAAAGTAATTATGTTGTTTCAGACCCAGAATTTTAGCAAAATTTCATAATTTTCATATCTTTACTGTCTTTATGAAATATTGGTATCTTCATAAACAGTTGGACAAGGATACTAAGTTTTAAAGGCCTCATAATTTGAGTATCATTACTTAAATAATTGATAATCATAGTATGTTAGAACATGTAGCCATTCTGTAAAATTTTCTATGCCATGTATTAATACTTATTATACTACTGGTAATATGTGATTATTAGAATGAGTATGGATTACTGCTCATATTGGATTAAGCAGTTCTCCACTGGAGGTGTAAGTGATTCACTTTGATGTGTATCTTCAAAAGACTAATAAAAGTTTATTATGATAGTCATCATCAGTCACAGTACGTAAGATTCTAGCAAACCTTTTGAGATTCTTCCTAGTGAGATTATTTTTAAATAGAACATAAACTGTATACCTTGTGATGACATTTTACTTTAGGCAAACAGTTTCTTAAAATTTTGCTTACTTCTTTTTTTACTTCACTTACTCATAGACCCTGTCTTTACTACTTATACAGCTTTTATGTTCATCCTTGTGTCTACCCTTTCCTACAGCACATGCTAGGAGAATACTACACCAGTCTAACAGAAATGCATGCAATGATGCGCCAGGTAACAATCTGCATAGTTTTGGTGTCCATTTGTGTTATTTTTTTTTTCCCATTTGTTACAAAACCCTCAGTTAAGTGTTTCTGATTTTTAAAAGATGTTTTATATATTTATATTTATATCATATGACTATTACAAACATGAAAGAGTACATATTCATAAAGTTCTAAAGTCTTTCATTTATAATTCTTAGTTGGTAAAACTAGCTGCTTTTTTGTTTTGCTGTTAGTGTATGAAACCTAACCAACACATTTGTGAAGGTAATAGAAACTTTAGCATTTAGTATTTGGAAGTTGTATATTTGGTATTTCTTAAACATATAAAAACATTAGTATTTTGGAAACAGATGTCGATGTTTTTATAATTGCTTTTCATTAGTCGACATCTATAAAATATCATCAAGCAAAAAACTATAACATGCAAAGACTGTGATATATAAAGATCATGGAAAATTAGATTCAAAACTGTTAGTTTGATAGCTGGGTGTGGTACACACCTGTAATCTCATGCTGTGGGAAACTGAAGAAGGAAGATTGCAAGTTCCAGCCCATCCTAGGTAACTTATAACTTGGAAAGACCCTGTCTCAAAATGGAAAAAGGTTGGGGGCGTATAATTCAGTGCAAGGTGCTGGGTTCAACCTCCATACCACACAAAGAAAAAAAAGCTATTTTGGTCTCTAAACAATGTTGTTTTGTAAACATGATTTTGTATTTTTAGAATTAGAAATATTCTGTAACTCCTCTTACTGCTGTCATGAGTGAAAAGTAAAAGCCTGTTTGAAACTGTAGAGGATACTAACAGTAAAACAAGAACCTGTATTGACAAAGCCAAATGTATTTGTGATAATTCCAAAGATAATGGGAAATAACCTAGCTAGGCTGAGCGAAATCTAATTGAGATTAGGGCCTTATTTCTAGCAAAAGCTAATTGATTTTAGCTCAAGAGGAGAGACTGGCATGAACCTCCCATCTTTCACCGTAGAAAGGAGGGTGAAGCTTGTGATAGGAATAATTCATTATTAGGAATAATTTAATTTTTAGTGATGTATAATTCAGAGTGATCATTTTACCACATGTAAAGATACAGAAAGGTCATTAAATATACCTTGTTCTTAAAGCTTTGAAACATTTTCAAAATCAGAAAACTATGATCCAATTTTAATATAACATGTAAACTGAAAATTTGTATATCACATATCCTTTGACTTGGATTTTTAGTTTAAGTAGAGCATTCTTTTCTTTCTCTCTCTGACTTTTTTGTGTGTGCACTGGAGATTGAAGCCTCGAGTGTGCTAGACAAGCACTCTGCCCCACTGAGCTCCTTCCTCAGTCCTGAGAGTTCTTACTCTTGCAGAGTAGTTTTCATTCCTGCTTAGAGTAGATGTCACTTTTGTAGTAACTTAGCAGATTTGAACACTGAAAACTGTTTCACTTCTGTATATCACTTCATTGTATACTTATAACTGTCTGAGGCAAGATAGGAAAGTTGCATATTTTAAATTATTTCTATGCTTGTGGAATCAAGACCTGAAGATGTTAAGTAGTTAGTGAATAAGTTTTCAACAGAGCACATTCCTCTCATATTCTATATTCTTATCCTTCTCTTGCAGAAATGTATTAAATCTTTATTCTCTGCAATTCTTGAAAGTGCAGTGTTTTAAAACACAGCATTTAAAATTATTCTTAGAAACAGCACTGGCTTTGGTGGAACTCAAGGATTTAGCTACTTGGTTCTCCTAATGCTGTAGAAAGTTTATAGAATTTGATTGCGAGACAAACCCCTTAGAAATTTTTTTTCCCAGAGGGAACTCAAAATGGGAACCATTCCTAATTTATGTTCTTTATGAGTATGACTATACATTTAAGAGTAGGAATTCTGTTATCAATAAATGCATATAGCAAAATGATAGCTAAATAATAAGTGATTTTGTGCAACTGAAGACTTCAGTTGGGTCACTGACTGCTCCATTTTAGACTGATAGTATAGATAAGACTAGTGAAATCATCAGCATGTTGTAGTTACAGATTCAGTTATCAGTACATGTTTCTGAATTGTAGATGAGATTTGGAAATTAGTAGACCTAACTAGGTAGATTTTAAAGTACAGTAGTAACGTTCATTAGTGATAGTCATTTTGTTCTCAGCCTTAATAATAAAAGATTTTCTTTTCTGTTAGAAAGTTCATCATAGAACAAAAAAAGAGGAAACATTGCACTTAGCTTATTTCATTCAAGATTTTTGCAAAGATTTTCACTGAATATTTCCATGAAGTGTACAAAGTTTTTCCAGTTTTTAAAATTGAGAAATCCCAAAATGTTCTAAGTAGTGCTAGGTATTCATGAATTAAATACTTTTTATTGTGATATTTTGATATTTTTAACTTAGTTATGTTAATCTTTTTTCTATTGTAAGAGTCCTGAAGTAGAATTAGGTTCCTTAGGTATTTTAAGGCTTACAGTAATGATGCAAATTAATAGAAATTGTCATGAACGTATTTTATCAATATTAAATTTCTGATTTTTTTTGTATCTTCCAGAAACTGGAAGTGATTTTTCCATGTTTGAAGCTCTGCGGGATACTATTTATTCTGAAGTAGCTACATTAATTTCTCAGAATGAATCTCGCCCACATTTCCTTATTGAACTCTTCCATGAGCTTCAGCTACTTAATACTGACTATTTGAGACAGAGAGCTTTATATGCATTGCAGGTATCTGTACCTAACATTCTTATTCTTGCCCTGTTACGACTTCACTTTAAGGTATTTCTGGTTGTTTTCTTAAGACTTAAAGCATATCCTTGTTCTGTATATATTTTGCTTTGTCTTCTGGTTTTTCTTAATATTGTAAAAGTTCTGCATAGCTTAATTAGTTTTTAGCAATCTTCATGAGCAGTTTTTCCATATTTTATTTTTAATGTTCCTCCTCACACTTGTGAAAAGCACTGTATTTGTTCTTGCATTTGCTTCTGCTTTTATTTGTAATGTAAATTAATGTAATGTAATATTGAGCCTCTGTTTTATATAAATGTCTTATTTCTTTATTTAGGACATAGTATCCAGACATATTTCTGAAACCCATGAAAAAGAAGGCGGTAATGTAAAGTCAGTGAACTCTGGTACTTGGATAGCATCAAACTCGGAACTTACACCCAGTGAAAGCCTGGCTACTACTGATGATGTAAGATGATAATTATAAGTGAAAGGTAGACCTAACTTCAGTCTACAGTAAAAAGTTTAATAGGTTGTTGACAAATTATGAATACACCTAATTTATTTTTAACCTTAAAAAAATGTGGGTGTAATGCATTACTTTATTTTGAAGATGAAATATAGAACACAATCAAAATATGCCAGCAAATAACCAGAAATTCTGTGTCAGTAATATGAGGTCAAATTATATCTCCATTGTCCAAATAAGGGCTGACTCTTAATTAACAAACATTTAATAAATTTGTCTTGTGTTCCTTCAAAACTATACCAGACAGCAGTCAGATCATAGTAAGATCCCTTGAGTAAATAAGTACAAAATAAATCATGACTTTGGATAAAAGAAACCTGGACAAAGAAAATGAACCAGAAAAAGTTGAAACTTAATGTTGTCTACTTGGAGAAATTTTTCAGCAAAGTAGAAAAGACCTGGAAATGGAGAAGAGTGATGAGGAGAATGGTGTTAGCTTAGTAAACTTTGTCTTCCAAATACTGCCTAGCACATAGATGATGGAATGACTGCATGACAGACTGCTAGAATAATAAGGTATTTCGGGATCACTTATTTAAAGGTTGAGACCAATAAAAATTCCTCAGGAGCCGCCCAGGATCCTGGAGCCTGGAGTTGCTGCCTACTCTCCTGGGAGCCCGGAGCACCTGGTCAGCCACTTCTACCTCTGATTCACCAGGACGAGCACCCAGTCTCCATCCACACTTTTACACCTGGCAGTCCAGAATCTACTGTGGGATGAGGGCGTGGTGATCCAGGCAGTGGAGGTATTGCCCATGGAGCTCTTTCTACCACTCTTCAGGGAGCCTCTCACCAGGGGACTTACTGAGGTCCTGAAGGCCTTGGAGCCAGCTTCGCCTTGCTGCTGCCTCCCTCTGGGAGCCCTGGTGAAAATCAGAAACAAAGAGATCTCAAAAACCTAGCTGGATATTTTCCAGCTGCAGGCATGGGATCTGAAAACCTTTCAAGCCATGCTGTATGGGCTTAATGTGCTGCTGGCTCAGAAGGTTCTCCTCAGGAAATGGAAACTGCAAGTGTTGGATATGTGAAACATGATCCAAAACTTCCAGAGTGTCGAGGCTAGAGACTTGGCCGACCTTGGTTCCCCACAGGTCACACAGGAAGAAAAAATGAAGAAGGTTGGGCCAAAGGTGGCAGAAAAGCAGCCTCTAAAGGTGGTCATAGACCTGGACCTCCGTCTGGAATGCCTGGATCCATCTTTATTCTTTCTCTTCAGATGGGCCCAGGAGAGAAGGGGTAGCTGTGTATAGGTG
Organism: Fukomys damarensis; assembly: GCF_012274545.1. Taxonomy (NCBI): domain Eukaryota; kingdom Metazoa; phylum Chordata; class Mammalia; order Rodentia; family Bathyergidae; genus Fukomys; species Fukomys damarensis. The sequence continues at coordinate 17,456,587 of NW_022900930.1, forward strand.
CGGGTTCTCCCCCAACAATAGTGAATTTTCTGGAAAGTTGGCCTTTGGATATATGGAGTATGTGGAAGTTCATTACTTCTGGGCGCTGTGTTCTGTGTAGTTTGTGCTGCTTTTGGTTCTTTTTTTTTTTTTTTTTTTTAAGAACTTAATTGGCTTTTTCAATTTTTTAATCAAAACTTTTCTTGGTACATTTTAGATATGCATAATGATAGCAGTCATCAGAAATTTGTACCTGTACATGACATATTTTGCTTCTTTTTTCTCATTCCCACACCCCTCAACCCCTTTCACCCTCGTTTTAAAAAAGCTTTGTTTCCAGTTTTCCCTTCTGTTTTTGTCCCTTCTTTTCTTTCCCTCTCCCCCCTTTCTTGTTCCTTTTCTCATTTGAACATTTTCTTCCTGTCTCCCTATATCTTTCATACACTCAGTCCTTATTTCCACTTTCAGTTTCTTATTCCAGAGAAACAAACAGTATTAAACGTATGTTCACCAGGTGTGATTTCCTATGTCTGTAATCCCAGTACGTGGGAGGCTGAGGCAGGAGGATTACCATGAGCTAGAGGCCAGCCTGGGCTACACATAGTGAGTTCAAGGCCAGCCTGAACTAACAGTGAGACCCTGTTTCAAAAACAATAAGTGAATTAAAAATAGTAATAATAAAGGCTGAGACCTTGATTAGGTTATAGAAGATTACATAATGGTCCTTGGACAATATTTACAATCATTTCTAAATGATAGTTGTAGCACATGGAGATCCATGTGCATAAATGACTGACAGATCTTCTCCAGGTAGAAAGTTGAAATGATACTGTGTTTCTGACCCTTGTTGAAATACCTTAAATGTTTTCTGAGAAGATAGTGTCTTTTCGTGAGATTATTTTGAGTAATTTTAGAACTACAGAGTATCTTTTTCTGAATTTTTGTCTTTAACTTAAACTCATGTTGAAAACTACTTCCTTAACTCATTTTTTTCCTGCTTAAAATGTTTCTCTGTCAAGCTCCCAATCTTATTACTGTGAATTCAAATCTGTGTGTAAAACAATAAGATTTAAATTGACTTGGCAATATCAAATATTAATTAGAAAGTACCTGCTGCTTTGGATAGATTATTATAGTTAACTGAAAATTGTGTACAGCATTGTTCTTTATGGGAAATGAAAAGTGGTCCACCTGTAGCCATTTTAAAAAGTAGATGGCTAGGTTACATTAAGATTTCTTGGGCAATAAATAATTGTGAGAGAAAGAAAAATAAATTTTTTGAGACAGGGTTTCACTGTGGTAGTTCACGCTGGTCTTGAACTAACTGTAGTCCAAACTGGCCTTGAACTTGAGATGATCTTCCTGCCTCACTCTCCTGTAGAGTGTTGGGATGAGAATTGTCAGCCATGCCAGATTAAAAATCTTTTTGAAGCATCTTTTTTAGTAACTTTATATCCTTAATTCCATTGACTCCCCTTTTTACCTAAGTTTCTTAGGGCAATATTACTTTTTTTTTTTTTTTTTTTAAATTTTTGAGACAGTCTTGCTATGAAGTTTAGGCTGGCCTTGAACTCACTATGTAGCCCAAGCAGTCCTCACACTCGTTTCAATCCTCCTTCCTCAGCCTCCCAAGTGCTGGAACTACAGGTGTATGCCACACCTGGCCTTCATTTATTTTAAAAGATTTGAGCACACTGGACTACACCATCAATATTAGATTTTTTAAAAATATGAAAAAATGAAAATGAAGTGTTTGTAAAGGTGGGGAGGGGAGGAGGCGTGAAGGGAAGACAGGGACAAGGGGAAAGACTGAGAACCCAGACCTCTCATGTAAAGGTGCAAGATCCCAATAATGAATGTAACAGTACTGTGTACCTAAAATGTACCAATAAACTCAATGAGGAAAAAAAAATACTAGATTTTAAAATTTGGACTGTAAAAGTTAATAGTTTAAAGTTAAATGAAATTTAGAGAATTTTCATTACTTGATAAGTGGGAATTTAGCATAAATAATTCAGTATTATTTTCAAATAAAAGCACTTCTTTCAATTTTTCTTCTAGAACTTAAATTCAGCACTAGTATTAACATTTTCTCTTCTCCAGTGCCACTTAATCAGCAATAGCAGCAGAATGAGTCCCAGCTCTAGAGCAGCACTTTCCAGTAGGACTCTTGACAGTAATGGAAACTTAAAAGGTCAATAGACTTTTTGCACTGATGCATGCCTGTAATCCCAGCTAGTTTGGAGTCTGAGGCAAAAGGATCCAATGTTTCAGGCCTGGCTGGGCAGCTTTCTAAGACCCTGCCTCAGAATTTAAAAAGAATGCTGGGGTTTAGCTTGGTGCTAGTGTCCCAGAGCTCAGTCTCTAATACTGGAGGAGCAATAGCTAGAAGAAAAATACATACTTATGAAATATTTCAGTTAAAATATAAGTGAGACACCCCCATCACACTATATACAAAGTTAATTTAGAATGAATTAAAATCCTTTAAGACTAAACCTATATAAATTCTTAAAAAATGGGAGAAAATCACTTTAGCTTTGATATAAACAATTATTTCTATAAAAATAAACTAGGAAAAATTGGTAAATTACATTACATGAAAATAATAACTTTCTGCCTTTCAGCAGGTAATGTAAAGAGAAAATAATCCCACTTACATATATCTGACAGGGATTTGTAGCTGAACAACGTAAACTCTTAGAATTCAATTATAAGACAGACATCTCAGTAAAAAATGGGCAAGAGATTTGAACAGATGCATCATAAAAGAAGATATATAAATGGCTACTATGAAAATTAAAGCCATAAGAGATAACATTTAACACCCACAAAAACCACTAAAATTGAAAAGATTGACAATAAGTATTGGTGAGAATGTGGAACAACTGGAACTCACTGTTGTAGGAGCATAAAATTATACAACCACTTTGGAAGGCCGTTTGGAGGTTTCTCACAAAGTTAAGCATAAACGTGGCATGTGGCCAAGAAATTCTCTTCTGGATTCTATATTCGCCCTAAAGGAATGAAAACATGTCCACAAAAATATTACACACTCGATCCCCGGTACCCCCCCCAAAAAAAACTACTTATACATGTGTTCATAGCATCTTTAGTCCTCATATTGGCGCACCAACAGGTAAATGGATAAACAGACTGGTGTATCCACATAAGGGAATACTATTACAATGAAAAAAAAAAAAAAGAAAACTTTAATATACTGTGTAATTTCATTTTTATGAAGGTCTTATAATCAGCAAAACTGATCTACAGTGATAGACATCACATAAGTGGGGTATAGTAGAGATTGAAGGGTGTAAAGGAACTTCTGGCCTAATGAAAATGGTCTTTAGAGAAGCTGGTTACATGACTATACATTTGTTGGAACTCATCAAATTGTACATTTAAAATAAGTATATTGTTGTAAATTGTATTTCAATAAAATGTATTTTTTAAAAACATGAGTGAAACTGTCATGTTTTTCTTCAGCCATGAGACAGTAGTATACTAGGTACTTGATATTAGAATTTGGAAATGGAATGTCCGTGAAGATGTTCAAGTAATTTAACTAACTTTGTTAGTTTAGAATTTTAATCAGTAGCTAATTTTGTGTGTTTTTATCTACAAAATGGTAGATGTTCTGCAAGGTTACTTAATATTTTAATAATTAACGGTATTTAGTATTTAATAGCTTTAGACATAATCTTTTTTGGATGCAATACTTACAACTGACAAGTATCTCTTTTAGGTATAGTTTTATGCAGATAGTTTCTTTGTTAGATATTTAGTATTTATGCAATGTTTCAAATAGTGACTTTTCCTTGTTGTGCCATATTTTAGGAAACTTTTGAGAAGAATTTTGAAAGAGAAACGCATAAAATAAGTGAGCAAAATGATGCTGATAATGCTAGTGTTATATCTGTGTCTTCAAATTTTGAGCCTTTTGCAACAGATGATCTAGGTAAGCAGAATGTTTTCCTATAGTGCATGACCTGTAGTTGATTAGTACAGTTCTTTCAGTTGCATGAATTAAGAAAACAGCTGGAAAGGGTGCGGTTCAAAGAACGTGGATGTATTAGTCTATATTCAGAACTCTTAATTGTTTGACTGTGAGCAAATTATCTCATCTTTATGCCTCTGCAGGTACTATGGAAATGCAGATCTTATCTGCCTGCTGTGTTCTCAAGAAGAGTATATATAACTTCCTACCGTGAATAATAAGAGCTCACAAAATTTTAATTTTCTTTCCTTTAAAAATGGGAAAGGGAATTTCTTTTCCTTTCCCTTAAAGAAGAGATAATCTTTGAAGTACTCAAATGGAAAAACAAATCAGGCCTTATCCATAGTTTTAATAAAAACTTATGGTTTGAGTCAGAACTCAAATTTTTAGCATAAATAGCCTGTAGTAAAAACCTGAGGTAACTAAGATATGCCATATTACAATTTTTTTTTTTTTACATTAGTAATAAAACGAAGGTTAGAAGGTTGTATAACTCAATGGGAGAAAAACTTGAGTTACAGATTTGGAAATGAAATTAGAGGGGAAAAAAAAAATCTATAGGTAGCTGATACATTTCCCATGCTGTGACTTGTTAGAAGATATATGCAGTCATTCTGATCTCCCAGGCATGTAAGTTGATAAAATAATCTAATGTTTCATCTTAGTGTTTATATGATAAGATTTAAATAATTTCAAAGGTACTTTTCCACTATAAAAAAGAAAAGGGCTTGTCCTATCATTAGGTATCTACTTTATCCAAAGGTAAAACTGTGCTGATTATTGAGAACAAAGCTCTAACTCCGTTCTGAGTAAAAAATCTGTCAGGTCTATACGAAGCTCATCCCATTATGGACCAAAATACACTCTAGTGGGCAGCCTTTACCCTCTTTGATTGCCCCTCTATTTCTTTCATATTTTCTTTCTTTTTTTTTTCCTAAAAAAATCTCACCACTGGGTGAAGTGGACATAGAATTGGGAAATCTCATAATAGTCTTAGGACTTTGTCTTACCTTATTTGCTTATGTTACGTTGAATTGTTTTCCTCTGAATTTGTGTGGTATTTTTAATTTATTTTCTTTTTCCTGTTTGTGTGAAACAACATGATGCACTGAAACAAACATGGGCTTCATAGTGCAAATCTCTGCTCCTGTATTTTAACCAGCTATGAAACCTCAGCCAAGTTACTTGAGTTTTCTAAAAATGAGAGTCCTACTTCTTTTTTAAAACATTAAGAAATGTTCGTACCTTTTTTGTAAGAAATACATGAAAAAGTTTGCTTTTACGTATTTCTGTTCCCATTCCAGGTAACACCGTGATTCACTTAGATCAGGCCCTAGCAAGAATGAGAGAATATGAGCGTATGAAGACTGAGGCTGAAAGTAATTCAAATGTGAGATGCTCCTGCAGGGTTACTGAGGATGAAGATACTGCTGCTGCTACCACTGTAGTTAATAATTTAGAAGGTGTGTTTTGGATTGACTAGCCGAAGTAATCATAATTGCATATGCAAAATAAAAGACCTCCTGATTTATCATAGTGGTTTCATTAATGCTTTCTTTTACTTTTTAGGACTTCTAAAACTACATAAATTTTCCTTTGTATTATTTTAGCATAAAATTATTGTAACTTAATATTCTTAACAATTTTGCACAAATGTGGATGTATAATGTCATAGCCTTTTTATTCTAATATATCATTTTTCTTAATAGAACCTTCTGTTACTGAAAATCATGGCTCACCACAACCTATAAGTGAAATTCCTACTGTCCCATGTCCTAGAATTGATACTCAGCAGCTGGACCGGCAAATTAAAGCAATTATGAAAGAAGTCATTCCTTTCTTAAAGGTAACCAATTTTTTGAAATAAATAAGCTTTTTGTATTTTTTTAAAATGTTGACAGAAGACTTCATTATAGTACTACATCCTTTCAGAATGCTTAACTTGATGTCAAGTTTTTGAACATTGCAGTGAAGAAGGCAAGCCCTTTGCTGTTAAGGAGTTTATGTGCTACAATAGAAATACAGACTACAATAACATAAGCAAACATAAAAGTATAACTAAAGGAAAATTGGATGCCTTTGTGGTAGTGCCTATCTGAATTTCAGCACACTGGGAAGTAGAGGCAGAATTGCTGTTTGAGTCTAGCCTTGGCAATTTAGTGAGATCCTCTCAAGATAAAAAAAACATTTTATAAAAGGGCTGATGTGGCTCAGTGAGAAAACTCTATGTTCAATCTCCAGTACTGCAAAGAAAATAAAATTATCAGGTATGTTCCATAGAGAATTAAAATTGGTTAGGATGGTACCTGTTTCTTACTGGATAGTTAGGGAAAGCTGCTGAAGAGAGAATTTTTTTTTTTTTTTTTACTTCTTTCTTTTTTGTGGTACTGAGGATTGAGCCCAGGACCTTCACATCTACATCCCCAGCTCTTTTTGAAACAGGGATTCCCTAACCCAGGCTGGCTTTTAACTTGAGATCTGAATAGGTAATATTTAAGGACAGGTGTGAATAAGGAGCCAGCTTAAGCCAGGATCATTCCAGATAGGATAAAAGGACTGTAAGGTAGGAATTGACTTGGCATATTGAAGGAACTGAAGAAAGACCTGTATGGTTGAAGAAAATTGTGAGAGATTAGTTGAGAGAGTAGAGACCAAGTTATATAGAACGTTACAGGTTATGATTAGAAGTTTGGACTTTATTTGAAGTTTGAAGGGAAGCTCTTAGGTTTTAGGTAAGAGAATAAGTCAGGCTTGTTTTTAAGAATTAGGGGTTCAGGAGTGCAGTGAGAGCAGATGAGAAATCATATTGGCTTAGATAAAGATGGTAATAATGGAGGTGGTGATAGCTGTAGATAAACATAAGATAGGTTATAGCAGATATATGCCACCTAAAGCCGAAGCACTAGCTATGAGGAGGGAGAACTCTAGATCTGGGACACAGGAATAGGTGCTGCAATATTTAGCTGTATAAAAGAGGAAGTCTCACAGTTGACCAAAAAGGGCTGTCCGTGGTTAGTTGATTCCTGTTGAAGATTGCATATTTAATTATTTTACAAATCTGTTACTAAACTTTTATATTTATTTTGGGTTTTTTTTTCACTATTATAAATATTTCTTCAGTAAGTTAGCTAAATTTTAAGATAAATTTACTTCTTTAGAAGTAATTCTTAGAATTTCTACCTCAAAGGGCATGAACATTTTTAAGGCTTTGACTCATTTTTGCCAAATTGTCCAGAAAAGTTAGTTAATGTATATTCTTAGAATGGGAGTAAGAGATGGACTAGTAAGCAGGACTATTAATTTTGTTTAATAACATTGAACAGAATGGAGAAAGAAAAGTACAAGAAATGGAATATGAAGATGGGATTTTTTTCCTAAGATGGCACTCTACATTTTCATTTAAAGTGGAAATTTTAAAAATAAGAAATGAAGTCAGTATTGTTTTTGAGCCAGGGTCTCACTATATAGTCATGCTGGCCTCAAATTTGCAGCAGTTCTCCTGCTTCAGCCTCCCAAATGCCGGGACTCCAGGCATGCACCACTATGCTCAGCACAATTGATTTTTTTTACCCAGCTACAAAATATGTTGTCATTGGGCTCATTTCAAACAACTAACTTGTACTTAATTTCTTTGTAAGACATTGAGAGAGTTGTTTCTACACACTTATATTTCTTCCCTTAGTAGAAATAATGCTTTCTTTAGAATATTTTGAGAGAAAAGAGACCTTTGAGGAAGGAGTTGTAGAAACTGCTTTTTCTGAAGAGACAGTAAGGTATCTGGCTTCCTAGCTGAATGGAGAGAGAAAGTCATCTGATGGTTCAGATTATTCCATATAAAAACAGAACAAATTAGCCTTCCTTTTCCTGGGCAATTTGAACAACTCCAACATGGTCTTTCTCTGTTTGCTTCAGCTTTTGCCATTTCTACTCGCTACGCAAATACATGCATGGTTTGTTTCTTAAATCCCTCAAGTCTTTGGTCAGATACTCACTTTTGATGAGTAGACCTCACTAACCTACCTACCTTCCTTCCTTCCTTCCTTTTCTCTCCTCTCCTCTGCTCTTGTCTGTTCTCATCTCTTCTCTGCTCTCTTCCTCTTCTTCCTCATCTTCCTTCTTCTTCTCCCTGCCCCTCTTCTTTTCTTCTGTGCAGCTCATTGCATTAGGCAAGGTCTCTACCTCCGCAGTCCTTTTCAAATTTTATATTGGGGCAGGGTCTTATTACATTGTCCAGACTGACTATGAACTTGGGATCCTCTTATCTTTGTCTCCTAAGTAGCTGGGATTATAGGTATGCATTTGTTTTGTCGGTAGTGCTTATCACCTTCTAATCTGCGTAATATTTGTGTAATTTTTTAATTTTCTCTCTCCCATTGTTAAAATGTAAGCTCCATGATTTTTTAGTGCTGTTTATCTGTTGTAGTCACTGTCAAAGCAGTACCTGTAGTTAGTAGGTAGTCAGTAGATAATGAATTAATAAATGAGTGGATTCTTCAAACATCAATTCTTTCAAACTATTCAAGCTCTTTAACTATATGGTTTGAAAACAAGTGACCCTTAAGGGTGACGATCAGATTCAAGATGATGTATGAAATTTTCTGTAGCCTACTCCCATAGCTTTCTTTATTCCTTCCTACATACCTTATGTCCTACCTAACATTGTTCAGAATTTTATATTGTGAGTTTATTTCCTTTGCCTAGGATGAGCTTTTCTTCCTTACCACTAAAGTTTATCTTCTCATTAGAATAACATGCATCTTTTAGTACAGTACTTACATCCAAGAAGGACTTGGACTGGGTAAAGGAAATTGGAGGAGATAAAACATAAAACTTTAACATATCATCAGTTTTACCAATTTTTCTGTGAATTTGTCTCATTATTTATTAATATATATTCATCTCCCAAATAAATGTATTTTCTTATAAATTGTAAAAATATAGGCTGGGGCTTTAGCTCAGCGGTTCGGTGGCCTGCCTTGCAAGCACAAGGACCCGAGTTCAATCCCCGTACCAAAAAAAAAACCATATATATACATATA